>NC_083343.1:127144956-127468347 GCF_019175385.1 Lycium barbarum
TTGTACTGTGCTCTCCAAGTGTGCTTGTTCCGCCCTTCTTCCTTACCCTGGCAAGTCTTTGTGAAATAACTCCGATGAGAAGAAAAAAGAAGGCATTAAGAGACCCTCCTAGCCCAACCGAATGACTGACCCTTTTAATCCACTTCATATAATGTCTTTCTTGGGAGCTAGAGGAAATGCATCCCAAGTACATCAATTAGTGGTGACCTAATTGGGGTAAGAGTCGAATGAATCCAATAGCTTTTGCTTAACGATCCCGCATTTGTATTAAAAAATTTATTAAATATATACTATGAATATTTATTTCAGACTCAATAACTAAAATGAACTATAGTTCGATCGGAAATTCAAAACTCATAAACTTCAGATCAGAACGTATAGATAGTTAAACCAGTCATCAAAAATATTCGTGATTGACTGACTCACTAACTAATACAAATATTTATTAATACCTATATTCGTGATTAGTATTAATTTATATTTAAAACTTTGGACTGTCTTGTGCAACTTGCCCTCATTATACGTATTAATCTAATCCTAATGGGATCTTAATTGTTAATAGACTTTAGGCCTCGCTAATCATTTTAAGAAAAATAATACTATTATGTTGGAATATGAGAGTTGAACTCATACATATTATGTGAAGTTCCTAAAAATTTGAACTAGTAACCTCGAAAATAAACACATTACTTGTTACAAATAGGGGTGTTCATGGGTCGGTTTGAGTCGGTTTTAGGTTAAAATCAAAATCAAACCAATCTAGTCGGTTTTCATATCCATCGGTTTGGTTATAGTTGATTTGGGTCGGTTTGGATTGATTTTTTGGTTTTTAAGAAAATTAACGGTATTTCTCTTTTTTATGTTTTTTTCCTACAATTAGGTGAGAATTTTCAATCATTTTCCAACTCATAATCCGTTATTACCCTTTTATTGTGGTAGCTATAGTTTCTTACATTATGGAGAAAATGTCTTAAGATTTATGCTTTTAATTAAGTGAATAAAGTTTATAAGAAATACAAAAAATAAATTTAGGTAAATTCATATAGTTGTTTCTTTGAATAAATGAGTTTGAATTCATGGGATTTTTTTTTAAATCGGCTTACAGCATAGAGTTCATTAGCCTATTAGAGAAAAATAAAAATTTTCTTAAAAGTATATAAATTATTTAAAAGTATTTTGTAAAATCTAATATATTTTGTGTGTGTGTGTATATATATATATATAATTATAAAAATTATGTATTAAATTTGTTGGTTCGGTTCGGTTTTTTCTTTGATTTGCTTTTAGTAAGACCAAAATCAAACCAAATATTATCGGTTTTTAAAAATTCGAAACCAAACCAAATCTAACCCAAGTAAATAACGGTTTATTTAATCGGTTTGGTTTTGATTTTCGAGTTGAATCGGTTTTTGACCGAACCGTGAACACCCCTAGTACAATGGTTTAAAAATACATTATTACTATCAAATTAATATAACAATAGTTAAATTCAATAAATAGATTAATCATGAGGTCCGAGTTCAAATTTCAATAGTGATAAAGACACTATGTGATTTCTTTTCATATTTCTTAAGTCTTGGTAGACAGAGTTACCTGGTACCTGTTGCTGGTGGAAGGTACCAAATATCCCAAAAGATTAATTGAGGTGCGCGCGAACTGACTCGGACACCCCGATTATAAAAATAAAAGAAACTAAATGTATTTTTTGTTCCTACATTGAAATGAGTTGGCAGACGTCATGTTTCCTACACTGAAAGGAGTTGGATGACGTCATGGCTCCTACAAATGAAATGAATTGGCCGGCGGAGCCAAGATTTAAAGCTTATAAGTTTGAGATTTTTTGTTCTTTTAAACTACTGAGTTTTAAATTAATGATTTGCACATATTCAATAAATTTTATAATACAAATATAAAATCTGAACAAAATTATTAAGTTCGACCGAACCCGTAAACTATACTATAGCTCTCTGCTAAGTCGTGTTTATATTGATTCGAGCATCTTGCCAGTTGAGCTCAGTGTTTTTTTTTTTTTTCAGCAAGTTGCCCTCAACCATATTCTGTTCTTGTATTTATTAACTTATTTAATTCTAGAGAAAAACTGTGTGCATGAAGAACGACACTATTTGGATTAAAGATTGACTTGTTCTTTTGTACGTAAATTTATTCAATAAAAGCACATGGAATTGGAGTTCTTCTTTGTGCATCATTAACTTCTATAATATTTAGTCATTGCCAATTTTGCCCCTGATACTACGAATGACAATTTTTTTCCATTTCCTATGGTTCAGGGGTAAAATTAGTCATTTTTCATTCAAACTGGAGCAATTACTAGAATTTTTTTAGCTAATTGGGCTAACATGAGGGCAAAATTGACTGTTTTTCCCATTAATTAAGAAGAACTCAGTCGTTTGAGATTTTTCACCACATAAAAGATGATAGATGCAATTTTTAAAAGATATGATAGGATAAAGTTCATCATTTTCTGTAATTTTTTGGAGAACACGAATTAAATATGGATGGATCTAGTGTCAAAACGGTGGTAATAGCAGATCTACTACATTTTGATTCGATCTTGTGTATATGGAACATTTTAAAAAATGAATATATATGATAACTCACATCTTCTAAAGTTTGAATCTGCTTCTACGTGAGAAAACCCAACTTGTTTCTAGCTAGTCCATGGAATTGTTACTCTTTTTTTTTTTTTTTTTGGTTAAAACCAACTAGTCATGAAGTTAATTTGAAGCAACTATAGGTATATATACAAAATGCAACGATATAAACCTAACAAGTTTTTGTAATTAACATCTTGTTGGAATGGAAAAAAATATTTTCTATCTAAAGAGAGAAAGAAGATATGTACAATTCGTTTTCTAGTTTACCTAATCAACAAGTATTTGTTAATTTAGACATATACTAACTAGAATTTTGTCAGCAAAGGGGAAAATTAAAAATATGCAAAGGGCCGGACCTTTTAGTGTTAATTAATATTTGTATACTTGACTTAGCTTAATTTGTTTGTCAAAAATTCTGTATTATACAATATGTGTTTTTCCAATACATACACCTAGAGAAGTTGGTTGGCACATCAAATATGTACGCTTTGACATGTATATTCTGGATATACTTTTTAACATCCTTAATTTCTATGCTTTTCGATATGGTAATCATTTTCTTTTTTGCAATAATAATATAGACCAATTATTAGTCTTAATAATCTCAGACTAATTAATAATTGCCAAGTCCAAATAAAAGTAACTCTGTGAGGGAAAATCGATCGCGTTACATAAATTTATCACTAAACGAAAAACAAATCATTCAACCTTAATACACTGTTAATTGTACACCAGTGATATTGTTGGAGAAGATAGCTATGTTATATAGGGTTCAAGCACCTGGTGCAGTAGTTTTTCAACTTTCAACATATGCAACTGAGGTGTAAAATGAGTGGATTGAATTGCATTTAGATGGGTTAAAACGAAATTATAAAACGGACGGTCAAAATATGCTGAATTAAAAAAGGAATGGATTGTTGATTACTTGGACTGGGATGAAATGATTCAACATGAGTTAAAACAATGATTTGTTGGCCAACACGTCCAACACTTATCAAGTTATAATCTCTTTGATTGTTTTCTTATAATTTATTTAATTAGCAAATAGAACTAACAAAATTATGGCCATAGAAAAAGTATTAGGTACTTAAATAAGTTATAAAGAAATAAAATCTAGTGAGAGTTGGACGGGTTGAGCTATGTTATTATTTAGCCAATTTTGACCCAGTCCATTTCATTCCGAATAACTTTTTTGACAGGTCATCAGGTTAAGCTATGACCCATTATTTAATCCCTTTGGCGCAACCCGTTTCAGCCAAAATAACCTTTTGAGCGGGTCATTTGGCTGGGCTTTTGACCCATTGTTTAGCCCCGTTTGATTCAACCCATTTTAGCTCACGTTTATTAACTCAGCTCATTCTGATTCATTCGGGTCATTTGCACAAATGTCCTTATTTCGGGGTCTTTAATTCCCCCCCCCCCCCCCCCCTCAAATTTGTGGTCTTTAGTTTTTGCCCTTTAACTTTTTTGGCGCGGCATAATCTAGATTTCGCAAAGGATAGTTTACGTTTAACTTCGGCATATGTATCATAACATCCACACAAATTATGCTGAACAAGGCAAACCTTTCAACACTCAACTTAATGTGAAAAAGGGGCATAATTTTAGATTTTGCAAAGTATAGTTTATGACTTTATGTTTAACTTCGACATATGTATCACAACATCCACACAAATTATGCCCGACAAGACAAAACTTTCAACACTCTTCATAATCTGAAAAATACTACAAAACTTATGCCGCATAACCTAATTCCTACTGAATTTATGTCGAACAATGCAAATGTTTAATTTCCGAAGATAAAAATGTTACAGAAGTTATGCTTTGCGAAGTAGGTCTGAATATTTTCATTGAATAAGTAGCCGGAGCAAAATTAAAGACCACAAATATGAGGGGCAAAAATCAACGTGTCAGGAAACAATGGGAAGTCACCCCTATTTTGATCAATGCGTTTGAAGTTAATCTGCGCAAAAAAATGGATTCATCCAAATTTAGCCCAACCCGTACTAACTACTTTCGATCACCAAAGACAGAGCAAGGGTGGATAAAGAAATGGTAACATGTGGAATGAGACACATTTATGGACCATTACTATATATCAATTGTTCAAGCTAGGGAGAAATTTCGTGAGAAGTTTCCTTCCACTTTACAACATTATCAACTTGTCAACTGACAACATTATCAACTTGTCAACTGACCTAGAGAAAAAATCCACTTCAAACTTTAATCAACCTTTATGATTTTCATCTGTTTGGCGACAATTATATTGAATACAGCTATGTGTCTAGAAACTTCGGTTAATTGCCTCAAGTCAAGATATCTGATTTAAGACCACTTCCAAACAGGGGCGGATCCATAGCATTGAGTGTGAGTTCACGGGAACTTTATCCGAATCTTGTATTTATAATGTGAAACCCTTCAAATATATAAAAAATTTGAGATGAGAATCCAGTAACAACAGACACTGCTAGCTGGGAACCCACAAGCTTCAAATCCTGGATCCGCCTCTGCTTCCAAAGATCAGATCGTCTCTGGTATGATGTAAAGAATTTGTTTAAGACCTCAGATGCAACAAAACATTAGATGGGAAATTAATCAAAACAAATGATTCTGAAAAGGATTTAAGTTCTATGTATTGATAGTGTATTTTTTGTATTTTAACTTATAATAGCAAGTAATTTTCTTGATTATTTTCCAGGACCTTACTAATTTTACTTTTTATGATAATATGTAGTAGCATTCAGATGATTTGGTAATGCAAAAATTCTTTGCTGTGTATAAAAGTTAAACTTCTCTAAAAATTGTTTATCCCAGTTATAGATAAGTCATGATGGCTTATTAAATCATCCATCATGATTCATGGGTTCACGCGATTTTTTTTTAAGCTAAAATGTTTGTTTATCTGTGTGGACTGTGGAGGGAAATTTTTTCGAGAAAGATTCAAGACAATAATTCGAAAAGTAAATAAATTGGAATATAATTCACCTTATAAAATACAACGCACTTCATTGTATAACAACACTACAGAAAATCGCTAACTTTCGATGAATCTGTCGAAATTTGGCTCGTCGATAACATTTTCAATATTTTTTTATTGGAAATCCATTACCGACGATCCAAATTCCAAACCAAACATCTGTCATAAATTAGCGATTTTCTGGTGAAAAATTATGTAACTACAAATCATGCCCAATATAAACCTATGATCAAGCACGAAATATTACTAGTGTCTAATTTCGCGAAGTTAATAAACAGAAAAGATACAATGGACACACTTACATTCCTACTATTTAAAGAAAAGAAAATTACAAGTCAAGCTTTTAAAGAAAGCAACCAAGTTCCATTAAGGGCCTAAAAAATAGACTGCCACTAATGACTTTAAATAGTATGTGAAAACATAGCAAAAGACAAGCAAATGTTGTTTGAGCAACAAATTAGTCTAAATTAAACGTGACCTGCCTACCCCATTTTAGCTAGGAAAATAATAGCCACTCAGACTTTACACATCCAGTTGGTTCATGAAACAAAACTTGTTTCAGGTCAGATGGAGTTAGGACTTTAAGTTTATGAGTTCTTTATAAATTAATTAAACCCAAATACGTATAAAATTTAGGTCAAAGCTACTGGTTTTGTTAAGTGAACTTGTAGTTTCGCCCCTGTTCCAAGTATTTATATTGTTGCCAATAATTTGTATTTTTTTAATCAAAGCAATTTCTGGTAGATGCTAGGAAATTCAGAGGACTTTAACAGAAAAAAACAGCAGCAGCAAGAAGAAGAAGACCATTGTTGCAAATCTGAACTTCTCAACATTAATTACTCTACAATTACAGGAGGACTTGCTATAGTAAGTCCTATTTTGACTCACTTTCGGGGAATATTATCTATACACATATTTTTTAACCACATATATGCAATTTATAAAAACAATCATGTGTTTTTTTTTCAAGTATACCTATATATGGAAGAGAATACAACTAAAAACAATTGAAAACCACCAAGAATGTGGTGGGATGCAGAGTTTATGAATTCTGGATTCTTGAAAAGACAACTTATAATTGGATTTTTGATAAATTATATATATACATATTAAGTGGATATCTTAACACAAATACACAATTTTGGCCAAAGCTATTGGATTAATTCCACTGAACCCGTAGCTCCATTCCTGATAGCTAGTATGAATGAGAATTCTTCATCCTTAATCACCAGCAATCCCAGGTTCGAGGGAAGAATTTCCTCTATATTGAGCCTTAGGGGACATAAATCTAAATTATCGAGCTAGTAATTTTCGAGCATTAGATGCATATAAAAAACAAATTGAAATCCAACAAAAGTATACAGAGGTATACTCTTTTTTCTTCTTCATCCACCAGTTACACATGAAAACATTCTACGGTGACTTCTGAATCTCACAAGTTGTTTATCCTTCACAGGAGTACTATCCTCGGGCGAAACTCCGCCAGTATATGCCACGTGGAGGGACTGCGTTCGTCGGTGGCTGTTGTTCTCCACCTGACCACCACCACCACCATTAGCCACTTTGTGATCACCAATTGATGACATTTCATACTCTTTACTAGTACTATTGAAGTAACCATTATTTGGATAGAAATCTTCAATATTATAAGTGTTAGCAGCACCAAAAGAGAGACATTCATATTTCCGACGAGTTTTGCTTCTCTTAATGGTCTTGTACACTAGTGGAATAAGTCCTTCCATTGCACAAATTGGACTTGTTGAAAATGAATTATTTGAAGACTTTAGCTAAGCTTCTTTGTTTATATATACGGGGTTTGGTGGGGAGCTTGTCAAGTTTACTTTTTCTTCTACTATATAAACTATAGTTTATCTTCTAATATATATATTGTTTGACTTCTATAGTATAAAATAATGTTTATACTACGAAATCACCTAAGCTATAACCATAAGTAACCGATCAAAAAAATAAAAAAAAAGATGATGAAGAAGAAGAAGAAGAAGAAGAAGAAGAGAGACTAATAACGTAACCAAAAAAATTAAATAGAAGATACATTACAATAGGTTAAAATCAGTAGCGGATGGAGAATATGAGTACTGATTCATATGAATTCCGCTGTTTGACATAAAGCATAAAAATATATGTAAAAAAAATTCAAAATTTTAATAAATAATAGATTGTGGTTAAACCCATAACTTCAAAAGTATAATGAGTGTAGTGTTGAGAACTTCAAGATTGAACCCATTAAATTAAAATTATGAATCCACGCTCTCGTTAAAATACACAAAATTGTACAAAAAAAATTCTACCGTATATATAAGTTAAACCCTATATATAACTATATCTCCTTCTTCTTCTTTTTTTTTCTTTTTTTTTTTTTGGTCCAGATTGAATTAGTGAGCATTGGCCGCCCTCATGTTTATCTTGATTTACTCGTCTAGCCCCCAATCATAATATCCTATTCTTGTATTTATTCATTTATACTTATTCTAGAGAAAAAAGTTCTGTACGTGCATGAAAATGACACTTAATAAAAGCTTGACTTGTTCTTTGTATGTTTATTCATTAAAAAAAAAAAGAAAATTGATTTGGAGTGTTTCTTTGTGCATCATTAACTTCTATCATATTTAATTAAAAAGATAAGTACCTGGTTGTGTGGCATTTTTAATGACCAAAAAAAGTCATGCAAATTCTAGAAAGATATTACGGGATAAACTTTAGGATAATCTTTAGTTAGGGAAGGAAAGCTAAAGTTTAACTACCTCGCAGAATAATATATTTTTGATTTTACCTATTACATATTAGCAGTGTAATTTTTTTTACACTATCAGATCACCTGAAAGATAAATATAGTTGTACAGGTAACTGTACATGATAAACATGATTATATACATGAAAAATAAAGGAAATAACTTACAACGACATGTCAAAATATATACTTAATAGTGTAAAACAATTATTTTTTTGCAGTGAATATAAGTTAAACTTTTTATTCTATTGTGAAACCTTATTTCTTGATCCATATTTTTCTTATTTTTAAAAAGTAACACGATGTTTTTTTCTTTTGTTGACGTAGTTTAGGTGAGGTGTATCCTCATCAAATTTGCCTCGTGAAATTTGAGGTCAACAGGATACTGTGGACTACAACATTCTATTTGTGCAAGAAAGATTTACGTGCGAACCAACAACCTTGTTTAGCTCACCTTAGAAATTTCCTAGTTTTGATTTTACTTGCTATAACCTCACTATTGAGAGGCTATAGTTTCTCCACTTTTGATTTAATACGGTACATTGCATGTAGTTTTCTTAGCTTAATCATACACTCAACACCATTTTAGTTTTAGACATTTGCTTTTGATGTCTGCCTATAAATAATTTTTTAATTTTTTGGAAGGTAGTTGAAAGTATAGAAATTTTAGTTTGTTGTCCCTTTTTGCGGTAATGGATTAATAAATGACCTTTTTTTTTTTTTGAATTGTTTCGCTTATAATTTGTTGACCTTTCAAACGTCGCCTAAAGATCTCTTTTGATCAAACTGAAAATTTTATGAGAAAATATCATACTACGGTCTAAAAAATTTCAAGTTATTACAAATGTTAGACAACATTAATACTACTTAAATATTTTATCTGTAAGTTTGAGTACTAATATACAAGCAAAAATTAGATCTGAGTCTAAAATTGTTTGAAAAGATAATCTTCCAACAACCATATTTGCACAATAATTTAAAATAGGGACAAAATCTCAATGGTGGCTTAATAAAGGATCATTTGTGTAAATCAGCCAGTTGAAAGTGCGGAAAAGGAGAGATTTGGATCTTCGATAAACAAAACTCTACATAGCAATTCTGATGTTACACTTTAAACCGGCCATCTCTTTTACATAATGATTATGACTCTGACCAATCCATTCTAATAGGAAACTTTTAAAAGTTTGTATTCTCTTGCTAAGAGTAATGAAATGGTAAAAGTTCTTGCATTTTTTTTTGGGGGGGGAGGGGGCGGTGGCGGGGTGGTCTTGTGCTTTCTAGTTTACATTAATCCACCTTTGGCATAAAAAAGAGTGATAATAACAGAACCTACAAGTTAATGTGCTAACTAGTTTATATAAAAATTAAGTCATCTAAAGGTAATCAACAAGTACTTCGAGCATCTGGTTAAGATATACACTTAATAGGATTTTAATTTATGAGCAAAGGGGCAAGAAAAGTATGCAAGGGACCAATAGGTGGTAAATATTTGTATGTTTGACGTAGTTTTTTTCTGTTTTTTCTTGAAGACTCTTGATTACAATTCATTTTCAAGAGATACACTTGGATAAGTTAGTTGGGACGTCAAATCATACATATAAATGCTACTAGACGGCGTAGCCCGTGCGCAAGTTGGGACGTCAAATCATACATATAAATGCTACTAGACGGCGTAGCCCGTGCTGCGCACGGGCCCAACACTTTAGATTATAGTGCTTCTATGTGTATGTAGTTGTCTTTGAATAGTGATTATAGTCTATATATATATGCTCAAAACACGATTAATATAACATTGTAGTTTGTGCTCCGTATCTAAAATTTTATTATATTAATGTTTGCTACGAATACAAAATCGGCAAATTTATTAATATTTTTTAAAAGAGAAGACTTGTTTAAAAGGAAACTATTTTCCTCTCTTTGAGATAAAACAATAGCAATATTTAAGCATCAGTTGATACTTTCAATTTTAATTCGATTAATTTAAAGGTGTAAAATACTTATTATTTTTTATCAAATTTTGATTTGGATACTTCTAATTCAAATTATTAAATTAATTTTACATGTTTAAAACGAAACAAAGTAGAAATTGATTTTCTATTTAAACGACGAAATACTATTTTTTTATTTTTGGTAAATATTCTCGGTTTAGCTCATTTTACTTGTCATGTTGTCTTTTGCATGGTTTTTTAAGAAAACGTCGATTAAAATTATAATTTGACTAATTTACCTTATTCATTATTTGATCTCTATTCGATATATTTTTTTTTTACGACATTAATCTCTTTTCACATTATTCTATCTTATTTTAAAATATAAATATTTTAAGTATATTTATTTTAGTGAACATAACAAATAAATGACATGGCGGAATAGCAAATACAACAGTTTAATATTTAGATTAGATCTCAGGCTAATATAAAAAAAAAACTGTATGGTTTGACTACTTAACTTTTTGAAGACAAACAGTTTCATTTGCTCCCACTAATGGATTGATACGCACGTGGCAATGAATCCATCATTATTGACCTAATGAGATACTTTGGAAATTAATGTTTACTACGAATACAAAGTCTGCTTTTTTTTGACATTTTTTTTTAATATGGGGTTCACTTTTTTTTTTTTTTTGATATTGCTTGATTTTGTTAATATGGGGTCTATTTTTTATATTGCTTGGTGTTATTTAGTATGGGGCCCACCCTTTTGGACATTATTAGTTTGCACTATTTTTATGCACATATATATATATATATATATATATATATATACTATGTTCAAAACACGATTAATATAACATTGTAGTTTGTGCTCCGTATCTAAAACATTAATATATTAGTGTTTGCTACGAATACAAAGTCTGCACGTTTTTTTTTATATGTTTGTTTTTTTAATATGGGATTCACTTTTTTTTTATATTGCTTGATTTTGTTAATATGGGGTCTACTTTTTTTTTCCCATGAGTTTGGAGATAGTGGGTTCCGCTTTTTTTACTTTTTTTTTAATGTTCAAAACACAATTAATATAACATTGTAGTTTGTGCTCCGTATCTAAAACTTTATTATATTAGTGTTTGCTACGAATGCAAAGTTTGCACGTTTTTTTTTTTGACATTGTTTGTTTTTTTAATATGGGATTCACTTTTTTTTTATATTGCTTGATTTTGTTAATATGGGATCCACTTTTTTTTTCCCGTGAGTTTGGAGATGGTGGGTTCCACTTTTTTTACTTTTTTTTTTTAAATATTGGTTGGTTTGTGTTTAATATGGGGACCACACTTTTTTTTTTTAATATTGGTTGGTTTGTGTTTAATATGTGGGCCCACAATTAACATTGTAGTTTGTGCTCCGTATCTAAAACTTTATTATACTAGTGTTTGCTACGAATACAAAGTCTGCACGTTTTTTTTTGACATTGTTTGTTTTTTTAATATGGGATTCACTTTTTTTTTTATATTGCTTGATTTTGTTAATATGGGGCCCACTTTTTTTTTCGTCGTGAGTTTGGAGATGGCGGGTTCCACTTTTTTTACTTCTTTTCTCTTTTTTTTTAATATTCAAAACACGATTAATATAACATTGTAGTTTGTGCTCCGTATCTAAAACTTTATTATATTAGTGTTTGCTACGAATACAAAGTCTGCACGTTTTTTTTTGACATTGTTTATTTTTTTAATATGGGATTCACTTTTTTTTTATATTGCTTGATTTTGTTAATATGGGGTCCATTTTTTTTTCTCTGTGAGTTTGGAGATAGTGGGTTCTACTTTTTTTACCTCTTTTTTTTTTTTTTTTTTTTTTAATATTGGTTGGTTTGTGTTTAATATGTGGGCTCACAATTTTTTTTTGGGCCCACAAACGGACGAACAAAAAAGTGTCCTACTATGTTCAAAACACGATTAATATAACATTGTAGTTTGTGCTCCGTATCTAAAACTTTATTATATTAGTGTTTGCTACGAATACAAAGTCTGCACTTTTTTTTTGACATTGTTTATTTTTTTAATATGGGATTCACTTTTTTTTTTATATTGCTTGATTTTGTTAATATGGGGTCCACTTTTTTTTTCCCGTGAGTTTGGAGATAGTGGGTTTCACTTTTTTTACTTTTCTTTTAATGTTTAAAACACGATTAATATAACATTGTAATTTGTGCTCCGTATATAAAACTTTATTATATTAGTGTTTGCTACGAATATAGAGTCTGCAAGTTTTTTTTTTGACATTGTTTGTTTTTTTAATATGGAATTCACTTTTTTTTTATATTGCTTGATTTTGTTAATATGGGGTTCACTTTTTTTTCTTCGTGAGTTTGGAGATGGTGAGTTCCACTTTTTTTACTTTTTTTTTAATATTGATTGTTTGTGTTTAATATGGGGACTACACTTTTTTTTTTAATATTGGTTAGTTTGTATTTAATATATGGACCCACAATTTATTTATTTTTGGGCCACAAACGGACGATGAAAAAGTGTACCAACTGATGCTTGTGTATAGTAGTAAAGTAAAGTAATTTGACGCATTCTTGATATATGTTCTATGGAAAATGTTTAAACAAGAGATACACTTGGATAAGTTAGTTGGGACGTCAAATCATACATATAAATACTATTTGACGCATTCTGGATATATGTTCTATGGAAAATGTTTAAACTTGCCTATGTAATATGTACAAGTATTTGAAATTATTTAATTTTCCACTTGTTATTTTTTTTATCAATTTATATTCTTGTCGTCAGTAAATCATTAAATAATTGCCTTTGTAATTATTGGAGATCCAACATGAAATAAGTGGATTTCATGCTCTTAAATTCTTTGAGAAAAAAAATCTAAATTTACCCCTCAAGTATGACTTAAATTGCTCTCAAGTTACTACTCAATTAAGAGTCGAGGGAAAAATCAAAAAGATTCCCTGATGATGAGAGTAATAGTAGATCAGAAATTTAATGGGGATGATGTTACTTAATTTCGAATATCATAGAAGCAAATATTGACATTGTTTTTGTATGTTGTAACAACCTACTTTTGCGTTTCAATTGCAGCGGGACTCAAAACAGAAATTGGTTCAAGTTGCTTACCCAAAATTGAGTGACATATAATCAATATATACAAAGTATAAACGAATATCAATTATGTCGTATTTGCAAAATAATTGGATCGGAACATATAAATCCTTTCTATGTATTCCACTCTATTCGGCTCCGCTTTAATTCGAATACCAAATAAGTGGGGCCATTTAATTAAGGATGACAAAAAAGTCTCAAAATTGAGTTGGGGTAACTCTAGTTTTTTTTATTGAATAGGGGTGATAAACTTTGAATTAGTGATTAGGGAGTTTTGACTTGCCCCAAAGTTATATTTTTAACACTTTGACCCCAAGCTTTGTTGTTTACACTTTGCCTCCAAGTTTTGTTTTTAACACTTTGACCCAACCCATATAAACCATAAAATACCCCTGCCCCCCACGGCCCCCCTGTCCTTGCCCCCCACCCCCACGCCCCACAAAAAAATGTTTTTTTAAAAAAGATTTTGAAAAGTTTTTTTGTTTTGTTTTTTTGTACCACCCCCCGCCCCACCACCCCCACCCTTCCAAAATAAATTAATTTTATTTAAAAAAAAAAAATTGAAAAGTTTTTGTTTTTGGTTTTTGCACCACCCCCACCCCATCCACCCTTGCCCCCCACCGCCTGCCCCCAAACCCCACCAAAAAAAATGTTTTTTAAAAAAAAAAATTTGAAAAGTTTTTTGCTTTTTGCACAACCCCCCCCCCCCACCACCCACCAACACCTACCCTTCCAAAAAAATTAATTTTATTTTAAAAAAAAGTTTTTGTTTTTGATGTTTTGCACCACCCCCTGCCCATCCACCAACACCCCCCACCGCAAAATAAAAGTCTTGAAAATAATTTTTTTTATTCTTTGGTTTCTTACTCCACCCACCCACCCCAACAAAATAATTTTGTTTTAAAAAAAAGTTTTAAAAAGTTTTTGTTTTTTGCATCACCCACCCCCAAAAAAAAAATCTTGAAAATAAGTTTTGAATTAGAGAGAGAGATACCTCCTCCATATGTTGATCCTAGCAAACCCGGAAGAAGGCAGACAAAAAGGAGGCGTGGAATCGGGGAATCATTGCGAACAAGGAAAAAAAACGCTCCTTACGCAAAACAACTGGCACAAAAAACATGTCCAAGTCGAAATGCTCCATAGTTGTTAATTGCATTGTGTTGTAATAATAGTTATTTTTTGGAACTTTATGACATTTTAATGTTATTCTTTTTTAGAATGATAATTTATGTTCTTGGTGTTTGTGAACTTGGTTTATATGATATGTTGATCGTGTTCAAATTATAAATGTGTGTATTCTTGTTAATAAATTGCTAAACAGTTTCCAACAAGTAATGAATCTGCTGCAACAGCTCTGTAACTTGTTGGGTTTTATCCAAGGTAACAAGACTTGTTGCAGCAACTAGTATCTTGTTGGATTTTATCCAACTGCTAAAAGATTTCCAACAAGTAAGCAATTTGTTGCAACAACTGACAGGCCTTGTTGCAGCAACTAAGTTACATGTTGGGGTTTTCCCAACAAGTGAAGTGACTTGTTGCAGAAACTGGGTAATTTGTTGTGTTTATCCAACAAGAGTAACGACCTGTTCAACAACTATGTCACTTGCTGCAACAGATGCTATAATTGTTGCAATAGATGCTACACTTGCTGCAGCAGATATTACAGTTGTTGCAACTAGTGATCAACAAAGGGAATCAATGATATTTAGTGATAAACAAAGGAAATCAACGATATTTAGTAATCAATGTATAATACTTAATCAATTTGATGTACTTTGAGTTAGGAAAGATGATCTATTAAGTCAGTATGCACTAAATCCAATGATCATTAGAGTGAATTGATGTGAACTACTTGATTCACCCATATTTAGTGATAAACAAAGGAAATCAACGATATTTAGTGATCAATGTATAATACTTAATCAATTTGATGTACTTTTAGTCAGGAAAGATGATCTACTAAGTCAGTATGCACTAAATCGAGTGATAATTAGAGTGAATTGATGTAAACTACTTGATTCACCCATATTTAGTGATAAACAAAGAAAATCAATGATATTTATTGATCAATGTAGAGAAAAGACATGTTTTAACCCTTGAACTTGGCACGAAAACTCAGTTTGGAAACTAAACTTAACTTCTATTTATTTACCCCCCTTAACAACTTACGTTTCAATTATTTTTCACCCTAAAAAAATAATATCACTCTCACAATGGGAGGTGTATTACACTCGCGCCATGTCATTGTCACATCAATGCCACATCATTGCCACGTCGTTGCCACATCATTGCCATGTCAAAATTACCAACACTTCATTTTTTGTGTTTCTTTTAATATTTTTTCTCTTTCTCTTTCTTCTTCTTTCTCCTCATCCTCACCCTACTTTTAACAACCACTATGCCACCGCTGCTGCCGCCGCTGCTGCCACCACCGCAAAAAAATCATTATTATTATCAATCCAAAAAAAAAATCACCACCACCATATTTAACCCACATCCACAACCACCACCATCATCTCCCCCAACAAATTTTATCCATTTCCTTCTCAAATTAGTCCCACTTACACTTAAACTCGTCAAAATTGGTTGTTTTGGTTGTTATTGTTAGCCATTATTAGCATTATTATTAGCAAACTCATTTCTTCCATAACCATTATTCCATAACTTTATTTTTGAAAGAAAATAAAAATCAAAATCAAGAACCACCATCTTTAACCCACATCCACAACCACCACCATCATCTCGCCCAATAAATTTTATCCAATTCCTTCTCAAATTAGTCCTACTTACACTTAAATTCGTCCAAATTGATTGTTTTGGTTGGCAATTATTAGTATTATTATTAGCAAACCCATTTCTTCCATAACTTTATTTTTGAAAGAAAACAAAAATCAAAATCAAGAAACCCAAAAATGGTGAAAATGAAAATAAAAGAATGATGAGAATATAGAGAGAAAGAGGGATTTGTGAAGAAGAAGAAGAAGAAGAAGGAAGGTGATGGGGGTGGGGCTGTGGCGGGGGGGGGGGGGGGGTTGTGAAGAAGAAGAAGAAGCAGCTGTGGCGGGGGGGGGGGGGGGGGGGGGGCTGTGAAGAAGAAGAAGAAGCATATTTATTTTATTTTTTAATTTATAATATATATATATATATGAGTGGGTCCACTTTTTTTGTTTTCCACTCTCTTAATTATTATTATTATTATTATTATTATTATTATTATTATTATTATTTTTGTCACGTCAGCATTTGGGGTGGAAAATAATTGAAACGTAAGTTGTTAAGGGGGGTAAATAAATACAACTTAAGTTTAGTTGCTAAAGTGAGTTTTCGTGCCAAGTTCAGGGGTTAAAACATGTCTTTTCTCATCAATGTATAATCCTTAATCAATTTGATGTATTTTGAGTCAGGAAAGATGATTTACTAAGTCAGTATGCACTAAATCGAGTGATCATTTGAGTGAATTAATGTGAACTACTTGATTTACCCATATTTAGTGATAAACAAAGGAAATCAGCGATATTTAATGATCAATGTATAATACTTAATCAATTTGATGTATTTTGAGTCAGGAAAGATGATCTACTAAGTTAGTATGCACTAAATTGAGTGATCATTAGAGTGAATTGATGTGAACTACTTGATTCACCCATATTTAGTGATAAACAACGGAAATCAATGATATTTTGTGATCAATGTATAATACTTAATCAATTTGATGTATTTTGAGTCAAGAGAGACGATCTACTAAGCCAGTATGCACTAAATCGAGTGATCATTAGAGTGATTTGATGCGAACTACTTGATTCACCCATATTTAGTGTTAAACAAAGGAAATAAATGGTATTTAGTGATATATATATATATATATATATATATATATATATATATATATATATATATATATATATATATATATATCTACTAACATCCTTAATGGATTAGATAGTAATTTCATGGATTAGATGGACAATTCTAAGTGTATTCTTCCTAAATCAAATGATCATTAGAGTGATTTGATGTGAATTACTTAATTCGATCATATTTAGTGATAAAAAAAATGAATTCAATGTTATTCAGTATAAACAAAGGAGTTCAATGTGATCAATATCGTGAATATGTTGCAACAATTGAGGAGTTGTTGCAACATATGAGATATCTGCTGCAACATATGAGTAAGTTGTTACAATAATTCAAACAAGGTGATTAATCTGTTGCAACAACTACACAACTTTCTTAAACATCTGATCTATCTGTTGAAACATATTAGTAACTTGTTGTAACTTCTTCAACAAATATATGATTTGTTGCAACAATTAACCCATCTGTTGCGACATATTTTTTAGTTTTTGCAATAATTTAAGCAATTGTTTGTTTTTTTCCAACAAGGTGAGTAATTTGTTGCAACAACTAAGCAACTTGTTGAAACAGATTAGTAACTTGTTGAAACAAATTAGTAACTTGTTGCAACTTCTTCAACAACTGTATGCATCTGTTGCAAAAATTAGTAAGCAAAATAAATAAGTTCATAAACAGAAATTGTTCAACAGCCACCTTGGCTCCAAATACCACAACTAATCAAAATAAATAAGTTCATAAACATCAATCACAAATAACATAAAAGAGAAAAAAAAATTTGTTAAACAACCACCTTAGCTCCAAATACCACAACTTAAGTAATAATTTGTTCAGTAACTGCCTTCTGGGGTGTAGCAGATTTCCTTGATCTACTCCATCTCCTTAATTTCCATCATTAGTTTCTTCATCTTCTTGTTCTTCTTCACTTTCTTCATTTGTATCTACTGCTTCTTGGCATTGTTCTTCATCTCTTTCTGAGGATTGATTGTCAGTTTGGCTATCAATTTGACTATATATTTCCTCAACATTTGCTGATTCATAAATAGATTGTCTACACTTGTTGCAATAACTACAAATCTGTAGGATATCTTCTACAAACAGAACCAAATAACTGAAGCTATGTCCAACAGATTTGTAGTTGTCGCAACAGATTGTCTACTTGTTGCAACAAGTGTAGAACTTGTTGCAACAACTACAAATCTGTAGGATATCTTCTATAAACAGAACCAAATAACTGAAGCTATGTCCAACAGATTTGTAGTTGTTGCAACAGATTGTCTATTTGATACAACAAGTGTAGAGCTTGTTGCAACAACTACAAATATGTTGGATATCTTCTACAAACAGAAGCAAATAACTGAAGTTATGTCCAACAGATTAGTGAGTCATTGCAACAGATTGTCTACTTGTTGCAAAAAGTGTAGAACTTGTTGCAACAACTACAAATCTGTTGGTTATCTTCTACAAACAGAACCAGATAAATACCAGGACAAGAACAAAAAAACTATCTATTGGATATATTTTCCTAAACCCTGAACCATATCAGGACAACAACAGAAAAACCATCCATTTCATTACAAACACACAACAACAACAACCTGGATTTTATCCAAACTTTTCCTAAACCCAAAAAAAAAAATAAAAAAAAATCAGAACTTCCTTTCAAGATTTTTTTTTTTTTTTTTAGTGTGTGGGGGTGCAAAAAACCAAAAATAAAAACTTTTCAAAACTTTTTTTTAAAAACAATTTTTTTTTTGGTTGGGTGGGGGAAGTAAGAAATCAAAAATAAATAAATTCAAAACTTCTTTTCAAGAAAAAACATTTTTTTGGGTGGTGTGTGTGGGGGTTGCAAAAAAACAAAAATAAAAACTTTGCAAAACTTATTTTTTAAAAATAATTTTTTTTGGAAGGGTGGTGATTGCAAACAAACAAAAAGAAAAACTTTTCTAAACTTTTTTTAAAAAAATAATTTTTTGTTGGGGGGGGGGGGGGGTGAGGGGTGGCAGGAAGAGGAGTAGGGGCTGTTAAAAAAAATTGGGTTGGGAGGAGGAGGAGGAGGAGGGGGGCTGGTGAAAAAGTAAATAAAAAATATCAAAACTTAAAAAAAAAAATTGGGGGTGGGGGGTGGGGTGGGTGTCACACCCCATTTTAACCCCGGAGAGTTAATTAGGGAGTACGACATATTGGAGATTCCTGTTTTTGTTTGTTTTGTTTTAAGGAGTCGCCACCTAATTATTTATGGTGAATTAGGACACCTAAAATTTATTAAAGTTATGTTTAAGGTCTGCGAAACTTAAGGTTCTAGGTAAGGGTTCAATTAGTCTAAAGGGAAGGTATTAGGCACCCTTTAAGACCCATTAACAATGGTTAACCGACCGGACTAAAATTTGATTAGGCTAAGTGTAAATATAGTATTATAGAAAAAAAAAGAAAAGTAGTTTTGTAAATATGACTAAAGTTATAGATAAATATATAAGATTGCTATTTAAAATAGAACTTGTAAAATAATAATAATTTGTATAAAAGAGTACTTTTAATGCTATTTTGAAAAATACGACTTATAAATGTTGTTAAGATTTTTAAACGAAAGTGTAATAATAATGTTTAAGATAATACTTGTAGAAAATGTAGTGATTTAACAAGAGTTTAGTTATAAATAAATCAAAAGAAACGGAATGAGTAATATTCATATGTATCCCGAATAGGAATTGCGCCAACTAGCAAATTAAAATGTATTTGTAAAGTTATTGTAAGATTAATATTAATGTTTTAACAAATGTGTATTTCAAGCGTTCTAAGATAAAAGAGTGAATGTTGATTCTTTTTGACTCAAATATATAGTCAAGCTATTTAAAAATTATTCCAAATAAATGTTATAGATACTATACAAGTAGTTTAGAACATAACTAGAAGTGAATGTAATTTGTGGAATTAACTACCCATAACTAAACTAAAACCCTTAATGTCACTAAGATTTATCTAAATTAACAAACAACAAAATGTTAGTCATACAAGGTAAAACAAGAAATACAACAAAATAAGATAGGAGGAAAGAAGAGCAAATGGAACAGTCCATTTATGGACTGCTGCTGCAGCCTATTTTGCTATTGGGCTTCAGCCCAGAAAGTCCCTTTTTTGTTGTTGTTGTTGTTGTTGTGGGCAGGCTGGTCAAGAAGAGGCCATGTTGGGCTTTTATCCCAACACCAAACACGGAGGAAGACGAGTCCGAGGGACTCGTATGCGATAGTCATGCATAAACACGAAAGAAAAACGATTAGTATACAATCAATAAACAAGGTTTAAACATGTAAAATATAATTCAAAACAAATCGATAGATTATGTATACACTGTGTATAGTCGAGTATATCTCATGTATACACATTCATGAAGAAAAGATTAAGGAAAGCACATGAATATACATTCAGTCATATGCCCAAACCGCCTTGACCAATTTTAAGGAAAGCACTTAATGTTCAGCGGACATAGTCAACGAACAACAACATGGATCAAGTAGAGCATTATGAATCTGATTGAGCATATAGCAAGAAAAAGCAAGCTCTTAGAGAAATCGTAGACATTTGTGGAAGCACTTTCAGGATGCAAGAAAGCAAATACCAATTGTAGAAGGACGTAGCAGTTCTATATAACATTTAGACAGTAAGGCAAACAAATTGAACTACTATGGATGGGTCTTAAGTACAGAATCTAGACAGTCAAACAACCTCTCCAGGTGCTAGTTAACCCATCAAGCATGCTGCCTAAGTGTTCTCGGCAGCTCTGACTAAACAAGATATCCAACCAGCGCAACGTAATCAAACTAATCACTCACACAAGTACACAGATTCCTGCTAGTGCAGGAGTGTAAATAACATGCCCTTCTATACTTTACATGAGCTCACATAAATCCAAACAGGCATAATCATGAATTAAACAACTTGATGACCAGCTTACCCTTTTCGGACTCAACAGAAACAGCTGTCATATAAAGTAATACCAAATGAAAAGATTTCACATTATCAAAGGACTTGGATACAACACAAAGGGAAAATGACATGTGTTTCAACCATAGGGGACTGATTTCATCATACGAATTTAAACACAAATATCAATTAGAGTGACATATGCAAATGAGCTTACTAGCACATGAGCAGGCCTAAGTATGCAAGAGAGATGCAGGAGGAAATGCATAAGTGCATACATATGAAATTCATATCAAAGACCTTAATGACACCAAACAATAATAACCAAATCAAACACATACTCCTTTGAAGGGCAAAGAAGAGTAGTAACAACAGCTGTAGGCAAAGCAAAAGGGAAGAGGTAACAAACAGCAGTGACAGAATTAGTGCAGGGGGTTGATAAACTTGGGCTGTTAGCAAGTAGCAATTATAACATGTGAATTGGCAGAAATTTGCGAGTATAACATGATCTTAAGGTTAAATATGAACTGTAACAATCAAGCAACAAGATTACAGATAACTCCTATTGGTCCTTATGAAAGTTAACTTAAATAATTTTTTAAGCATGATATTGTATCATATCAGTTTCGCAACAGAACAAAGAGAATGAGATCTTGAATCAAACTATAAGTGGAAAATAAGGCAGGCTTTAAGCATAATTCATCATAGAGTGCATCTGAGAACACATTTAGACTATAAACTAGGGAGGAAGAGTCCTATTCTATTCCAAACTAACCCATCACAAATGTCAAAAAAGTGAATCATCTAATGTCTTTAAAAGATCACACGAACTATCATTTATTTCTTTGAACAGAAGGGTAAAGAGAAGACGACAAATGAGCATATTGCAGTCACTTGACTAAAAAATGAAGGCTAGAAAGATTCAAATGAAACAGCAAAGTAGAGATTAAAGAGAATGTTTTGGAAATGTGCTCATTTGTTCACTTATAAACAGCAAGGTAAAGCAAAGTAAAACCTTTATCAAAGTAAAGCATTTCTCATTTGATCACACGACAAAAGGGGGAAAAGTAAACAGCGAATTAAGCATATTGATCCAGATCATTCAATCGTGACTCAACCTGAAACTAAACATGATGAAGGCAAACTAACAACAAACAGCTCTGTAAGACAGTGAAACTACGTCACATAAGCACTTAAGCGCGTCTTAGTGGCATGTTAAACTAAATAGCAAATTAGGCATAGAACCACACCACACAAAGGTTCAATTATACAGAGGCGGGAACATTCAATACACTTACATGCACTACATACAGGCATAAACATGCTAATAAAAACTTAAAATTAGCTGAACTGAATTAAGGAATGAGCAGACAGATTCTACTGGTAGCTAAGCTGGAAACTAAACCATATTAAAACACGAATATCATTCAAGTAAGATGCTGGACAACATCTATAAACACATAATCAAACAATACTCAAACTAAACAAATTTGCAAACACCACTGCTTCACTAACTAAAAAAAACTGACACAATCATCTATTAATATTAACAAATATCAAACCAACCTAACAGCTAACTATCGAACCAACGAAACACTTCAACGTATGAAACAAACAGAAAGTACTGAAGCTGCTAATAAACAGATAACGAAGGGAGATTTACCGACCTTTTGTGGGTACAGTGAAGTGGGGCGTCGACGTCGTCGAATCTACGCTCGAACTCGAACGAAATAAACGATGCTTTCGATTAAAACCCAGAATTGATTGTGTGAAAATATGGTGATTTAGAGTAATCCGGCTAAAGTTCACCGGAAAAGTGAAAACTATGGTTGGAAAATGGTGAGTGTCCCTAAACACTGAATCAATTCCTAAACTCCAAAAAAAATCCCCCCAAACGTTGAACGATCCCCCTTCAAAACTGAATCCTCATCATATTTATTGGGTTTCATTTGTGTTAAAATAAAGAGTGGAGCGTATGAGAGAGAGGAGCGGGGGACAGGGGAGAGTGGAGACGACAGGGAATATGGAAGAGATAGGCGTGGGGGGACAAGGGAGAGTGGGAGAGAGCGTGAGACGAAGAAAGAGAGAGAGGTGGAAGTGGAGGGGCGGCGGTTTTTTTTTTTAAGGAGAAAGAGAGGACGAAGGAGGCGGGTGAGGGAAAAAAGGGAAAAGGATAGGGTTTAGGTTAAAAGGGAAAGTTGGACCGGGTCGGGTCGGGTAATGGGCTGGTCCGTTTGGGCTGGCCTATTAATTTAAATATGGGCTGATAATGTGGGTTGAGTATTAAAATGTGGGATAATTATTTGGGTATGAAAAAAATAATATTGTATTTGTATTTTGGCCATTAATTTGGCTGAAAAATATTAGTCCTACCTCCGTTATTTAATTATTTTTGGGCTTCTAATTTAATAACTGATACAACATGTACTATGTAAAGACAATAAATGATTAATACGTAAAAGAATAAATATTTTACAAAGTGTTGTCTTGTAATTAATTTAACGATTCCAAACCCGAAAACGAGACGATGACTAACCGTTTGAAATTTGTGATAAAGTAATGCTTATAATGTTTAAAAATAAAAGTTGTGATATTAATAGTAGTAGCAATAAAACATTGTGAAAAATAAAGTATTTAGCTCGTCAGTAAATTTAAAACCCGGGTAAATTAAATAAAAGAGGGACAAAATTGGGTGTCAACAGTGGGGATGTGGGGCGGGGGGAGACGTGGGAGGAGGAGAAGGGGGGCTGGTGGATTTTTTGGGATTAAGTTGGGATTTTTTTTATATTTTGTAAAAGATTTAGAAGTTTTAAAAATTATTATTCAGTCCCATTTAACTTAATCATATTTTTAAGATTGGTCAAACTTGTCAGCATTTCTAATTAGTAAACTTTTTTGTCACCTTTAGTTTATTTTTCCAAATAGGTGCATCGTTTTGTTGTTAATTTAAGAGTTTCAAATCTAATATATTTTCTTAAGCAAATAAGTCTCTAACAATGAATGCCAATTACTTTTAAAAAATAGCAGGAGTATTTAATTTATTAATCTTACCACCTGGCACAGGTAATTATTCAAATACAGAGCTATCCAAATTAATACACTATTCTAACCCTTATGTTAAATGAGTACTTTTCACATAATTTTAGAATATATAATTTTATTTTTAAAAAAATTGAAATTGAAAAATTAAAATATCTATGCCCCAACTCATACAAAAAATTATACGTTTTGCCCTTGTACACGGAACAACTTTTTTGGTAAAATCAAAATCGGCTTTTCGCAAAACGTTATAGATTAGTATTATTTTCTTAATACAAAAAAACGATTTATTTTCTGATCAAAGATAACATTTTTTTCTTCTTTTATTTTTAGTTTATTTCTTTGAAGAAGGGGAGGGTTGGAACACCGTAAAGTTGTCTCCGTGTGGCCTATAGATCACGAGTTCGAACCGTAGAAATAACTATTAATACTTGCACCACATAGACTGTCCACAACATTGCCCAGTGCACCAGACTGCCCTTTTCTTATTTTTATTTCGTCGAAATCTTGCCAATTTTCCATCCCATTCCAAAAATTCATTACACAAGGGAAACATAAATGACAATCATTTACTAACTGCCAGTACCTGGCAGGGTCCAAGTGTTTCCAACAGCCTAAAACAGCAATTATAGAGTCAAAACTTCTGGTACTTACCCGAAAATAACTGTAACTGTTAAGAAAAATGCAACAAAATTGTTACTGAACAGAAATAAAAACAGTAATAGCTTATCAAAAATAATACTTTCTCGGGTCATTGCCTTGAAAGCGTTTTCGCTAAATCGTGTAAACCGGTCTCTCCAGAAGAAGTAAGAAAAGAAAAAAGACCCACAAAAATTCTTTATTCTTTGCATTATCAAAAAGGTTTAGTGCCAACACTGTTTACTTTCCCATTTTGTTGTCATCAACCCTTTCTGATTCTGTTTTCATTCATTTGCATAATCCAAAAAATGGCAGCAGAAAGGAAAAAAGTCATCATTGACACTGACCCTGGAATTGGTATTTTTGCTTTTTCACTATTCAGAAAAATTCTATAGAGATACATGTTAGCTTAAGGAACAATCTCCACTTCATCTAAGATTGTTTTTATTTTCTTTTTTCTGCATAGTAACTAGCGTTTGAGCTGAATTGAGCATTTCAAGATTCAACTGTTGAGTTAATTGAGCTGTTATGATCATGTTCAGATGATGCAATAGCAATATTTGTGGCATTTCAATCTCCTGAAATAGAGGTGATTGGGCTCACAACAATATTTGGTAATGTCCACACAACTCTGGCCACCAGAAATGCTTTACATCTGGTAAAGTTCCTAGCTTTCTTTGAACTAATTCCTAGCACTATTTAGTATTCAATATGCTATTGGATAACCTCTAAAGTTTGCAAGTTCTTGGAGTAAGTTTTGCTGCCAATTAGGCTTTAGCAGAATTATACTCTACTCCTTCCATTCCATTTGATAAGGCGGTGATTCACTAGACACGAAGTTTAAGAAGAACGGAAGAAAGACTTTTTACTCATTAAAAGTATCCCTAGGACTCATTAGTAGAGCCACAGTGCTACCCAGCAGAACCCATTAATTTTGACTCAAACTCTCTATTGTGTTTAAAAATTCATTTAATATGTACAAATAATCTATTCAGAACCCAGTAAAAAAATGTGGTCTAGAACCTGTAACTAAAAATCCTGGCTCCGCCTCTAGTAGAACTTGTGGTCTGTAAACATTTCTAGGGATAATGGCTATAAGAGCATGTCATGGTAATATGAGAAGTTTAGTTTTGAAATATAGAAAGGAGACATTCTTTAAGAACAGACTAGAAAAGAAAGAGCGAAAAAGTATCTTTTAGTTCTTTTTTCCATAAGCATGGACGTTGATTTCCGGTCTTGATGATTCAGTTGGAGGTAGCTGAGAAGTCAGATATTCCAGTGGCTGAAGGCTCGCATATTACAATCACCGTATGTACAGCTTAACTCCTTGTTCAGTTATCTGTCTTACTGCTTAACTTTTTTCTCTCACAAAACTTCTACTGCGGACTTTGTTTAATTTTCATGTAAAGGAAGGAGCAAAACTTCAAAGTACCGGTCATGTTCATGGCACGGATGGACTGGGGAACCAAAACATTCATCCACCCAAAGGAAAGCCTATTGAACAGACTGCAGCTGAATTTCTCATTCAACAAGCTCGTATTTACCCCGGAAAGGTCACTGTTGTGGCCTTGGGACCCCCTACAAATATAGCACTTGTAAGTATCACATCTTCCAACTGAATTTTACATATCAAACTAATAAAAATAATGTTCACCATATCTGTGTATGAGTAGGCCATTCAGTTGGATCCTGAATTTTTTAAAAACATCGGCCAAATTGTTGTTCTTGGTGGTGCTTTTGCTGTAAATGGAAATGTGAATCCAGCAGCTGAGGCTAATGTAAGTTGCTAATGGACACACCCATATATGTGCTTCAACTTCTCCGATTTACTTTTTGAATTTTTTTTCCTCATACCCTTTATTCCTCGTCTGTGCAAGATCTTCAAAGATCCAACTGCTGCTGATATTGTATTTACCAGTGGTGCTGATGTTCTTGTTGTTGGATTAAATATTACACATCAAGTGGTCCTTACAGGTAATCTTTTCTTTGTTGCTTAAGTTATATAACTAGTTGCTTAGATACTGTACAGATTCCGGTCCTCATTCATTTCATACCTTCGAGTCACTGTGCCTTAGTGGTGGGGTCATTTTTAGGCCACTTGGCTAATGGCGAAGCTTTTTGTGCCAAAAACGAAACGGAGGATGAAATTGTCCTATTTCAAACAGTGTAGAGGCAAAGTTAACCCTTTTCCCTATAAATAAAAAGGATAGAGAGAAAGCTGAAAACTAACTAGCTATTGCCACAGAGAACAATATAGTGAACATGCCTATTTATAAGCTTACATTCAAACCAAAAAAACCAGTAAAATCCTCACCTACCATCACAATTTAAGCACCTATTCTACTTTTTTTGACTAACAAATTTTGAAAAATAGGAACTACTCTAACAAACAAAAGGATAATCCATCTTCTTATAGAGTAGAATTCTCATATATTTCATCATCATGTTAAGTTGAACCTAAACCTTACTGAGCCTTAGACTTTCCTGTTCTTCCTTTCTGTAGTAAAAGGTACGAGTTAAGTGCCGAGGGGCTCATTTTAGTTAACTTCTCTAAAATAGCATCTATCTACTCTTGGTAGATTCTGATCGTGGCGAGTTGGCAAAGTCTAATGGAAAATTTGCCAAGTACCTCTGCAAGCTTTTGGATGTCTATTTCGATTATCACCATACTGCATACAGCACAAGAGGTCTGTCGTGTGCAAAGTTAGTTGTTTCCATATTTCTCATCTGTGCCTATTCATTGTCTTGATGTTACCGGAATTGGGTCTCTATGTAGGTGTTTTCCTTCATGATCCAACTGCCTTACTTGCTGCTGTTAATCCATCGGTTTTCACCTATTCAGAAGGTGTGGTTCGAGTTCAGACTGTTGGCATCACAAAGGGTCTCACAATCTTTTATAACAAGAAGAAAAGGTATTTGGTTCACAATTCCTTTTTTTTTTTTTCCTTTTTCTCTGTTTTTACATGTCATTTGATAAAAGTTTTCAAAGCCAGCATCTTCTTTACTGCACTGGCTGATTAACTAAGTTGACATTGTATTCTAGAAGGAAAATGGACAAAAGGATTAAGCTAAGTTGACATTGTATTCGATTTGTACTCAAAGTACTTGCTCTCCTTCTAATGGTTTAAGCCTTTTACTTCATCTTATAATTATTTCATCTGCTATTGGATTTTGAAGATTTGCTGAAGTCACTGAATGGTCTGATGAACCCTCAATCAAAGTGGCAGTAACAGTTGATGCTCCTAAAGTTCTCAAACTAGTAATGGAGCGACTCCTCAATTCTTAAAAGTATTCATATGGTATAAGAGCACTTATCGTCAACAATGTTATTTGTTTTTCTGCACTCAATACTTGAAATCTCCTTCAGAAATTTATAGAGATGGGAAAGTTGTATGCTATGAAGTCAGGTTATGGATAGATCACCATGGTAATAACTTGCTTGTTTGTTGTTATTGTGTCATCTCAATAAATGAATGTAAGTGATGTACATTTCTGTTTTTGAACTGTTTACATCAAGTTATCTGCAGAGGCTGCGCTCCACATTGTCATCATAGTTGATTCTCTTTTAAAATCAAAATGTTCTACATAGTTGTCTGCTTTAAAAATGGTGAAGGGATAGTTTACATAATTTTTGATGTTGCAAGATGATTCTAACAAGAACTTTTTACTTTGAAAAGGGAAAAATTTCACTGTTCTTTATTATCAAAAAATTGCTCAATTTTGCCCTCTGTTACAATTTTGATGCATTCATGGCCTTGTTGTTAGCAAATGTCTCGTATTTTCCCTTGACATTAATATCTCCACTGTGAGATGGGTGGACCCTATGTGTCCAAATTCTTCAAGGTAAAAGGTCTAAGTTTATCCCTCAAATTTTGACTTTGGTTTACCCATAGGACCTTGCACTTGGAACAAGAGTCATGTGATCATGCAAATAAATTTCCTATGAGCAATCTCCATTAATTTACATAGGATAGAACTATAGATAATATTCAATTTCTGTTAGTATACACAAAAACTAAGATGAAGCTAGAGGGGAGAGAGGGAAGAGGAAGATTCTTTGCTACATCTGTATAACTTTACGTTAATCCCTCAGGTTTTGCTTCATAAACACGATGGAAGCCCTAGTGAAGAAAAATAACAAATCGACACTGCAAAAAAAAGAGCACGTTCCCACTTCTCCATTTGGAAATGCTCACACGAGTAGCCACCCGACCACATAACCACATACTCATTATGCTGTTTTAATCGCAACTGGCTTACCTCGACCCATGGAGAATCCCCTAGTGCCATCTGGCATGCGAGGCACAGAAGCTTGCTTGACTGGTGCTGACTGTTCAGAAAGCATTGAGGGCTGCCCTGCTAGACTAAAACGGTTGATGCTTGACAGCGAACTCCCCACACTGTGTGCACGCCTCATACTTGACGGGGAAGTCCCTAAATGACCTCCACGGTTGTTTTGAAGAAACTGAGGACGTCCACGTCCTTGACCCCCCTTAACCCAACTGCGATTGAGCCCTTTCCTCTGCCCATCGATGCCATGCTCCTCCTGCCAGGTAAAACACCAACAAAATAAACTCACAGTCATTCACTACATTACATAACAGAGGAACGTTATACTCCCTTCGTTTTAGTTTGTTTGTCGTAGTTTGCCTAGGCGCGGAGTTTAAGAAAATAAAGAAGACTTTTGAATCTTGTGGTCTTAAGCTAAAAGATATGTAAATGTACTAAAATTCCTTTTAATCTTGTGGCCTTAAACATGCCATGTGGGATGTTAAAACTAAAAAGTTGCCAAATTAGGAAAGAGATTTTTTGTTTTTTTTGTTAATCAAAACTGAAAAGAGATTTTCTTTTTTGAAACTGATTAAAAAGGAAAGTAAGAAACTAAATTGAATCAGAGAGAGTATCTTGTTCATATTTGAAAGATGACAACACTTACTGCAAGGTCATTCAAGTGAGTATCAAAGTGGTGCCACAAGTCGTCATTATGTTTCTCGCTGGCCTCTGATCCTGAAGTATCGTCGTCCTTGAAGTTGAGCTCACTCTCATATCCAACTTTCTTCCCTCTAGTTTGACCAGATTTTCCCTGTGAGTTCAACCAAAATCCATAAGTACTTAACGGACAGAATCCAATACTTCCGAGTCGTCCTATAAGTGAAGCCAGAGGCCACAAGAGGACTCAAATTTATTTGGACCTTAAGAATCTTAATAATGTCAGGATCAGGAACACTAATCATCAGTTCTGAAACCCACAGTACAACCACCTTACATCACTAATTTTGCTACAAAAGTTGAACTTGTGTAATCTTACATTTGTATTTCACTAAAAGGCAAGTAGAAAACCTTCATTCTTTTAGGATGCAGTTTAAAATTAGCTATCAGGGAATAATATGTCCGACACATACCGTGCACCTGTTCAGTATACGGACTTTTAGACCATTTCTCCAGTTATCTTCATCATTTAGCTCCATAACCTGCAAAATAAGATTGCAAAGGGTTAAACCGTTAAAGGATGCCAGAGAGATGATCCAGGCTCTCAATAATAAACAATAGCTTTTATTTACTTACCGCCTTCTCAGCCAATTCAACTGATTCATATTCCACAAATGCATGCAACTGCATTTAGTTTAGTTATTTCAATTCAGATTCTAGAAATGAATAAGATATTCCAAAGATTAAGATAGACAATACAAACTATTCTACAAGCCAGGCTTCCGAAAAATAGTAGCAGCAAGAGTTTTACTCGTTTTTGGTTTCATTATTTTGCAGCTAGCAATATGCATTGTCAGCTGTAGTCAACAGATTTTCGTTAACTCCAACTTGAGATTCGTCATTTCATCAATTCAAGACTTAAAACTAGAAAATCAAATGTCTGATGTGCACCTTGTTACTATAAAGCGTACTATCTGACTTTCCAGTTCTAGATGCTGAAGAAGCTCCACCATTGGAAGACTGAGGTTGGCATGTACGAATCATTTTTACACTGACACAATTAGTCAAGAAATGAGTCTCAAAAACACTGTTGATTTTTTAAAAATCTAATTTCCTTAAACCATCTTGTTTATAGCTGCATGAAAACTAGTATACCTTCCAACTGTTGAGAAAATCTTCATGAGGTTCTGGTGGCAGTGGTCGTCGGGTAAATTCTCAGCAACCACTATGCGAGACTAAAAAAATACAGAATCAAAGTGTTAAAAGCGACAACATTGACAAAAATATGTGATGCAACGATTGGTGGGAATATAAATGCTTCACAAACTCGTAAACCTTGTTCTAACATCATGATTGCACTGCTCAAAACAGAAAGTGAAACCACTAGCCTTAGAAAAATAAACTTACTTGCAGCTCTTCCAAGTCCTTTTCACCCAGCGGATATTGACGTCGAACCTTTCTTCCGTCTTCACTAACCACCTAGCAGCAGAGAAATCAAATAAATAAATATGTATAATGACTAAATTACAAAGAAAATGAATGCAAGATATCAAGACCTTAATCGTGGACACATGTGAATTGCAAGTAGCATAAAGATTTCACACAGAGTGAGATCTTCTTAAGGTGGGATGGGGATCAGGTACGGGGTTCAACATCTACTATATATACATAAAAGAAATTTTGACCTTGTATATACAGTGTGATTTTCCGATGAAGGAAGTTCAGATGAACCCTTTCCCCCCTCTAACTTCGCCCCTGATGGGGATGGTAAATGGGAGAGGGGGAAGGTGAGGAGGCGAAAAGGAAAAACTCACAAGCTTATTGGAGGTCCGCAGAATTTTCGCTATCTGGGCATGACTACTTGTAAGAGCTTTAATCTTCTTGAATGATGCAACCACAGACATTGGTACTACAACATGGAAAAAACATCAAAAAATTCATCAGAAAATTTGAACTTTGAAATATCAATGAAGACAATGATTACTTTAGTAAGGCTAACAAAAATCATACCAAATCCTTCTGGATCCTTGAACATAATCCTTATTAGATGATCAGTTGTAGCCAAATTTATATCACTAAAATAAAACTCCACCTAAAAAGAATGTAAACAAATCCCAGTAAGGCGAGCAACGAAAGAAAATTCCAATAAATATTTCATATATATATCACCTCTTTTTCTCTCCCTATTAACAACAAACTAAGCCTCAGTCCCAGACAAGCTGAGGTTAGCTATATGAATCCCCACTTCTTCATATAGATCAAACAAAGAAAAATTGGAGTTTTCTATTTGGAATCATTACTTTAAATGAATCATTTTAAATGCATATTTATTATATAGGCATGTAAAACGTGGGAGCTAATTGTGTGCAAGAAACAACATACAGTAATCATAAAAAATAATGTAGAAACACATTTGATTAACAGTTATAGAAAGATATATATGTTTACCTGATTAACAATTTTTTGACAAGCTTCATCACTTAACCTTTCTGAATCAGCACCAATAACCACCACCGCGGGCATACCACCATGATCAACAAATCCTCTTCCAATGCCACCATATGGATATTGCACAGGCAATTGAGATGCATAAATATAATTCTGTACAGGAACATGTGTAGTGATCTGATGAAAAGTGGCAGACGGTGTTGTAATAACATGCACCACGGTCTGTCCACTTTGAGTGATCACAGGCCCTGACCCTGGCCCGGGCCCGATCCTGCTTCCAGGCCGAGGTGACTCGGCCCGTGAAGGCAACATGGACGCCAATGAAGGCGAGGAAGACGATTTTGCCAACATGGCAGATGACAATGATGGAGAGGACGAGCTTCGCGGTATAAATGCAGATGCACGAGCGTTAAGTTTTGTTAAAGAAGAATTCCTAGATGGAGAAGAACAAGGTGTTGATTCAAATGTATGGTCAAGATCAAGAGAAGCTGATGAAGATGTAGCTGATGGTGAATTTAATGACTCGAAGAATAACGTATCATCCATAACAATACAAGAAATGATCAAGAACTCGTCTTATATTATATAGATACAGATACAGATATAAATTATTATTATTTTTTTGAAGCGAGCGATTTCTTGATTAGTTTTTTTTTTTTTTTCTTATTTCTTCTTCGTTTTCGTTATGGTTTTTTCGTTTTCACTTTCCCCCTGAAGATGGGGGAAAGGGGAAAGGAAAAATGAGGAGATTTCAATGAAAGTAAGAACCAAAAATGAAGAAGAAAATGGGGAGAGAATGGAGAAGAGTTCTCGGTTTTAAGTTTGTTACTTGAATTAACTATTTATACTTTTTGCCTTAATACTGTAACTGCTCAATTTTATTTGTTATTTTTTTTTTCCTTTTCTCGTTCACTGATTTTGTAATTTAAAAATAGTTGTGACATGTGTAAGAAAGAGGAAGAAAAACGCGTAAATTAGATCATACCTCTGAATGGAAAGTAACAATTCAATCATCGGATTACCACTCAATATTCACTCACTAAAGTTAGCGTGGGAGTTTGAATTTTTTCCTATTTTTTATTTGTTATTCGAAAAAATATTTAAGAAGGTAAATGGACAAGTTCTTACTCCTTTGTAGACACATAAATTTGATATTACAAATTGCAATTAAGAGATTAAACCTAATCCTTTATAATTAGAGCGTTTGGTTTAAAAATCTGATGCAGGAATCAGAAATGATAATGTAGGATGATATAGGCAATATAATATATGAACGAAAATTATTACTTAGTTAAGTGTGTATATGAAGGTTTTATTATCCCATGTTTAGAATAATACAAAGAAATAACATACTACTATGGAAATGTAGTGTCTAAAATGGTTCCAAATTATCTCTAAAAGTTAAATTCAGGTCCCTAAAAGTTAGTAGTAACCGGAAAAGTCTGATCTTCGTGTTATCTAAGAGTTCCTGACGGTGAGTTTTAATTACTTGTCCTTAATAATTACAAAATTGTGAAGGCCTTATTTTGATATAACGATAAGTTTTACTGGTATTACGAGTTTTTAAGGAGAAACAATATTGCTCTTAAGATATATATGTACATGTTTGAATTGCATGTTCAGATTGTATTGCATAATATTGTTAATTTAAACATAATATGTGTTATGACTGAAATTTAAGTTTCTTATAATAAAAGACCGTCTCGTCACGGATAGTTTTCTCTTTTTTTCTAGAATATTATTCCAGAAAACTGTTTGGACATAGCACAATCACAATTTTCCGAAATTCGAAAAGCTCCAAAAGCTGTTTTCACAATTTTCATTCAAAGAGCTTGTTTGGCTGGACTTAAAATAAGCAGCTTATAAGCCAAAAAAAAAAAAAAATTGGGATAGGCTATTTTTTTTTTTTTTTGGCTTATAAGTTGTTTTAGATAAGCTAAGCCAAATTGGCCCAGTTATTTTTTTGGGCTTACTTTATCCACAAAATAGCTTTAAGCTGGCCAGTCAAACACTCAAAAAAATTGAAAACAGCTTATAAGCAACTTATAAGTCAATCCAAACGGGCTCAAAATCACTCACAAAAATTCAAAAACAACTCTAACTTGTATTCTTATCCAAACACAACTCCAATTTCATATTCATATTTAATTACTTTATATTTTATTCATATTTAATTACTTTTCCAATTTCTAAATACCATTTTCAACTTGAAAACAAATAAGTACTACTATTTTTCAAATTTCACAATTGTTATGTCCACATGCGCACAAAGAAAAAACTCATTTTATGCAATTAACAACTACTACTAATTTGGTATGTTGGAAACTTGGAATAGATAATTAATAATAGGGATTTACAAAGAAAACCGACAAATCGCACCAAACCGACAATCCGAGAAAAAAAACCAGACTAATTGTTTGCTTTGACTTGGTTTGATATTTAAAAAAAAAAATCCTAATCATAATTGGTTTGGTTTGGTTTTAACTAAAAAAAGTCAAACCGAACCAAACTAACCCGACATTATATGTATATGTATACAATTTTTAAAAATATTTTATATATAAAAACATTTATTTGTGATGTAATTTCACATATTGTTTCACGCTTGGACTTAGAATTTTGAATGGTCCAATACGTTTTATAGTCCATAGAACTCAAATAAAGTCAAAATCAATATTATGCTAACAAAAGAAATTCAATTCTAGCACTAGGAATAACAATAATGTCGAATATCTACTAATCTTAAGTTTGCATTGGTTTAGTCAGTGCAAATACATTTAATTTAGTTTTTCTTTAATATTTAGTCATATGTAATTAGTACTTATTAGCCGTACTTATTTTAGCACGATTTAGTACCTTTAGATTTTGATCATTTTTATAATGGCTTAGCAATTTCATTATTTTTTTTGTTGAATATTTTAGTATAACATCATCACTAAATTTCACATTTAGTGTTATTTTCTTAAGAAACAGCTTAATTAGATAGTTGTATCTTACTAGGACTAAAGAAATATTTGAAACACAAGTTATATGTTTTGTATGAAGACTTTACCCAAAAAAACTGAAAAATCCGAGAAAACCCGAAGTTGGAAAACTCATTTTTATTAGTTTGGTTTGATTTGTAGATTTAAAAACCCGACACAATTAATTTAGTTTGGTATTTGAAAAATCTAAACCAACCCGATCCATGTACACCCCTAGTTAACAAATACCAAAACTGCTTATAGGTAAACTTAAGGAACTAAATATGTGTAAGAGCATCTTAGAATGATGATATTAGACATATTCCAAATTTAAAGGACTATTCTGTTAAAATCTCCATTGCTAAGGAGTATCTACTATCATTTTTTAAGGGAGAAGGGTCAAAAATACCCCTCTACTTTGAGAAAAGGCTTAAAAATATCCTTCATTATAAATTTGGATAAAAAATATTCCTCCCGTTACTAAAGTTTTCAAATATACCCGTGTCTTAAGGAAAATTTCCAACATAACCCGATTTCATTTTTAAACCCGCTGCATTTAAATCGGATCCAACTAAATAAAAACCCCATATGGGTTACACGCTCTCATGCTGGTGGCTCCAGATGTAGGACTCGGAAACAAGTTGGTCGCATATGAGTTTTTTATGTAGTTGGATCAGGTTTAAAAATGAAATCGAGTTATGTTGGGGATTTGCATTAAGACGAGGATATATCTGAAAACTTTAATGACCGGAAGGGTATTTTTTACTCAAATTTGTTTTAGCCCTTTTGCCAGAGTAAAGGTATAATTTTAGGGATAATTACACTCAGTATCAATTGGGGTACCAATGCTACTAAATTTAGCCCATATTTGAGTTTCTTGCCCACAGTAACTCATCTTCAGTTTAAACAAAAATTACTTTTCAAAAAATGACCTATTCCCCTCTTCCTCCCCCTCTCTCTCCACTGCCTCCTTCTTTTTAATTTTTTTTAATTTTTTAATTTTTTTTAGACCGCTTCCTTTTTTTTAATTTTAATTTTTTTTGTTTTTTTTTTTTTTAATTTCCCATCTCCCTCTGTCACAATTTTTTTTTAATTTCCCATCTCCCTCCGTCACGCCGCATCTTTGATGTTTGAACAATTGGTTTTGGTGGTGGTGTTGGAGTTCGTCGGAGAACGGAACTCCGGCGATGATTGTATATGAGTGTATAATATTGTATGTCGGTGTATATGGGTGTATACGCGGGAGAACGGAACTCCGACGATGACTATATATGGGTGTATATGAGTGTATATGGGTGTATAATATTGTATATGGGTGTATATGGATATATGGGTTATAATATTACATAATATTGTATATGGGTGTATTATATTGAATAATATTGTATATGAGTGTATATGAATGTATATGGATATATGAGTTATAATATTGTATAATATTGTATATGGGTGTATAATATTATATATGAATTTATATGGGTGTATAATATTGTATACGGGTGTATACGGGGGTCTATGGATCCATAAGGGTTATAATATTGTATATGAGTGTATAATATTTGTATATAGGTGTATATGAATGTATATGGGTGTATGGATTATAATTTTTGTATAATATTGTATATGAGTATATGGATTATAATGTTGTAGTCCCTCCGAATAAAAAAAAAGTCCACTTAGCCTTTTTTTTCTTGAGTAAAAAAAAGAGTCCACTTATGAAATCATGAAAGATTAATCCTGTTTTTTCATATTTGTCCCTATTAAGTGTTATATGATCAAATCTCAATGCTTATTTAATTAGGGGTAATTTAGTTAAATTAGCTATTTTTGTCTAGGAGTTAGTGGTTTCTTAAGAGATGTGCAAATGACTAAGTAGACTTTTTTTTATCCGGAGAGAATATAATATTATATATAAGTGTATATGGGTGTATATACGTATATGAATTATAATATTCTATTAAAAAAACTAAAAAAATAATAGTAAAAAAATTTAAAAAAATAAAAAAGGAGGCACTCCAATAAAAAAAATTAAAAAAATAAAAACAAAAAAGAAGGAGGCAGTGGAGAGAGAGGGGGGAAGAGGGAAGTTTTGACTTAGAGCTTTACAATATAAGTTTTAGGCTATTTGTTTTGCAAGGTAAGTGATCCAATTTTATATTTATGAAATTCCCCTCGTATTTTTTACTCTTTTCCCTTTTTTTAATCCTAAAGAAGAATTCTTCTTCTACCTTTGCACCTCTCCTCTACACCAAAAAAAAAAGGTTCAAAACTTGCGACTGTAACATTAGTTTGTACACTTTTCTTCATTAGATGATTGTCTAGGATTATCCGATCCCCAGATTTCATATTTTCATTTCATTCTTTCAGCTCATATTGAGGTCAATTACCAATATCTAAGCAAGGGGTTTTTTTTTTTGTATTTTCACAAAAGGGTCTTTGCATAGAGAGATGCAAGACCTTAATTTTGTTCTAAAATAAATAAAATTGATTGTTTTGGTGGTCTTTAAATTCTTTTTTCTTTTGGTGGGTGTTTGAATTTGAGAAATGGGAAATATATTTGTGAAGAAACCAAAGATAACTGAAGTTGATAAAGCAATTCTTTCTTTAAAGACTCAAAGGCGTAAACTTGCTCAATATCAACAACAGGTATATATATTCTTTTTTTTTTTTTACCCTTTCTTGAAATTATAAATATAGTTTTATTTTTGGTGGGGTAAAGTTAAATTGCTTAGTTTTATTGATTCTTTGGAGCTAAATGGAATATAAGAAAAGATAGATCAATGGGTAGTCTTTGGATTTGTAAGTTTTGGTTTTTGTGGAGAATTGTAAGGTGAAATTATGAAATTTTCAGATAGAAGTTATATAACTCATCAATGATGTTAATACAGGGTTTATTATCTTGAGTTTAATTTATATAATTACTCCCTCCGTCCCAATATAAGTGTCTTAGTTCGATTAGGCACGCAGTTTAAGAAATAAAGGGAAACTTTTGAATCTTGTGATCTTAAATTAAAGATGTGTGTAGTCTTTTAAATCTTGTGGTCTTAAACTTGCCATGTAGGATGTTGGAATTGGAAAACTTACTAAATATAGAAAGAGACACTCCTTTTGGGACTGATCAAAATAAGAAAGTAACACACTGAAATTAGGACGGAGGGAGTATGTGTTACAGTATTCTAGGAATTAGTTCTTTTCTTGTCTGTATTTGCATAATATTGGCATGCGATGAGTTTAAATAGAGTAACATGGTCAGCGAGCGTTCATATTACCGACCCTGACTTGTTTGGGACTGAGGCGTAGTTGTTGTTGTTTCTTCCTTAACCATAATGTGATGCATAGAGGAGCTTTATTTCAAAGTTTCTATATTTCTGAATGAATATGCCAGCTCTTCCACAGGGAGAAACAGTTAGTAACTGAACTTCGCATTACCGAGAATATTCGGAAAATTTACGATAGACATTACATACTCCGCATCTCAATGGCTATTTTATAGGGTAAGAGATGTTTGACAGCTCGTTCTTGCTTTCTACACATAAGAGATCTATTATGCAGTGGTTATGATTAAAAAACATACTCCCTCCATTTCAATTAGGTGAACCTATTTGATTGGGCACGAAGTTTAAGAAAGAAGAGAAGACTTTTAAACTTGTGGTCTAAATTAGTCCATATTTTGTGTGGCTATAAATCATTGCATGAAGGTAAATTGTTTCCAAATACAGAAAAGGGTCATTCTTTTTGGCACGGTCTAATAAGGAAATAGGTTCATATAAATTGAAATTGATGGAGTAGTATATTTCATACAATGGTTTTTCACTTTTGTAGAAGTTGTTGGAGTAATTACCGCTTCATATGATGCTGATGATAAGAAAAAAAAAAAGAGCCTTAGATGGAGCTTTTCGTCTTCTATAATTGCTATCCAAGGAAACAATCTGTCAACTCCATTTCTGGATGCACATCAAAACCATATGGCCTAGATATAAGTTCACTTACCACCTCTAGTTCAAAGCAATTACCTTCTATACAAAACCTCAAGTCCCAGTATCAACCATTGCTTGAAATGATGGAAATTTCTTTGTTTATATCATATTTCCTGATAAAAATAATTAAAAAAAATGGCATTCTTAGGTATCATTGAAACTGGACGTGCAGCAAATTTTTATCCACTTATCCTTAATAGGAGTACGTCAGAATGCTAACACCCCAAAAAAGTTTGAAAAGTAATAAAGGAAAGAAACCCCTAAAGTTAGATGGGTATAAGTTAGTTTTACATGAGGCAGGGGAAGTTTCTTGGGATTCTGTTAAAAGATGCAACGGAAGGTTCAAGATGATTGTCCACCTTAAGAACTTAAGGTTCTCTCCTTTTTCTTGGTGCCAAAGGCTCCACTTGGGGAATGATTTACAAGATGTCCTCAAGGAAAATTCTACTGGATTAATGTTAGTTTCGGACCTGCTAATCTGTTCTGTTATTCTTTTCTTTCAGTTGGATGCTGTCATTGAAGCTGAGAAACAAGCTGCAAAAGACTTGCTACGTGAAAAGAAGAAAGAGAGGGCCCTTTTAGCATTGAAAAAGAAGAAAGTGCAAGAAGAACTATTAAAGCAAGTTGATGTCTGGCTCATAAATGTCGAGCAGCAAGTAATTCTTCTTAATTCAGTCCCATACTTTTACTACCATGCTATATGCCCTTATTTCTTTTAAGAATTTAATTTTTTTTTTCTGATTCTATGTGCAAATTCTTTTAGTTGGCAGATATTGAACTGACAAGCAAGCAGAAGGCTGTCTTTGAGAGTTTGAAAACTGGAAATAATGCAATCAAAGCAATTCAAAGTGAAATCAACCTAGAGGATGTTCAAAAGTTAATGGATGATACTGCAGAGGCAAAAGCTTATCAAGATGTAAGTTCTTTTAATATCTAATCCCCTTCTCTTTTAGATATGGTTGTATCTAATTAATTTTGTGAGATTTGGGAGTTCATTCATGCTTGAATAGTGCTAGTAGTTTTGATGTATTGCCGAAAGAGAGATGAGAGAAAGGTAAGGGGAAGAAATGAGAAAGTTAACAGGAAAGAGATTTAGCAAGGGGGATTGGACAAAGACGGAAAGAAACAATAAGTGGAGGGAGAGATTATAATAGGGTAGAATTCATGTATATATAAAAGATACTTATAGAATAAGAGCCTCTAACAAGCTAGAACTTTTGTTACGATTAAGGTTCTATCTGTATCTAAAGGCACGAATAAAACCTAACTAAGTCTAGTTGACAACAGTTGGAGATAGAGATAGTGATCAGAGATAAAATCTGAATATAAAAGATCCAACATAATCTGAAAATAAAAATGACTTAATCTAAAAAGCTGGAACACATGTAAAGATGCTATTTATTGAGAATCGCGTCTTTTTTTTAAATTCTCGGCTCTTTTGCTTCTATCCTGTATAAGCAGTTCCCCCGAGTTTCATATTAATGAAACCATTACTTTAAACAACCACAATAACTATGTCTCAATCCCAAGTAGTTAGGATCAACTGCATGAATCCTCAGTAACTTTGTTGCTGACTTGTATCAATTGAACTTAAAAAAAACTTAGGTTCTTCAGCACTATAAACTCTCTATATTTTCTATTGACGAACCAATATTTAACCAGACTAAAAGACTCATAACAAACTTTATACCTAATGTAAATGTACTAACATGATTAAACTTTAATCCCAACTAGTTGGTATTGCCTAAATGAATCATTCTATCCATTGTGCCCTAGTTTGCACGGATTCCAAGAGATTGTAATCTGTTATTCTTTTCATATAATGGAACTGCCGAGCCTCTGATCTATTTCCTGAAATGATTTTCTTTCCATCAGGAAGTAAGTTTCTTGATATTATCCCTGTAATCGCTCTTACCTATGTATTGTAATGGAGAAAATGAATCATTTTCTCTATTCATGCATTTGAGCAAATAATTTGATGTCCTTAATTGAAGGGGGAGCTTTGGCGTACGTCCTTAATTGATGGGGGAGCTTTGGCGTAACTGGTAAAGTTGCCGCCATGTGACCAGGAGGTCACGAATTCGAGCCTGAAAACAGCCTCTTGCAGAAATGCAGGGTAAAGGCTGCGTATAATAGGCCCTTGTGGTCTGGCCCTTCCCCAGATCCCGCGCATAGCGGGAGCTTAGTGCACCAGGGCTGCCTTTTATTGTATGCTCGTATACATTTTCATTTCCACACTTCTAGCTTTCATTTACCTTCTCCAGATCTATATACATGTATTTGTTTCTTTCTCCTTTTTTTCATTTAGAGTATTCAATTTGAGAGACAGCAACATTCTATTTCATATATTCTTAGGTTCTCACAGTCAATAGCAAATGCAATATGGAAAAAGATCAGCTTGACAGTGAAGACCAGTCCCTTTCCTGGATTGTCTTTTTTTGTGTGTGACTGCTCGTATTCTTTTGCAGGAAGTCAATGCTATTCTTGGAGAGAAGCTATCTGCTGAAGATGAGGAGGAAGTTTTAGCAGAATTTGAGAATCTGGAATCTCAGGTCTGTCTATTTTTTTATGCAGGCAATTGGTGCTAAAACTTATCTCACTTCTTTGCGGACTATATTGTTTTTTTCTTGATGACACCATGACAGCTTTGCTGCAGCTATTTCAGCTTAAACTACAAATTGTCCTTCATTTTTTTTTCACCACAAATCATCTTAATTTTGCCTACTTATTCTGGCTACACTTCCCTTTTCCAGCTGAGAAATAATCCACTGCACTAAATGATCACCTTTGCTATAGCACTACAACTTTATGGAATTCTAGTATAATACTCCCTGTTTCATATTGATGCTTCTCCTTCTTTTGAGGAAGCAAAAACTTGCAATTACTAAATAAGACACTGTTATAAGTCTACCTAGAGTTCTAGATGCCTTCGGAACCTTGAAAGCTATTGTTTTCCCATCCCTTGATATAATGATGCTCCTTCCGATTCATTTTGTATCTTAGTTTGACTGAGCACCGAGTTTAAGAAAGTAAAGAAGACTTTTGAAACTTGTGATCTTAATATGTGCCTGCCATTTTTTGAAGAACTAATATTTTACCTGATGCTGGAAAATTTGTACAGTTAACGCTTCAAGATCTGCCAGAAGTTCCTTCTGCAGCACCTTCTGCTGAAAACGTTGAAGAGAAACTGGATCTACCTGACGTACCAACAAAAGCACCAGTCATTACAGAAGCTGTTATGGAGGACACTGAAGATACTTCAGCTGGCGTGTCTGTGCAAAAGAAAGGTTGTTTTTTTTGTCTTCCTTATTCTTATATATACACAGTCACATACACAAACATCTTTTCTTAATTATGTGTTGTTCTGATTTTTTCGTTCAAATTTGCACAGTACTGGAGGAACCAATACCTGCTTGATTCCACCGCAACTTGGTTGGTTCATAAGTTCGAATTTGGTGAAATTTATCAGAAAGAATGTCAAGTTTCAGAATGCTATGAAAGTCTTCTCGATGCTGAGAATTTGTAATTTATTCAAAAATTTCTATCATCTCTTGTGATTTGTGCAAATTGTGGTCGTATTTCTGGGTTATATTTGTACAGTGCTTTTGTGAGTTGTTGACACATACCAAGTCATTTACCATTATCTTTATTCTCATGTCTGAGCAGTTTCCTATATTTCTGCTACTTTTGTATTATGCAAGAAGAAAGCTAATTGTTCTTGTTTCAATATGATGCTGGTTTATGTCATGTTCCTAAGCTTGATGAACATATACTACTGTAAAGCACTTAAGCATGTCACCTAGCGGTTAATCTAGTGGATGAAATTTAAGGGATTAGGTGTTCAAATCCCAGTTGAGACAAAATACTAGTATGTGAAATTTTCTCATCTGCTGAATATTTGCGTGTAAAGTGCTTGGTACATGTGTTTGGCTGGAGATAGCAACTGTCTAGTGCTATAGTCTACAGGATTTCCATTTTTCGTTTGATCAGTATGAGAATCCATTTATAGAGGCTTAAGTTCTAAGATTTTGATCTCCTCTATCGTTGAAGAGCTTCATTTAGAGGCTTTGTAGGCTTCTTTCAACATGTTCTTGCGTAAAAATGGCGTGGGTTGGTCACTTTTGAATTGGTAATCCAAAAATATGATAAATTCTGTATTCAATTAAACTTTGCCATATAAAATGATATAAGTGGATTGGAAAATAGTACTTCCTCCTGTCCTTTTAATATGCCGCTATAGTTCAACAAAATTTGGTCCAAAGTAAATGTAGCTTTAGAAAATCTTGAAAGCATTAATTATTTCTTTTACAAATTTACTATTGTTGCTTTAATAACTGATTTATATAATTTTCAACGAAGTCTTAATCTAACAAATGTAAGTATGTAACTAATCTTCAGTTTGAAGAGAGATAGAGAGTAATTTAATTAAATACTTATATTTATTGATTAATTAATACACTATAAAATAATTTTGTTAATGAGTGTACTAAAATCTTAAAATTAGAACATTCCACTCCTCAATTTCCCCGAACTCTGCTCCACTTTCCATGCATGTCCACTCCCTATGCTTCACTCTGATTAATTCTTCAAACTTATTCCAATTTTGATTCAATTTTTTTACTCATTTTTCTGATCTCTCTCTTCTTCATGTTCATGTTTTGCCTCTAACTTTTGTTGGCAGATTCGATGAGTAAAAGATGAGTGTTGAAAGAATTCTTAACACGATTTTGAAATTCTTTCTTTTTGCAAGTTTTTGAGAAATACTTTCAAAGACAAATGACTCAGGCTAGGAATTGAAATTTATTGCAACATTTGATTACATGGACGAAAGCAAACATAACAACGTGCATGGATCGAATCAGAATCTTAGTATTACACAACCTGCTAGAGAAAAGGTTCATTACAGCAACAAGCTACGTACATATACGGGGACGCATCACAAGCGTCCCCACGTCCAGCTACGCAATCGCAGCCTTGATGATCGCATAATTCATAATAATAGTTATGGTTTACAAGAGGATTTATCCGACGATGAAGGGTCCCATTTGGTTAGCCAGAAGATTGAAGGCATTGGACTTGCAGCGAACGGTTCAGATGATAGTAATGAATCGCCTTTACCGGAGTTTGAAGGAAGTGGTGGTGGAGTCGGAAGCTTTAAAGTCCCAGCTCGTGCCCCTCTGCATCCTGCCCGTCCAACTTACCTTGAGCTCAGGCCACATCCCCTCAAAGAAACTCAGGTGACAAAATGTGTATTTATTTCATCATGGGCAATTTCTTAATGGAGGGAAAACGTTTTACCATTGGGAATTATTTGGTTGTTTATTAACCAATTAATCTGAGATATAGTAAGGGGTCGTTTGGTTGCTGGTTAAGGAGTGAGTTATTCATCCTTATAAAATTTAAAACCAACATAACTAGTGCCATGTTGGGTAGCATTTTAGTTGCTATGTATATATAGTTCAACACACCAAGCACAGTGTTTGGTTACTAGTTTACAATCCCGCGTAATTAAAACATACTATAAGTTATGAGTCAACTCATGAACTATTTTGTGTAGGGTAGAAAATGGAATAACTAATACATGAATAAATAAACCCTGCATTACTATACCTGGATAATTCTAACCAGCAACCAAATGACCCCTAATGGTATTAGGCAGAAGACAAGGTATGATGCTGGTGTTCTGTTATATAGGACAATGGAAGCATTATTTTTTAACTTTAAGGTTAACAACAATATGTAAGTGCTGGTTAATACAAGTGGTATGGGGTAAGAGTTACAAATACTTGTCAAATAAAAATGACATCCATGAGATGTGTCAACTTTTTTCTAGTGCTGGTGGGAAGTAGTAGGTATCCGTGGAATTAGTCGAGGTGCATGCAAGTTCGCTTGGTCACCACCGTTATAAAAAATAATTACATCTGCTCATGAGTGATGATATTATTGTCTCTTTGGTGAAAAACTTTTTCTTTGGAGAAAATACTTAGGAAATACTAGAACGACACTTCTTCAAGAAATATCATACCAAACACAACCAATGTTACTTTGTTTGTTTGTAGAAACAATTAAACAAATGTACACTGTCTTGAGCACATTTTTTGAATGTGCATCATCCAAAAGAAAAAAGAAGGTGGAATCAATTGAACAATATTTGAATTGGATGAGAAGTTTCTGATGAGTAATGCATGAGCTTCTGTAGTTTCTCTCCTTATTATCCTTTCTTCCATTTTCTCTTAACAATGCAGGTTGGGAAATTTTTGAGGACTATTGCCTGTACAGAGACACAATTATGGGCAGGACAAGAATCTGGGGTAAGAGTGTGGAACTTTTCAGATCAATATGAGCCTGGGATGGGAATTGGAGGACGGGCAAGGAGAGGGGACGAGGATGCAGCACCATTTTATGAGTCAGTTGAGACATCACCCACGTTATGCTTGATGGTTGATTATGGGAATGAGTTGATCTGGAGTGGGCATAAGGATGGCAAGATTAGGTCTTGGAGAATGGATCGGGCTAATTCTGATGACTCCCCTTTTAAGGAAGGCCTCTCTTGGCAGGCTCATCGTGGTCCCGTTCTTTCATTGGAAATATCTTCTTATGGTAATATCTAGCTTTTCTTTGTTCACGTTTTCAATTCATCTACTCTCTCCATTTCAATTTGTTAGTCTTAATTACTATTCGGATAGTCAAAGGTTGTTTTCTTTGACCATAATTTTTTCAAATACTTTCTAACTATTGTGACTTGTAGTACTTTCTATGTAGTTTCTAAATATGTAAAATTTATTTCAAATAAATTGAAGATTCTATATTCAAATTCACACTAAACATTTGTCAGTTTGACCTCGTACTCAGATATCAAGCCAAACAAATTGAAACGGAGGGAGTATTAACTAAAACCTATGATCCTAATCAGTGTTTATCATTTTGATCACACTATCGAACCTCTTGTTAGCCTACATTTCAGTGAAAGAGGTAGTCTTCTAGATTTTATATCTTAAGGTTGAGATATGTCATTAGAAGTCTCTTGTCCATAGTCTTATGACTTCCAACCCTTGGAAATAAGGCCTAGTTTCAAACATGATCTTCTCGAATTTGTTATCTTAGGGTTGGGATGTGTTGTTGGGAGCTTCAAGTTAATAGTCGTAAAACTTCCAACCCTTGGAAATAAAACCTATTCTTGAGTAAGAGGATCTTGTTTGTTCGTCAATATATGATCTTTCTTCGCTAGTAACAAGGAAAATCAATCAAGATACTAATAGGCTTGCTAGGTGTTTTAAGATACAAGTTGCACAATTCAAAGAATCACGATGAATTTCATATTACTCTTTTATTTTTTGTGTAAAAGAAAACTATGTTATTTTATTTTTTGTGTAGAAGAAAACTATGTAGATGAAGCTGAAACAATGCGAGAGTTTCTAGAGTCTTTGTAAGATGAACAAGGGTATAATTTTGATTTTTCGAGTTGTAAATTGGCTCACAGCACAGCCTTTGTGCTGATGATTAATACACAGTTACCTTCCTCGAAAAAAAAATAGAAAAATATAGTGTGCTTGTTATGGCTGGTTTCAGTGCATAGGCCTCTCGAGTTATTTGCATAACCATGATGAAGAAAAGTTAAGAAGCAATGTAGGCAAAGCTAGTCTTTTGGTGTGTTTTTCTTCTGCTTTATACTTCTGTCCAGCTGTAATTTTTGTGCTTCAAGCCATACAATTAGCAAAAAACATAAATACACAGATTATACAACTGCCTCTTTTCTCATGGATTGATATTAAAGATTATCTTGTCTTACTGGTCTCTCTGAAATCTCACTAGCTTATCTTAGTTTTAGTTTTGCTTCTGTTAGTGTTCCAAGGAACATTGACTACTAGCTTCTTGGTCCAGGTGATATATGGTCTGGATTTGAAGGTGGTATCATAAAGGTTTGGCCGCGGGAAGCAGTACAGAAATCTTTCTCCCTATTACCAGAAGAAACGTACATGGCTTCTTTACTTGTGGAAAAGTCATTCGTTAACCTTAGAAGCCAAGTTACAGTTAATGGTGCATGTAACATCTCATCTTCTGATGTGAAGTGCTTGCTATCTGATCATGGAAGAGCAAAAGTGTGGGCATCTGGATCTTTATCCTTCTCATTATGGTATGTTCCTCTACATTGCTTCCAGATGAATATGATGTATGTATTTGTTCTAGGTTAATTCATAAGAGAAGAGGTAAGACTTTCTTTTTTTGGATAATTGTTTAGCCACTAATTACCCTGATAGTTGGAAAACTGCAGGGATGCACGAACTAGGGAACTCCTGAAAGTGTATAATGTAGATGGTCAGATTGAGAATGGGGTTGATATGCCATCTGTGCCAGAACAAGCAGTGGAAGATGAGAGTAATATCAAGGCTGTCTCCAAATCTAAAAAAGAAAAGTCACAAGTAGTGGAAGATGAGCGTAATATCAAGTCCGTCTCCAAATCTAAAAAAGAAAAGTCAGTGGAAGATGAGAGTAATGTCAAGTCTGTCTCCAAATCTAAAAAAGAAAAGCCAGTGGAAGATGAGAGTAATGTCAAGTATGTCTCCAAATCTAAAAAAGAGAAGTCAGTGGAAGATGAGAGTAATGTCAAGTCTGTCTCCAAATCTAAAAAAGAAAAGTCCGTGGAAGATGAGAGTAATGTCAAGATTGTCGCCAAATCTAAAAAGGAAAAGTCACAAGGAGGTAACTTTTTCCAGCGTTCATGCAATGCTATAATAGGAGCTGCTGGTGCTGTACGTCGAGTTGCAACAAAGGGGTCAGGGGCATTTGCAGAAGATAGTAGGAAGACAGAGGCCCTTGTGCTTGCATCTGATGGAATGATTTGGAGTGGATGTTCAAATGGCTTACTTGTGCAGTGGGATGGGAATGGAAACCGTTTGCAAGATTTCCATCATCATCCTTGCGCTATTCTATCCTTATGTGCTCATGGTTCTCTAATATGGGTTGGCTATGTAAGTGGTATGGTACAGGTGCTGGATCTTGAAGGGAACTTGCTAGCTGATTGGGTTGCTCACAACGGGCCTGTAATAAAAATGGCAGTTGGGGGTGACTATGTTTTTAGCTTGGCTAATCACGGAGGAATACGTGGATGGACCCTTGCCACTCCAGGACCTATTGATAACATATTACTATCAGAAAGAGCTGAGAAAAGATATTTATACACCAGACAAGAAAATTTTAGGATTTTGGTTGGCACGTGGAATGTTGGTGAAGGAAAAGCCTCACAGGAAGCACTGGAAACTTGGCTGGGTTCTGCCATTTTGGATGTTGCGATTGTAGTAATTGGGTTGCAAGAAGTAGAAATGGGAGCAGGTTTTCTTGCAATGTCTGCTGCAAAAGAAACTGTAAGCTATCAAAGTACACCCTTTACATCTCGTTAAGAAAATGAATGTTGCGCCTAACCCAATAAAAATAAAAAAAACCAGCTCATGATGTGAGGGTGTCCAAGTCCATATAAGGAAACAACGTCGCATTCCCTCCACCAAAGTGACAGAGCCAGAATTTTCACAAAGGGGGTTCAAAATTGAAGTAAAAATACAAATAAGCCAAGAGGATTATCTACTATATATACATAAAAAGATAATTTTAACCTTGTATATACATTGTAATTTTCCGCCGACGGAGGTTCAGATGAACCCCCTTGCTCTTACATGGCTCCGCCCCTGCTAGCTGATTTAATTGAAACACCACCTGAAACTGGTAATTGCGTCATTCAGTTGAAAAGGAAAATAATCAATTAAAATACTTGAGCTATCTATTATTCAGGCCAAAAAGTCAAGAATCCACAGCGAAAAGATTTGACAAGATAATGTCTTTTGTCTCTGATTGCTTATTGAATAACTGAAGCCTGATTAAGAGATTTGAGGACATGCTATTGCTAACACTAAGATGCTCTACCAATGTATGTGTCATGAGGAGAATTCTATATCCACTAAAGGAACGTCTGCATTTCAAGAAGCAATCATTGAGTGCAGAAAGTTGTGTACTGGATGACATTTTTTTTTTGTTTTAAATTTTCATGACATAGGAGGATCATGGCACTAGACCATAAGCCTTGGTGGTGTACAGGATGACCTTACATTCTCAATTTAATTAGCAAGACTTGATCTCTTTTGATAGTTCCAAGTCTATCATTAATTCAATTTTCTGTTTGATAGAATTGATGATTGAGGACACTCATAGTGGGAGCCATGCAGATAGTGATACGTTATGCTATCTTGATCTTGTCTACTGTGCATATCATTATCCTGATCGCAGTGTCAACTGTAGGTAGGACTAGAAGGAACTTCCAGTGGGCAATGGTGGCAGGACGCAATAGGGAAGACCTTGGACGAAGGATCAACTTTCGAAAGGGTAGGATCAAGGCAACTAGCTGGATTGCTTATTGCTATCTGGTAAGAACTAGTGTGGTTACTTCAATGAGCTATTCTCAGTAAAGCTTGATCTTTCTGACTGGACTGGGGAAAGCATTTCTTCCATTGGCTCCTGCCTATTCATACTACTAATTTATTACTTTCATTAAGAATATTTAACTTAAGTCAACTGAGCTGGGATTGCAGCCTAGTTGATTTATTGATCGTTAATCTTTAACTTAGGGTGAGAAAAACTCTTAGAGCACATGTCGGGGACCTTGATGTTGCTGCAGTTGCATGTGGTCTAGGACGTGCCATTGGTAATAAGGTAAGTATCTCTTACTGTTAAGAGGTAGAACAAATCATTGATCTTGTCTTTAGAGTTCATCAAGCTATTTAAGTGTTCAAATTAGATAAAATTATCGGTTGTCATTCAAGGTGAGGTAATGAAGACGATTGAGACACTAAGACAATATAGAAGGGCTTCATCTTCTAATCTAAATTATTGTCGTTTGCCACAATTTCATGGTTGTACAATTATAATGCAGGGTGGAGTCGGTCTGAGGCTAAGAGTATTTGATCGGATCATGTGCTTCGTGAACTGTCACTTTGCAGCACATTTAGAAGCAGTCAAGCGCCGGAACGCTGATTTTGACCATATATATAGAACAATGGCTTTCACTCGATCTTCTAACCTTCTTAACGATGCTGCTGGTATGCTGCGATACCTGTTTTTGACTTGCTCTCTTGTCTTCTCCACATATTTACTGTGGCTGCTTTACTCTTCTGGCCTGCCATGGATCCTTTCTCTCTCTCTTGCAGCTGGTGTGTCATCTGCTGCTCAAATGCTTCGTGGTACAGATGTATGACGTGTATTCGTATTCATCAGTTTCATACTATCTCTTCCATTGAACTAAGCCTTGACTTCCTCTATAACAGGCTGCAGCAATTAATCCCCCCGATGAGGGAATGCCTGACCTTGCTGAAGCTGATATGGTGATTTTCTGTGGGGATCTTAATTATCGTCTTTTTGGAATATCTTATGACGAAGCCAGGGACTTTGTCTCACAAAGATGCTTTGAATGGCTTAGAGAGAAAGATCAACTAAGAGCAGAAATGAAAGCTGGTAAAGTTTTCCAAGGGATGCGTGAAGCAATCATCAGATTTCCTCCCACTTACAAGTTTGAAAAGGGAAAACCAGGATTAGGAGGTGAGATATATTTGTAATGATCAACATGGGACTCAACATCTTACTTTCTTACACTTTGCTAAATATTAGTCAAACTGTTTATAGTGTGTTTTAAGATTTCCCTTTTGGATTGTATTGCTTAATGCATGAAATGTCAAAAAGCACTGAAAAACATTTTCTGTTTCCACTTTAGGTTATGATTCTGGAGAGAAGAAACGAATTCCAGCTTGGTGTGACCGAGTGCTATATCGAGATAGCCGGTCAGCTCCATCTATGGAATGCAGTTTAGAGTGCCCGGTAGCTGCTTCCATTTTACAGTAGGTTTTCTCAGGGATTTCTTCAAGTAGGCCTTTCCTGCTTTGTGTAGAAACCGATTTCTCTTATGTGACAGGTACGATGCTTGCATGGAAGTGACAGACAGTGATCACAAGCCCGTGCGGTGCAAATTTAATATTGAAGTTTCTCGTGTTGATAGATCAGTAAGGAGACAAGAGTTTGGGAAGATATTCCAGTATAACGGTAAAATCAGGTCTTTACTGGAAGAACTGCGTTATATACCTGAAGTAGCTGTCAGTACCAGCCAGATATTTCTTAAGAATCAAGAAACATTCAGCTTAATAATTACCAACAGAAGTAGACAAGATAATGTTTATTTCCAAATCACTTGCCAAGATCAATCAGCTATCAACAAGGACGAGCAAACATCAGATTATCATCCCAGAGGTTCCTTTTGCTTTCCCCGTTGGCTTGAGGTGATTTCCAAGTCCATAGATTATTGAACAATCACCTCTTCTTGAGTCCTAAGAAAACTATTTTTTGGTGAATCTACTTATCCATCTGAAAGTTCACTGGTTATGAAAATAGCCTTAAATAAATTCAAATGGATCAAGGCAACTACATTTGTAACATGTCGCCACACTGTAAACTGACCCGAAAATCATGCTTAATCCATTAGTCCGAGCTCCAAATACTTTATTTTCTTTACTAAAAAGAGAAAATTAGCATTTTATACTTCTCTGGACTGAAAGTAGACCTCTTCTGTGAGCAATGTCATCTTATAACTTCGTCTGATTCAGGTCACACCTGCGGCTGGCATGATCAAATCTGGCCAAGATACTGAGATCTTGGTACGTCAAGAAGAGTTGTGTAATTCAGAAGATACTGCTGATGTTAGCAAATGGTCCGAGGACACAAGAGAAGAAGAGGTGATTTTAATGATCAATATGAAAGCCAGTCGCTCAATGGAGGTAAGAACACATCAAGTATACCTCCGCTGCAGTTTCTCAGCTAATGCAGGATTCATGTTATCAAGAAACAGTTCCAGCAGAAATGAAGGGAGCTCCCATCACAGGTCAAATAGTACCAGAAGAAATGAAGGGAGCTCCCATCACAGGTCAAACGGTTCTAGAAGAAATGAAGGGAGCTCCCTCAGGTCTGCTTTTCAACAGGAGAGTGCCTCTGACATGAAGAAATATGAATGACCATCAAGTCTTTCAGGGTAACTGATATCTGCATGAAAGCTTATAAACCCAAACAAAACAATAACACCACAAGACGGTTTCAAGCCAATGCTCGGATGTAAAATTTTGGGACATGCATGATAGGTCTTGACGTATATACTCATAGATAATTAGCACGGAACAGTCCAGCTCAGAATTCTGGATTTAGAGCATTAATTCGCTCTTCCATTTTTTCACTAGAATTATGTTCCTTGATTTTTTGTAGTTACTGTTTATCTCAAAATTATACGATAAATGTCTGCACTTTGATCAGTAGAAAGCTGTTTGTGCTTCCTCAATAAGACTTGCTTGTAGATATGCACAATTCGTTATTTTAAATTCCTTTTTTTTTTTGGTTTAAACTAAACTGTTCCCTTTCGTTTTAGATACATTCAGCAGAAAGCCGCCGTGGAAGTTTCTTGCCTGCGTATGTGCTGATATGCATGCCAAGACACATAAATTATGCTGGATATGTTGTGATTCTGGTACCTCATTGCATTACCCTGTCGTGTCTAAAATCAAGATATTCTAGATGGGGAAGAAAGAACAAAGTTGTTCACTAGTCTGATGAACTCAATTTTCATAGAACTAGCTCATTCTCAGGATTTTTTTTCATGTTGGCAAAATTCTAACAAATGAAGGCAGCTGGAAAAGACGGAACTTCATGATGATGGAATAAAAAAGACTTATCATAAATTATAAAATGACACCCTTTTGTTTGATGAACAAAGAAGTTGATCAGGTATATAGGCATAAATATAAATAGCAGCCATCCCCACATTCTTGTCAACAAGTTGCAATCTATGTACTAATTATTTTATCCATATAGATTCCTTTCATTCTTTCACCCTTCTGAATCTGATGCCATGGCAGAGTTCTTGGACTTAATAGTTGAGAAATGCATATATCTTCTTGAAATTTCAATTTCTGAGCTCCATGTTTGATGCCTGATTATTCTACCTATACTGCATACATCCTCTTGTAGTTTTCACTGCAAAGCTCTGGATCTGATGCCACAGACAATGGGAAAGAACGTGAATGAGTCTCAGTTCTTCGAATGCTCCTCAACCTCGATTCTTCTAGCCTATGTTGAACCACACAATAGCACATGGATCCAATCGTAGTGAGCATTATTATGCAACCTATAACAGTTGCATAGACAGCAAGCCATATTTCCTTAGATCCAACCACCACATAACTAAGAGAGATAAAGGCGATTGAGATGAAAAGGCAAGCTGCCCACATGAGCTTGTTTATCCAAAACATGAGTCGCTTCTTTGCTTTATGTTCAATCACAACGATAGATGTCTGGACCACAACAACAGCAACTGAAATAAACAAGGCCATACTGTCGAACAAGAAGAAGATTATAAAAGCTGCTTTTCTCCCTACGTGTGCTTCGCCAATCGAAAATCCGTCTGTTTTATCTTCAACATATTGGCCAGGAACAGTAAAGATGGCAGCAAAAGCAACAGTAGCAATAAGGACAGCAACGACCGTTGCATTGTTGATGGCATTATTAAGACCACTAATGTGTAGCTTCTTAACCTTCATTGCAATTTTTCTTACTTTGAACCCAGTTTGTCGACTCTGTTGGAGCTGAGAGTGAACATCATGTTTTATGTCACTTACACTTTGTTTGAGTTGTTTTGCAGCACCAGGGGGCTTCCCATGATCTTTGGAATGACTAGCTCCGGCCTCTTTCAAAATAGAAACAAGCTCTGGAGTTCCAAACTTTTCTGCAATATCAAGAGCTGTTTCTCCAGCCTTATTAACAGCGTTAAGGTCGATTCCCTCAATTGATATAAGACATTGGACCATCTGCAATGACACATAGCAGAGTATTATTACTGGCTGATTTATGCAAATATCCCCTTTTCAAGCCATCAATTAGATTTTGTCTCTATTTTTAGATGTTGTGCAAATATAAACCTTGAGAAATTATGCTTTCGGATAATGCTAGACTTGGGTCTAATGTTTGCTCAACTTTACAGACAAAACATTAGACTGTCGTCTAACGTTTGTGATAGCTTACAAATTTTAGGCTGTGGTCTACCAATTTCTCATAAAATTTTCAGTTTGCTTAAAGAAAATCTTCTAAGTAAAAAACAGATATACCATCTGCAATTACACATAGCAGAGTTTCATACAGATGTACCTCTTTAAGTTACAAGATAAATAAAAACAGGGTCATTTACTAAACAGATATCACAAAAAGGAACAACTGACCAAAATTTCAAAGTATTACTAGGATGTTGGTTTTCCTTGATATAACATGTAAAAACACTGTACCATCTGCAATTATAAGTAGCAGAGTTTCATACAGATACTAAAACAAGACAGCTGATACAGGACTTTGGTTTTCCTAGATTTAGGCGTAATTTAAAACCCAAAAGTCTCTTTCAAAAACTGTCACTTATACTGGAGGAATATCAAATGCAGAAATTTTAAGCTAGAGAATGCACAGTAGCTTGAATCTTGATGTCCCAAAAAGTGAATCTTAAACATGCATGTGGAAATGTACTTAGAACTATATTGCCAAGGTATCATATGTCTACAACACAAAAATTAGCAGCAATTAGTGACAAAGTAGTGTAGGTCTCTCTTAAATATATGAATCCATATATTTTTTAAAATTCCGACATTTCAAAAGCTTCTCCAGCATTCAGAGAACTAGTAAATAAGATTAAGATAATGGGAAAATTGTTAAATCTTTCACCTACTTCTACATTGTCATCAATGAAGTACCCCTTTTTGGTTTCTCTTATGTCGAATACAAGTTATACAACCATGAAAAATAAGCTACTTCTGAATAAGGAACTTATCACATAAAGTTGGGCCAAAAAGAAGGTGCATTTACAAAGAATGCAGTTTATGTATGTCAAAATTTCCATATAAAATTAAAGTAACAGTCGCTGACCAAGTCTGTGCAAATCATAGAAAGAAATCAGATCTCATGCTTGAGGACTTGACATATGGTACTAAAAGATATTCCTATTTTGTTGTAATTAGTTAGTTGAAGATCTGATTCTCTAGAGATACTCTGGGTTAGGTTTATGATCATATTTCTACTGTTTTTTGTTACTGCAAGTACTATAAATATAGAGCCAACAAAGCTAAATAAAACAGTTCCCGTGACTGCATACCCAGAATGTTTCTCTTAGCCTTTGTTATTTCTCCGAGTCTCTTTTGTTAAAAGACGTCAAACACATACCACATTTGCTTTACTGGAAAAACTAGATTAAGCAAACAAACCTGTATCCGTCCCTTTCTTGTTGCAATATGGAGTGCTCTATTTCCTTTGTTATCTTCCAAGGCCAATATAGCAGGACTTGGTTTGATTAATTCGAGCACGATGTCAATATTCTGTCCCTTTGCAGCCATGTGTAGGGCAGTCTGGCCTTTATTATCTGTTCTAAAGCCAATCTCAGGATCTTTGTTTAGAAGGGATCTAACTATCTCCAAGTGGCCCATTCTTGCTGCGGTATGGAGCACGGTTTTTCCGTTGTTCCGAGCTATCTTAGCAAGGTTAAAATCAATCTCCAGAAGCATATTTACTACATGAATATGCCCCTGTGCAGCTGCTGTATGTAACGCTGTAGAATTGGATGAATCTGTGGTCATAACTAGGTTCGGAAAGGAACGCAGCAGCTCCATAAGTACATCTGCAGTTTTATCCAAAAAAGTGTTTACAAGTGCAAGTAAGAAAGGAACATGCTGGATTCAAGTTTAACAAGTATCTAACAACAAGATTGGCAGTTGGCACTAAGACGGGATGAAAATGAGGCAGAATTTCCTTCAGCATCTATTTACTAGAACTTGATAATGTGAAAAAAACATCTCCACTTTTTCAGAATTTGCTCTTTGGTAAAGTGAAAGGAAGTTAGATTTGGCTGAGGACTTCACCACACTTGGTCTTGTCCATTAATTGTGGATCAAGAAGAATGCCATTCAAGGTTGGTGATAAAATAGATGACTGCACTTAAAAATTATCAATAATTTCAGCAACTAAGATTCTGGAAACTCGAGTATTGATAATATCTACATTCTTACTCGAGTCAGAAGAACAGTCAAACAAGAAGTTTAAACCGAAATAATCTGTACATCGGCATCTCAAATTAAAATTATGGAAACTAAGATCCAGGATAGAACTTGTAGACTATAGCAGTAATAAATAGCATGTGAAGTACTAAGGTCATGTTCACACCATAAAGTCCACACTTTTACTAATAATTTTTATTGCTTCAACTGCAAATCAAGAAAGATATTCTGAAAAACCACATGTGGTGTGGACCGTTTAGAGGACTCACCAAGATGACCCTGCCTTGCTGCAACATGGAGTGTATCATAGCCATTATTTGCCACAATAGAAGCAATTTCAAGGTGTAAATGTTTCAAGAACTCTGCAACAACCAAACTATGACCATTCTCAGCAGCAACATACAAAGCAGTCTCACCCTCTTGATTTTGCTGACATAACAAATCTTTTATGCCTTTTTCATCAAGCTTCTGCACAATTTCTTTCACTTTTCCTAAATTCCCTGATCTAGCTGCAAGGTGGAGAGGCAAATCCCCTCGTTTCCCCGGTGAATCCTTACCCCTTTTCCTCTCCCCACCAAAGCTCGTTTGCCTCTCCATTGCTATCCGAAAACTTTTTTGTTTTTCCAATATCCTACTAAAGCTCTTCTGCTTCTCCATCGCCCCGTTTCGAAAACTTTGTTGTTTTTCCATTGTTGTGCCCTGGAAACTAACCTGTTTCTCCATGATCATAAATAATTCAAGCCCCTGAATCTCAAATGATTTAGTTTCTTGTATATCAGTTAACTTTAGAAAATACCAACTTTTTCCACTTTCAAGAACTACAAAGGCTGAAACTTTTCATCATTATCAAGTTCAAATTGGGGAATTAAGGTACTAAAGATACCTAAAAATATATTACTTTTCCCACATTTCTTGCTAAAAATCTATAATGGCATTAGTTCCTTGGTGGAATCTACAAAAAGATTGAAGCAAATTTAGAGAGCCTTCTATATTATGAGTCTTGGAGCTCTCCAGTGAATCAAAGGACAATCTTTTCAGTGGATTTACAGAACTATAAAGCATATCAAGAATTCAAAATCAGACAAAAAAGAACAAATCTTTCAACAAATATAGAACTCAACTTCACTTTTGATGAAACCCCAAATACTGAAAATTAGAGAATCTTGTTTGGTGACAAATGAAATTTTGAAAACCCCCCCAAAAAAAATAATCAAGAACAGCAAACATCACCTTATGGGATATACCATTATTCACATGTAAAAACAAAAACAGTATAAGGAACAAAAGGGTCACTGAATCCAATGGTTTTGCCCACTTTTTGTTTTTGTCAGGCTCTTTTAAAGTTGAAGTCTTTCCTAATATTAAAATCTTAGATGAAATAAATCAACAAAAAAAGACTCCTAAGAAAAGTTGGTTACTTAAAATTGGTGACAAGACATTTGATCCTGAGCTTGCTATGTGTCATTTTATTAAAATTAAAGGTAAATTTATGTTAAAGTATAATTGAAGAAGTATATCTAAATTGAAAGTATAATAAGAGGTATATTTAAATTTTTTTGAATAATATAAAGTTATATTTAACCCTTTTGTCATATTAAAATCTCAGATGAAATAAATCAACAAAATGAGACTCCTCCTTTTTACTTTTTTCACCTTTTTTTCCTTTTCATAGGACATTAGAATATAAAAGTTGGTTACTTAAATGGGCAACTTGTTAGTCTCTGTTGATGTTATCTGTTAACACATCAAACATGCACTAAAAGACAGAGATTACATTGCATACAGTAGTGGGGCCATTCGTTATATTGTCATATTCTTTGAGCTTTCATGAGATGATATGATAATTGGTGGGGCACCCACCATGCTGGATCCCACAATGTGATACAATGTAGAGGGTACCTAACCTTTGAAGGGATAAAAATCATAAGGATTAGTCATAGGAGAATCAGAGGACAAATTAAAAAACCCCTTGAATTTTAGGATAATTTAAGTATGACTTGCAAAATAATTATGATTTAGCGAGGATTTTACGTATTAACTCTAATTTCAAATAACACGAGCTGTTCCACATGATACGTGTTCTATTTGGATAGTTCTTACATATCATTTCATAATGTATCATATCGTGTTGTATTATATTGTATTGTGTTGTATTCTATTGATGAATACAACATTTGGATAGATGGTATTGTTTCCCGTCGTTAGATAAAGCCACATATCAGCAATCTCAAAAATATTTACAATGTTATAAAGAAAAATGCGGTACGAGGTAGAGTTATATTAAAATAAATGTCGGGTAAATAATAAAATAAAATTATTATATAATAAGCAAAGGGAAAATGAGAAAGGAAAAAAAAAAGAAAAAAGGGAAAGAAAAAAAAGGTAACGATACCAAATCGATTGTTATATAAAATGGATTTCACGTAGTCATATAATGACTAATTTAACGATACAAAAATTTAAGTAAAAATAAAAATACAAACATCGTAATAATAATAATAATAATAATAATATTAATACAATTCAATAGGTAACAACCATCCAAACAAGCAGTTAGGTGTTTAGGAGCTTCTGCACACAACAACCCTTGAAACTTATAGTTTAGCTAGGGATCACAAAAACACTCAATAATTCAAAGTGTGAAACTTATAAAAACGTGATGGTTTAGGAAACTTCTTAGCCATTTAACCTGGAGGCATTTTACACCATTGGAGACCCAAGTTAGTGGTTAGTACCCTAGGGTGTGTAAATATACCAATTATAATGACGTGGATTAGTAAATATCACAAAGTTGATGAAAGGACTGAGAGAGTCGACGTAGAAACAAGAGTTGTCCCTTCAATATCAAAAAAAAGACACCGACCCTCGTGGACTGATTTCAGTATATCAAAATTTACAGAATTTAGGAGTTCCATTCTGACACGCCTGAATGCAAGCATGTTGTTTCTTAGATTATTGAAAGATTCCACTCTTTTGGTAAATTATGTCGGGCTAAATCTGGTAATAAAGGTTGTTTGGTAGCTAGTTAAGTTATTCATGTATTAAATTATGTATAAGTAACATTTATATTTGGTAGCATTCTTTTGCTATAACATTCAAGTTACACACTTAATACGGTGTTGATTTGCCATTTAACACACTTAATGCGGTGTTTGATTTACGATTTAGCAATCCACATAACTAATACATGTATAAGTTATGAGATAATTTATGTATTATTTCATGTAGGATAAAAGATGGAATAATTAGATCCCACACAACTAACCCCTCCATAAAATAGTATATAGATTCTCTCATAACTATTTCTTACATTATTAATACCTGCATAACTCTAATCAGCTTCCAAACGTCATTGCGTCATATCCCATCAACTGTATGCCATAACGCTCATTGACTTCTTCTTTTTTGTATGTTTTTAAGTTACGTGTAAAGATAGTTAGAGCCCGTTTGGATGGGCTTAAAAAAAGTGACTTTTATGTATGAAGTGCTTTTAGAACTTTTAAGTGCTGAAAGTTATTTTTATAAATAAGCAGTTGAGTGTTTGGATAAAAGTACTTATGCTGAAAATAAGTTGTTGATGTGTTTGGTAAATAAGTGCTGTTAAGCACTTATTTTATGTCAAAATGACTGAAATGCCCTTAAAGCTGTTAACACCATAATAAGTTGATTTAAAAGATGTTCATTTATAAATTCTTGTGAAGGTAATTCTGTAGAACTAATTATAAAAAATGTTCATTTATAAAAATGTCCTCGTGTATAGTCTTTAAAAAACTTATAGCAGTGTGATTTAAAAAAAAAAAACTATTAGTGAATTTAACACGTTATAAATGTTACCAAAGTGTTCATTACAATTCAGAAATTGCTGACCAATTCCTATATATTTATCCAATAAACGATAATTTTCACGATGAAATTGAATAATTTCAGACATGTGCTTTTTTCTTATTCTTCCAGCAGCCCTGTGCAAAAACAGTAAGCTCGTGAATATGAATTCTCTTTGGCCATTTTCTGACCACATTTTCTCCACCGGAAACCATACATAAAGTATTAAGTCTATCCTCAGTTATTGTAAGATACCAAACAATCTCAAAGTAGCTGCAAGAACCTTATTAAATTTCAAACAACTAACAACCCTTTAAATTTATTGTCAGAGCCAATTCATTAAGCCTAGGACCTTCTTTTTTCTCCACACCTTTGAGCTATAAACCGCCTAATCAATAATGTCGAACAGAACAAAGGAAGTCATGAAATTGCAAAATCAAGAGGACTGAAGAGAATCCAACAAAATACGGGGAAAAAAAGAGGAAGAGAAAACAGAGCAAGAATCTCCAAAAAAAAAAAAAAAAAAAAAAGGAACAACAGAAGAGAACCAAAGAAGATGAAACGGTTGTTCTTATATTTTTTATCATCAGATTTAACACCTGTAACTGGAACACCGGTTGAGACTTGAGATGTGGAGGCTGCGTTGTTGGTGAAAAAATGAGGGTGAATTTTAGGGCTTTAGCTGTGAGGGCACTTTGGGAATTAAAATAAAATATAAGAGATATAAAAGTAATTTTTATGGTCAACGAAACTGGCTTTAAGCCATTCAAAAAAAAAGTTAGGATTTCCAACTTTTCAATTTTGGATGACTTTAAGAACTTTCTGACTTAAATTTGGCATTTTAAGTTGATACCCAAACACCACAATAAGCTAAAAAGGACTTATAAGTTGGTCAAACCAACTTATAAGCCCATCCAAACGGGCTCTTAATCAATCAGGTAAAAGCACTAAGTCGACGCCGCACTACCATTCTGTCATTTCCATATTCGTTTAGCTGAACAATTATCTCCGACACTAATTGTTTGGATAAAACATCCCAAAAATTCTCTTATCATGATGTAACATTATTCACTTCACTTTATTGTCAAGTCCGGATAATTTTTTTTTAAATATTCACGTTATTCAAAGTATTACCGCACCTTGTGTTGTATAAGGGGCGGACCCACATGTAATTTATTGGTGCTCGAGCACCCATTAACCCCGATGTAAATTATGTACATTTGTATAGAAATTTTTCAAATGATAGATATATTAAACCAAAAGCACCCAATGAACGAAAATCCTGATGGGTGCTTTGGTTAGATGGCTGGCGTGAAAGCCTACCTTGGGAAGACGTTTGGGGGTTCGAACTTGGCATGATATACAAATTGTTTTGTAACTCTAAGTCATCTTTTTCTGCTTTAAAGTCAAACTTTTTCCATCTTTTTCTATTTTTTTTCTTCCAACAAACCTTCTTTCTCCCCATACAGATTCTTCAATTCCTTTACTTATACTTTATTTATGGCTTTTCATTTTAACTCAGTTTCAACTTAGTGATTTCTCCTCCTCCTCCTCTGTTATACTTACTTTAGCATTTGATTTTCTTTTATATTCATTTAATTTCCTTTAAGAAAGAAAACGAAAAAAAACTCTATTTTTTTTAGAACGTCTGGCTATTTGGTTAAAAAATCCTTCAAGCGAATTCATTTTTTCCTAAGAGGCGAAGAGTTTTTTTTTTTTTTAATGTCAATTGTGTTTTCTTCAATAACTTTTTAAACAACTGTGTTTAAATATTTGTGCACCTATACTATGTGATTTATAGTAACTTTATATGAAAAGAAGAGTACCCACGAGCTTAAAATTCCGGATCCGCCACTAATTGTATATAATTTATTTTCGTTTCAGCTAACAATATGATTTTTCTTTGGGCACAGCACACCAATAAATAGTATGCATCCCTTATATTCTGCCTATTTTATACCATGGAACACGTGAAAAATCTCAACTACATCATAGGATTTCATGAATGTCCAGGTTTGTGTCTTTCTTCTATTTAGTTCTTTTATTTTTTTCCCAATTTGAAGATTAACGTTTGTGCTTCACATGTATCCATGTGAGTGTGACTCGAATCATTTCTCTCATTTATTGCAATAAAGACAAATGTCACCCCTTAAGGTTTTGGATTTTATTTTTAGTTCAATTTTTAGAGACTTGATTTCGTATTTAATTTTAAAAGAAAATACTAAATCATTGGCGGTTTATCGTGATTTTTCACAAGATTCTTAACTTTTGCTGCTAAATACCCTGTATTCTCTTTTTTACTTTACAAGCTACTCCCACTGTGCTACCCCCACTGTCCTAACTAACTGATATGACTCATTTTTCTTTTTAATCGGTAAAAAAAAAGATATATTTTTTTATTTGGTAACAATTTAACTTTAAATATTACCTTTTACGTTTAACGCGACGATCTATAACCACACAAATATCTTTGACTTATTTTAGATCACAAGATTCAAAAGTCTTCATTTATTTCTTAGACTCCGTGTCCAGTCAAACTACATCACATAAATTGAGATGAAAGGAATAATTGATAAGTTACTAAGGGGTCGTTTGGTTGGAAACAAGTTATCCAGGATTACTTATCATGGGATTAGTTATTCCACCCTCTCATAGGGATAAAATAACACTACAATCCTAGGATAACTAATACCGGAATTAATTATACCGCGATTTTATCTCAGCCAAACGTGGGATAAACTCATCTCATATTTAATTTCGAAATTATTGATCCTTATCCCTCGTACCAAACGAGCCCTAATAGTATAATTACTACATCAAATCCCAAATATTAATCGTTTTAACAAGCTGATTTTGCTTTAAAGTATTTGACTTTAAATCAATAAAACATTTTTTTTAAATCTATCCTTACTGTTCCAACTAGTAGCTTATTATTTAAGACATTTAAGAGGGAGATATATGATAGTTTGGATAAATACCCTCACAATATTAGAGTTGAAATCAATGTTGTGAAGCACGACATAGAAATGTCAGAAATTGGATTATACTAGCCATGTGAAGCACATTATACAATTGTCACAACTAATTGTTCTATAAATTTATGAATAGAACGTATCAAATGTCCCTTCCATTACTAATCCGGCAAAACATATTTCAAGTAATAATTCTAGATTCTCCAATATCGACTATAAAATGTAGACAATAATTGGTTGCCGGATACCAACCATGCCCATCTAGATTAGATTTAAATACCACTAGAGGAGCAATAACAAGATTTTGGCTTTTCATAGCCTAAAAATCTCTACCCCACAAAGGTAGTGGTAAGGTCTGTGTACACTTTACCCTCTCCGGACCCCACTTGTGGTATTACATTGGGTATGTTGTTGTTATTGTTGTTGCATAGCCTAAAAACTTCCAAAGGTCAGCAGAGCACAATTCCGAACTTGATACATCCACGCCTCTACCCTTCTTCTGCCTTTCTTCACTTAAATACCATCCTTTTGAGCATGGTGCAAAACTGGAACTTGTGACATGCGCCAAATCAACACATCATGAACTTTATTCTAACGGCTGAATCAAAGCTCTGGGGCAACAATAACAGGACTTCTATGAGTTCATATATTATTGAATCAGTTCTAGACAGTATCAAGAACCTTCATGCCAAATCTCTTGGAGAAACTATACCCTCAAGTCTGTAAGAAATACATTTTCCAGGGGTATACAACTGCACCGTTTATTCCAGTTGCTTGGAGGAATTGCACAATTTAATATGGTAATCAGTGGTCCAACCTCGTGCCTCAGCTGCAAGAAATCAAGCTTTACGCGATGAACTAAACTCAAGGAACGAACTTAATCAGACCATTCTTGTGTCACATTACAGCGCCATCCGAGTTTCTGATCATGAAACTGTGGTCCCCACATTAGGCTAAATATAGACAGCAGAAACAAACCGGATCACTCTGGTAAATCTCCTGTCCTTCTAGACCAAGCTAATTGCAGACTCTTGGGCCACAAACATCAAAATATTAAGGAGACCGAAATGGATAACCTTAGTTGTAAGGTTGTCAATTAAAATGCCAGTCACATAGAGGATGTACTCTTATCGATCGTTTCTTTGACAGATATAACCAGTTCATGCTTCACAGTTTGCTATTTCCAAGATTGCCCCTAAATCTGCAAGAAAACCATAAGAAGCTAACATTTGGAAAATGAGTACAAAGTTTCCTATATAGACAAATGAAGCCTATAACTCTTAACCCAACTACAACTTAGACTACACAGTTCGTAAATGGACCGTTATAGGATTAAACCACATATATAACTTTAATGAAGCATCTAGTGAACCAAAGTTACGTGTGCCATAATTACTTTGTAGATAAAGAAACTGTTGGAAGTACATTACATATGCCGGTCCTCAAAACGTGGCAGCTGTGTAATTATCCAATATAATCAGTGTTGTACTAGAATACCATCTTTGTCATCCCACTTTTTGACAACCTTTAGAGTAAGTAGTCTGGTTTTGAGGTTAAAGAAGTAAGTCAAAGCAAATGCCAGTTAAAAAAATTCAGCTTTTCCAATTTTACATTCTTTTGTGTATAGATTAGGTGGTTTATTTAAAGGCTAGGGAAAGATTGGAATAAGAGAGGACCTGGATCAGGGCTATTTAATGCAGTTGCTCAGACTTTTGACTTGCACTTCTTGACAAGCATCAAAGTTCTAGCAGATCTCAAATAGGGGACCTCGGCAATCTGAAAATTGAAGAACGGTCTCTTTTGATATTTTTTTTTTCTTTTTGAAATTTGAAGAAGGATGAAATTTTCAATAGATCCCTGAACAGTCCAACTAATAGATGCATTTGCTTAAACTTGGGAATTTTCTCAGAAGCAACATACCTTCAGGGGCGTCTTTAGTAATTCTAACTGCCAACCTCGAACCTCATAGCTGTCAATGCAAATGCAAGTTGAGCAAAGAGTGCACTCTTATGAACCCAGTACTTTCTGCTTCATCATTGCTACTATTTCTGCAAATATTACTAAATCTGCCAGAGAAACATATAAAACATGGGAGGAAGTGAGTATGACGTGTTTAATGTAGATAGTGAAGCTTATAAGTCTATCGAAAGAAAATTAACTAGGTAGCTTATCATACTCAACTGAAATCCATTCCCTACTACCAATAATCTCCGCAAGAACAACCACCATCCTGAAAATGATGGTACCGGATTGGATCTCTTATGACAATGCTTCGACGCTCTATCTGTGCCAAAAGTTTCGCGAATAAATGACAATCTCCACAGATCCTGAGATTTTTCCTGATTCTAATGGTCTTCTCTCTAGACAGGCTCATTACACCAAAGGCAACAGCTATTTTCTCACTGTGGTACAGAAGCGAGTCTTCCATCTGTTCACCTTCAACATCTTGTAAGACAAAGTTTGTGTCTGGAACATATCCCACCTCCTTTAATCTCCAAATAATCTGATTTAGCTCTTTGTTAATTTCCTCTATTTGTGGATGGGAGTTGTCTCCCATTATAAAAGCATGGATCTGTTTATTTACTTCAATCCAGCTGCATCCCGGTTCCTTCTTCACTCCTCTTTCCTTCATGGACTTTCTTAAGTCCACAACGTCTTCCCATTTTTGAGTGTGCGCATATATGTTAGATAGTAATATGTAAGTTCCCGCATCACTCGGATCCAGTTTTATAATTTGTTTGGCAGCGTACTCAGCTAAATCCATGTTTCGATGTACTCTGCAGGCACCGAGCAACGTTCTCCATGTTACTGCATCTGGTTCACATTCCATTTCACGGATTAGTTTCACCGCTTCATCTAGCTTCCCAGATCTTCCAAGAAGATCAACCATGCAACCGTAGTGTTCTCTTCCTGGATCAATACCAAAGAGCTTCTTCATCGAGTGGAAGTAATATTGCCCATCTTCTACCAGTCCTGCATGACTGCAAGCAAATAAAACTCCAAGAACAGTTATGTAGTTTGGTTTGATCCTCGAGACTTTCATCTCTTCGAACAATTCCAGTGCTTTTCTGCTGAAACCATTCTGCGCGTAGCCTATAATCATCGTGCTCCAGGAGATCACGTCCTTCTCTACCATCTGAGTAAATATTTGGTGCGCATCTTCCAAACTCCCACACTTGCAATACATGTCTAAAAGTGCGTTGTTAAGGATTAGGTCCCGCTGGAACTTGAGTATATGAACATGCACTTGCCTTCCCACTTCTAAAAGTGCCAAACTAGTACAAGCTCTAAGAACACTTGTTAAAGTTGACTGATCAGCTGAGAATCTAGCTCTTTTCATCCTTTTAAAGAGAGTCAAAGCTTCATCCCCATCACTGTTTTGAGCAAATCCACCAATAATGGAGTTCCAGACAACAAGATCCCCAGTCACCATCTCGTTAAACGTGCACATTGCACACTCGAGTTGACCCATTTTTGAGTAAACGTCGATAAGAGCACTTCGGACAAATACGTCAGACTCCAGACCAACTTTAAGTATGCTGCAGTGGAGCTGCCTAAGATTGGATAGGTCATCACAAGCTCTCAGAACAGAAGAATACGTAAACATATTAGGTCTCACGCCATCTCTCAACATGAAGATCAAAAACTCCAAAGCCTTGTTATTCATCTTAGCGCTAGAGTAGGCAGCTATCATGGTAGTCCAGGAGACAACATTTCTCTCGGGCATTCTATCAAACAAAACTTTCGCTTCATCCAACATGTTAAACTTCACGTACATGTTCATAAGCGTGTTAACAAGGAATGTTTTAGGCTCATAACCATTCGAGAACACATGTTGGTGGACCCGTTTACCTTGTTCAACTGCCCCACGGGCCAAGCAACACTTAATGAGTTCCGAGTAGGTAACAGAATCAGCCCAAATCTTGTGAGTTTGCAAGGACCTCAATGCGTTCATGGCCCTGGGAAGATCCCTTCCATAGCAGTAAGTTGTGAACTCGTTGAGCAGATCATTGCATTGGATCGGTACTCTCTCATTCTTCCACTGGATTGCTGCACCGGAGTAACAGTGCAGATGTTGAAGCAGATGTCCAGGTGCAAAGAGTGGAGGAGATGTACCAGACAAAACCAGCCCGCGTACTGGTATGAGGTTTTCTTTGAATCTCATTACGGATTTCATCTCATCTTACGCGGTAGGACTGTGAAGATGAACAAAAACTAAATCATTTTCAGAAATGCAATACAGAATGAGTGACAATGGTAATTAAGTTAAGTACCATAATTAAGGGTAGGGCAGACCGGTGCAATAAGCTCCTGCTATGCGCAGGGTCCGAGGAAGAGCCGGACTACAAGGATCTATTGTACGTAGTCTTACCTTGCATTTCTGCAAGAGGCTATTTCCACGGCTCGAACCCATGACCTCCTGGTCACATGGCAACAACTTTACTAGTTACGCTAAGGCTCCCCTTCTTAATTACCATAATTAAGGGTAAGGAAGCCCAGTGCACTAAGCTCCCGTTATGCGCGGGGTCTAGGGAAGGACCTGACTACAAGGGTTTAATGTACGCAGCCTTACCCTGCATTCCTGCAAGAGGCCATTTTCACGGCTCAAACTCGCGACCGCCCAGTCACATGAAAGCAACTTTACCAGTTACGTCAAGACTTCCCTTCTTAATTACCATAATTGAAATGTAAAATTTGCAATTAACAGCTCCTAATTCTCTTCTTACATTCCAAATGAATATAAAGAACAGAACTACAACATGATTCTACACATTGGGAGGAAGCATATCCTCAGCAATTGATATAAGGACAATAAATTCTCCAAGTTCAGATTCTTTTTTTTTTTTTTTTTTTGCCTGTGTTTTTCCCTTCTGGGAATCGATTTATGTTTTAACCTTAGTTAATAAAGAAAGAAAGAGTACAAATTTGCTGATGCAACTATCTTTGGAGCATATAATCAAACAGGTTGTAGGCATAGCAAAAATAAACAAACTCACTCACAGAAATGGGACACGTGGCACGAAGATTCAGTCTTAAGCAATTGCAAGAATTTGGATGTTTGTTGAAACTAAGATTAGTTGCTGATTTAAAGTAAACACCAGTTGCCGCTATTTGTAGGAGATAATTAAGGAACAACAGCTTTTGAACAACGTAGGATAATAAGTCATGTACTAATAACTTTGCGAAAATGACAAAAATTGTCTGTTATGTTTGGAATATGTCTAAAATAGTCCGTTAAAGTGTATTCATGCACAGTTTGATCCTTTAAGCTTACCATAAGTTAGTACTTTTTATCTCTGTCCAATCTATTTATTTTTGTTTTTCACAGTTCTTAATTAAACTTAACAATCTAAGTTTGTTAAATATTTGATAGAGGCAACAAACTTAAAGGCCTAAAACTGCTTAAAGATGAATATATATTTAAAGGACTATTTTAATGAATACTTGCCTGTCCTTGTGCCGAGGATCTACCGAATACAGCTTCTTTATCAAGGTAGGGGTGAGGTCTGCGTACACTCTACCCTCCAAAATTTCACTTTTGTGAGATTTTACTAGATATGTTATAATTTTAATGAGTCCTTTGATGGAACAATACGATTTTTTTCCGAGCGAAATGGTATATGAAAATCTACTAAAATCTAGTCTAGCATGCAATAAGAGACTAAAAAGAAGACGAAAATCTATTAAACTATAGACCAACTGATGGTTCAACAAATAAATGATGCGGTAATTTGCATCAAGCAGCCAAAAGAAAAATAAAATAAGAAAGGAATAGACAATTGAACACAGTACACTCATACGCCAGCAACCTAGTGTTCTTGGCTAGGTGTGACATAGGAACTCTTCTCTACAAGATCACATGCCTTTTTTAAATAACATTGATGGTTGGACTAACTTGCACGCACAACTAATCTAGCGAATATTTGTTACCTTCCACTAGCACAAACATTAAAATAATTCTAACTACCAGCACAGATAACAGGTAAATTATGCACAAGGTCACATGGGTTGCTACTTAAGTTTGGCTTAATTGGCTGTGAGTACCACCAGTTTGTTCCAAAGAGCAACTGCATAGCAATCAGTAACCACATGCAGTATATCAGGTTGAGGGCAAACGGAACAGAAAAGAAAATTTCATGGGACCTGAACTCGTTAAGAGATCTCATACTCGCAGGAGATAACATCTGGTTATCATTATACAAACAGACTAAATCTCTTTCACTGGGAAAAAAACGTGTCCGTTGGACAAAATGATCATCGTATACAAGTCACTAGAACGTAGAAACTTTATAATACAATCCATATCTAGAGTGACAAAAGCTCCCTTACGAACAAAATGTTGGGTCACAAGTACCCCCGGGAACTTAATCAGAGAAAAGGTACAGAAAGCCTTAAAAAGGCAATAAATATTATGCTCCATTCTCTGCTGAGATATTTTTCTGAGCCAACATCTTCTCTATAAGCATCTTGAGCGCAGGTGCACTTGCACGACATTTATCATCTAAAAAGCATGATCTTCCTTCTTCAGCTGCTTTACATAGGTGAGGATCAAGTGGTACTTTCCCCAAAAAAGGAACACCCATATCACTGCACATCTTCGCAGCACCTCCACCACTGCTATCAAAAACGTCAGTTAAGGCAATCAAGTTTAGCATTTCTGGGGCTTTTTCTTTCATATAAGACATGGCCCACTCGGTCATGTCTTTCTGCTCACCAGTCTCTGACGTTCTCATGAATTTGAATTCCGAAAGCGGCTGGGAAAGACCACTCATGTTCTCAACAACGCCAAGAACCTCCACTCCGACTTTCTTGCAAAAACTAACTTCTTTCCTAACGTCTATTAAAGATACCTGTTGTGGGGTTGTGACTATGACTGCGCCATCTATTCCAGTTGCTTGGAGGAATTGAACGATCGAAATATGCTCATCGGAGGTCCCAGGTGGAGCATCAACCACAAGAAAATCAAGCTCTCCCCAATAAACTTCTTTGAGAAATTGCTTAATTAGACCGTTCTTGCGGGGTCCTCTCCATATGACAGCTTCATCAGGGTTGGGCAGCATGAAACCAATTGACATGACCCCAAGGTTAGACTCGACATAAACAGGGGACCATCCAATGTTACTCTGGTGAATCTCTTGTCCTTCGAGACCAAGCATCTTTGGGATGCTGGGCCCACAGATATCAATGTCGAGGAGACCTACTTGAAAATCCATAGCTGCCAATGCAAAAGCAAGTTGAGCTGAAAACGTACTCTTACCAACTCCACCTTTGCCAGATAAAACTAGTATTTTGTGCTTCACAGTTGCCATTCTCTCGACTATTGCAACCAAGTCTGCACGAAATCATAAATACAAAAACGTGGAATATGAGCGTCATGTGTATAACATTGATAAATAAGCCAATCATGCTACCACAGGTAAAACAAATTAAGCAATTGGGAAAACCTGCATGTATTGGAACACAAAAATGTCCCAACTTGGTAAACTACACAATCTAGTTAGTCTTACACTATCGACCACTTTATCATTTTAGAAAACTCAGTCAATAATACCCAAAATTTCCTTTACCGCTCGATACAATATATATTTTGTCACTCTATGCAATGTTATATACACAATAAAGAGCTACTTGAGTTTCCCATATCTATATGAAATCATCAAATCAAAGTTCACATACCAAAACAATAGTTTTAAAATTAAAAACGGTAATCGAAACGGAAGATAGATGCCCTGCCGGAGAAGTGCTTGATTTCATTTAGGCATTCTACAGTGTGAATGTTAGCACATTTGTTTGTGGTGAAGATGATCCTCTGTCTCTCTTTTTTGGATTAACAAAAATGAGTCATGGCAGAACAGTATAATTTTATTGATGCTCATTCCCCATCAAAGATTCTTGAGAAAAGAAGAACAAAATAGACTTTCGTTCAACTTCTTCTTAAGCTGACTTCCTGCTGCAGAGACTAAAAACTCCCATCCTACCAATCAATCGCAAAACATGCACTGTCAAGCTCTGTATATCTCTTTCTTCCTCTTAACATATGGCATTCTAAGTTTATGTCTTTCAATGAACTTTCTGTTAAAGTTAAAACTTCTCTTTTCTTCCTTGTAATCATTCCCTAGTAAAAAGGGCAGCCCGGTGCACTAAGCTCCCGCTATGCGCGGGGTCCGGGGAAGGGCCGGACCACAAGGGTCTATTGTACGCAGTCTTACCTTGCATTTCTGCAAGAGGCTGTTTCCACGGCTCGAACCCGTGACCTCCTGGTCACATGGCAGCAACTTTACCAGTTACGCCAAGGCTCCCCTTCAATCATTCCCTAGTAATGGTTTAAATTTTTAAACTCGCTCCTGAGTTAATGATTTCATTAAGATCAACTGAAACGAATTTAAGCATCCATCCTTTGTGACTTTAGGTACTTTATGAGCATGGTTATAGCCAAAGACACCAAGAAGATGTAATGACATAAATAACAAATATGAATGGTAATTACTGGGAAAAGACTAGCTTTCCGAACATTAAGCGCCCAACAGTGACGTATCTAGGTACGTTCTTGTACTTTTTTCTTCTCTCTTTTTATTGATAGGTCATTCTTATCTTGTACTTTGATGACAAGAGCACTCCTACTGCTACTAGTGCTTCATATATAATGAAATTGCAAATAGTTATACAATAGTCCCCCCATTTTGTTTCACTAACTTAGTTTGAGTGTCATGTTATTAAAAGAAAGCAGTACTATTAAGCAATACCAAATGCATATATTCCCTATTCTAGAAGACAGAAGCTCTTGGAATTTTCATAATGTAAAACTAATTGGAACATAGGGATGTTTCTTTATTATCATTTGAAACAAACATATTGATAATAACAGGTGAAATTTTTCTACTTTTTCGGAAATTGTGTCACGAGTAGGTCATCATTGTGACATTGTGCAGACTTGAGGGCATTAATATATATCATAGAAAACTATACGGCGAGTCACAAAGAGAAAATAGCTGGGAACATTTTAATCCTACTGAAGAGTCTGCCAAGCGTCCCATAGAGAGTGACAATCTGAACTCAAAAATCCAATTCACATTATCAAGTAATGACTTCATCACCAATCAGTTACTTGAACAGAGAATACATCAAAAGGACAACAATGATAGTATCCAAGGGTATGAAGCTATAATGAAGATCAGTTGAATCTAGGGTTCAAATTTTTAATTGACCGAAAAATCCTTCTAGCGTCAACCCTTAGGACTAACTCCAACCTTCAAAACTCGGAGATAAGGGGTTCACCCTCTGCCCTACTCCACTTAAATACCTGGTTTAGTTCGCATGCACAGGGTTCGAACTGTGACCTAAGTCACAAGTCCCACAACCTTCACCACTTGAACTAAGCCTTGGGACAAGACTCGGGATCAAATTCATCAAAAGGGAAAAACTAGATGTTTTCTTCTTATTATCTGCCTAAACTTTGTGTCATAGAATTATTAGATCAACTCCTTTTGAGCCGAGGGTCTATCGAAAACAGCCTCTCTACCCCACAAAGCCAGGGGTAAGGTTTGCGTACATCCTACACTCCCCAAACCCCACTTGTGGAACTACACTGGGTATGTTGTTCTTGTTGTATGTAATGTTGGGAGTATACTATACACAAGCTCAGGAACTGCAAAATCGAAGAAAAAAAAGAACTTTACAACATCTTAAAGTCCCAAAATTTACACCCAATATTTCAAAGGTAAGAAAAACAAGCTCAAAATAGTATCTCACATAATCATATCATGCACAAAATAAACAGAAAAACAGTGATGGAAAAACTTAGGAACAAGAAATCACCCGGGTCAGGTCCTTTAGGAGCAGTAGCACAAATTTCTTGATTAGGGCATCCTTGACAAGCATCACCTTTCCCTGCTGTTTCAGATTGTGGACCTGGGCAATCTGAATAAACAAACAAAATAAACCAATTAGGGAAAACAGAACTATACACTTAAACAATCAAATCCAACAACACACCCAATGTAATCCCACATTCGGTCTGGGGTGGGTAGTGTGTAAGCAGACCTTTCCCCTACCTTGGGAAGTAGAGAGGCCGTCTCCAATAGACCCTCGACTCATGGAAAAGCATATCAAAGCAGTACGGAAAACAAATAACAAAAGTAAAAAAGTCACGGCAAAATACTAGAGATAGCATAACAAAGCATTATTTAAAAAAAGTAACTACAACTAAATAATACTCCCTCTGTCCCAATTTACGAAGCACACTTTCTTTTTTGATTTGTCCCAAAACAAATATTACCTTTCTATATTTAGAAACAATTTAAATTTAAAGCTTATTTTGGATCACAAATTTCAAAAATTCTTTCTTTTTACTTAAACACTGTATCAAGTCAAATGGTGTCACGTAAATTGAAATATTTTTTATACTATAATCGAAGTATAAGGAACAACAGATAATATAGATGCTTAAACAATCAAATCCAAGCTAAAAAAAAAAATATTAAATCTTGAAATAAAGAATATACATACGTTCAGGAGCATTCTCTGGGATTTCACCGTTTTCCATCTTCAAGAAAACTCAAATACAAAGCACTAAATAAAAATCTAAACTTTAATAGCTGCTAAATCAATAGTTGCAAATTTTCAATACCCTTTTTCCCTTGAGGTTTTTAGAACTTTATGCAAATTTCTAGGTCTTTTTTTGAGGTTCAGAGAAATGGCTGTAAATTTGGTTTATTGCGGCTATGGAGTTATCTAATAAAAAAGTTGGATTAAAAAACAAAAAAGGTTTTTGATGCCGCCTTTGACTTTTATTTTGTATCATGTCCATTTTAATTTACGTGTCTTAGTTTGACTGAGCATCAAATTTAAAAAAGAATAAGAGGGTTTTGTAATCTCGTGGTTCTAAATTAACCTAAATTAAATTAACAATATTTATAATATACTAAAATATCATTTAAATTTTGTGATTTTAAACTTGTTGTGTATGGAATGTTTGAAGGAAAAAGGGTCCAAAATACCGCTTCTACTTTGAGAAAAGGACTAAAAATATCCTTCACTATAAATTTGGGTTAAAAATACAGCTCCTGTCATAAAAGTTTTCAAATATACATTTGTCTTAATGGAAATTCCCAAAATAACCCGATTTCATTTTTAAGACCGCTCCATTTAAACCCTACCTAACTAAATAAAAAATCCATATAGGTTACTCGCTCCTGTGCCTAGTGGCTCTAGATGTAGGACTCAGGAGCAAGTTGGTCGCATATGGGTTTTTAATGTAGTTGGTCGGATTTAAATAGAGCAGGTTTAAAAATGAAATCGGATTATTTTGAGGGATTTCCATTAAGATAGAGGTATATTTGAAAATTTTAATGACATGAGGGGTATTTTTGATCCAAATTTGTAACGAATGATATTTTTAGCTCTTTTCTCAAAGTATAGGGGCATTTTTTTTTATCATTTTCCCGTGTTTGAATTATTAACTTCTTAAATATAGAAAGAGACACTCTTCTTAGGATACGTAAAAAAGGAAAGTAATTAAGACACTTTAACATGGGACGAAGGGACCCTATATTTCAAGGCGGGTGACAGTAGCATCCATATGTCTAATGCGGGTCATAATAGTACCTTTATATGTCTCTGTGCCCAAATGCCATGAGTAATATAGTTCGTGAATGAGATCATCAACAACACAACTCACAATAATTTTACGTGTAGTGAAATATTTTCTTTTTCATGCATTATAAGCTTCAAGATCTCTTCTGTTTTGACCAGTGTTAACCTCCTCTGGACGAATCAAAACATAACTAATACCTTCAAGAGCATTTTGCTCTTCGAGTATATACCACATCTTACGAAATTTGACTCCAAGTGTCATAATTCTCACCATTTAGTTTTTCATCCTTATTTAAGTAGGCAATGATGTTTTTCGATGCCATATCTGTTTATTGATACATTTAAGCATGCTTTACTCATCAATATTTTTACTTTAAACAATTTATACACTTGATAGTCACACTCAAATAAATTAATTCTCATAATAACTTCACATTTGGTGTAGAATCAAAAGGTTAGTTCCAATAATCACCTATAATTTAAAGCAAATTAAAAGGAGAGACAACAACGTAATTCCATATATTAAAAAAAAAAATCAACAATAAATTACAAGTCTGCAAGGACATAATTCTCCTACTTGGCTTCAAGTATTCGAACCTATACCAAAAAGGTTGACTTGGCTAAACATAGTGATAAATGTCAATTAGTTTACTACCCCAAGATTCTCTCGGCAAAAATTGCTAAAGCTTCTTAATCCGTGATTACAATATAATTAGTCGTTCATTTCAATTTAACCAAGAAAGGTCAATATGACTGAAGCATTAGGAGACATCTTAAAAGTCTTACTCTCTGAGTTTCTTCTCTTCTTCCCTTTGTACAAACCTTTGATCCCTTAATAAATTTTGCGCGCCCTCGGGACATCATTCCTTATGACTTCAGGCCCTTGGAAATATGTCATACGATGATGTACACTTCTATGTTGTCCTCTAGCTCGACTTTGAGAACTCCCGCTTGGAGTATTTCGAGCTTGTCCCTATCCGGTTATTTAAAAACTTGACTAAGACCCCTCATATCGGGGATGCTTTAAATGGGATTAGGTTCTTTTCTTAATTTATTTATATTCATTTTTAAGTACACATAATATATTCATATAACGTTTTGAAATTTAGTAAGCTTAGAAAGCTCTCAAAGAAAAGTACCTTGAAAATTCTAATCTTGAATTTGGATCTTGGTGATGCATTTTCATATTTAATAAAATTAGCTCATGCGTGCTTTTCGCGTGCATCTCGTGCCTCACATGTGCGTTTTTCAAGCAACAATTATATATACATATGTATGCATAATTCTTGTATGAGTACACAACAAATGCAGAAGAGTGAAATCACTTTATAACTAACTCATCACTCATAATTCTCATTTCTTTGTGAAAAAATTTTCCCCCTAAGTGTCGGTCTACTACTTTACAAGTTCCAGAAAAGTAAGCATTTCGAGGTGAAAATGAGTCAACTTCGAACTAATGAAATTTTCACCTTTTGTGTTTATTGTCAAAGTTTCAATTCTCGTCAGTACAACACAAAACTTATTGCTTATTGCCATTTGGTTATTAGCTATATTATACTGAAGGTAGCCAACAAATTACGCAACCTCCTAATGCAGTAGTAGCAGCAAAAGAGGAGTCCGGAAACTACAAAACAATAATACATGTACTATCGGCGGCTCTGAATAACAGCTCCGCAAAATACTACGTCCAAATAAAACAAGAAACCTACAATGAATATGTCCAAATCGGAGAATGACAAATGAACGTCGTTTTCATGAGATAAGGCATGGACAAAAGTATAATATCGAGAAATAAGAGCTTTGGAGGTGCATTTCGTACGCCACTCGTGCATCTCGTGCGTCAACAGAAACTGAATCTTTAGCCTTGCCCTTTGATCCTTGAAACAAATTATGCCCAAATCTAACACTTTGCAAAAACTCTTGATTCACCAAAGAAGTTAGCACGAAGCCTGTATACGAATTATAAGAGAAGCAATTCCTCTAAAGACTTTAATCCTGAAAAATCCGGTAAAGCAGGGCTGGCCCAAGGGCAAGGCGGCCCAAGTGGCTGCTTTAGGCCCCATCAATATGGAGGCCCAAATTTTCTTGTAAGTAGTACTTGTTATTTAAAAAAAAAAAAATTGAAAGTACAATTTTCATAAAAATTAGGAAGTGAAATTGGCTTTTTTCTTCATTTATGCACAATCATCATTATCACAGGGCCCACATTATTTTTATCCTTTATTAATATAAATATATTCTCTCTCTACTTGTACTTCACTTTTACTTTATATTTCACTTTGGCCTTTCTCCATTCTCCGATCCTCCAAATTTCAAGTCTTGTTTTTCGTTGAAAAAAAGTCAATTGCCAATTCTTTTACTTTTTTTCTAAAATTCTAGCTTTGCATCAAGAGTACTCAAGCAGTGAAAATAATATCAAGTTTTATGTTTATCGGATCAGGTTTGATTGTTCTATATTTTATTATTTTGCATTTAATTTTTTTTATTTTTTTTATTTTTTCTTCATAGTATATGTTATCTTTTTTGTTATTTTTAAAGTTTAAATATGTCATCTAGAAAGTATGAATCCGGATATTTAAAACTCCAAAAAGAGAGAAAGATTGAAACTTGAATACAATCTCAAAATGTAGCCGTTGATAAATTTTAATAAAGAACAAAAATTCTACAATTGAAAAATATGGTGGAACTTACTGTAGATGAGAAAATTGGTGATAAGGTTAAGTTAGACAATAAAATAAAATTCAAGAACAAGTGAATTTGATCTTGAATGTCTTGGTATTTAATTTGCCTTCGTTGCCTTTGATCTTGAGCGCCTTGCTATTTGATTTGCCTTCGTTCTTGATCTTCGGGTAATTGAAACTTGTAGAGAAGTGCTTGAATGCTTACATCTTGTAGAAAACTTGTAGCGTTTGATCCACGAGCTCCCTCTGGCTTCTTGTTCTAAATTCTGGTCCCTTTTTCTGAATTATGAGGCCCCTATTATAGTTGTAGGATGGAGGAGTTGTGATAAGGACAGACTCCTTTCGGGCAATCAGATTTAAGTTGATATGACTATATTTGATTGGTCGGAACATGTGACTTATACACGCGACACATCTTCATTTGCCTTTGATTTGACTAGGCATGCTGCATCATTCTGACATGCGGCATGATACTATTGACTCCTTCGTTTGACTTGGCGTGCCACATCATTGACACGTGGCATCAAAGTGGGCTTCTAGAATAAGATGTTATCTTGGGCTTGGCAAAGTGGGCTCATCATTTGAAGCCCAATTAAATGGGCTAGCCTAACGCATTTGGACTTTTTCATTAAATTCGTATTTATTGGACTTAAATAACTAACGCAATTATATTAATTCATAATTTATTTATTTGGACTAATATATCTTAAATATAATCCCAATTTCTTATGAATTTAAATTCAATAAAATTTCATTGTCCACCTAGTAGCACTTGGACAAAAGGCCCCAATTCTACAGCCAACACAGAGAATCTCCTGATCAAAAGGAAAAGCCCAAAACTCTATAATCTCAACTATGGCTTCATGTTGGCCCTATGCATACAGTGGCCCTATGCATTTAGTGTAAAATTTATAGGCTATTTAAAAGTGTAGAATTGAGAAAAATCAATGCTTTTAAATGGGAGTGCAACATTAAGAAAGAAAATTATTGAATGAAAACGATCAAAATATGGGAGTGTAGCAATAGAAAGAAAAAGACTGAATTTTATGGGATCACTTGTCAGATCACATTGGCTAAAAATAAAAGAGTTCGGAAAAGAGTGATGTTGCTCAAAATGGAATCGAACCCATGAACCTTGAAAACCAAAATCGGCGTCTCAACCAAAGCACCCAATACTCATCTTTATCTGTAGGTGCTAATGTATCCTTTATGTTCAATATTTAACGGATTTGAACATAACTATTCGAGTTTCCCCTAAAGTTGGTGGGTGCTTATAGTACACGTGGTCCCCCCTTGTATGCATAGAAGTTCAGCTCCACCATCTTCCTGTTAAGCTTCTGGTGATTGAGTCCACGCCCTATGACTTTCTGGATAGTCAGTCTAATAATAAATGCTGAAGTCCTGCTCTTCTTCTGAAAAACTCTCGAGTTCCTATCATGCCAGATGTGGTATACACATGCTGCAAAAGTAGTCATGTAAACCATAGCATCTGCAAAATTACCTTTAGCACAAGCTACGATAGTTTGCATCTCTCCTTACCAATCAAGTACTGGTCGTGTCCTCCCTAGCCACCTTAAAAAGATTACTCCAAACTACAGAAGAGAAAGGGCATTGCAAAAACAAATGCTCTATGGTTTCATCCTCATAAGAACAGAAAGGACAGTCAGTGTCGTTGGTGATACCCAATAAATCAGTCTCTCTCTTGTGAGGAGTCTTCTATGAGAGGCTAATGTAAGATGAAAAGTCAATTTGGGATGTCCCTCAATGTTATATGTTAGTTTCTTCTATTGGACTTTCTGAAAGCTCCCCTCATCTTGAGATATATATAATGTCTTAATGGAGAAGAAATTCCACTATGTTGAATTCAGTCATAGCCATTCCTGCAGCTTCAATATAGTACTCCTTAGACTTTAAGATCTTTCGCACAACCCAAAATGCATGTTTAGGCAGTAGACAATATAGGTTGTATCTTCCCATAATAAGCATGTATCCATTTATCCCATAGCCTCTCTTTCTTCTTGCAAATACACCACATCAGCTTACAGATAGCGGCCTGATTCTACATATACAAGTCCACGACATTGAATCCTCCTTCAACTTTAGGATGGCATACAATATACCAGGTTAACAACGCTTTCTTGGAATCTTCAGCCCCTTCTGTCCACAAATATGTTCTACAAGCAGTTTCAATCATCTTCAACACTTCCTTTGGAATCATAAAGTCTCGTTCTTATATTTAGGTATAGCTTTGCTTGATTTACCACGTCACATTGAGGTACAGTCTCTACAGATTCATTACTGGTCATGGGAACTATATTACTTTTTTGGTGCTATGATAGTGGCTTTATCTTATTTTGTTGTTGTGTTTGTATGTGTTGTCGTTGCCCGGAGGCAGACCATTGTTTCTCTGGAGGCGCAAGATGATTCTCTACAAGCACTGTCCATGGAGAGGCATTGTGAGCCTAGTGTCATTGTCGACATATTTCCATCGATTTCATTTTCTGATGAGAGAAGTGCCGAATTTGACATATGTGCGATATGTACGGTCGAGTTTGACAAGGTAAAACTCTTATGAGTTCTTTGTTTTTGCCTCACATATATCACCATGATTGCTGTTACGGGCTGCCTTCATTGTGCCTTGGCGCCCGTAACCCTGCATGCCCCGAGCGGGCCAAACGAGTGTCAGCCGCGCTGGCAGTGCCAACCGCACAGCCGCACAGGCAGTGCCAGCCCACAGGCAGTGTCAGTCGCACAGGCAGTGCCAGCCCACAGGCAGTGTCAGTCGCACAGGCAGTGCCAGCCCACAGGCAGTGTCAGCCCCGCAGGCAGTGTCAGCCGTGCGGGCGACGTGCACCAACATGGGTGCCGAAGGACGAGAGTCCACAATCATCATAGATATGCTCCATTGCATATCCTAGGAGCAGCAAGGGAGTGTAGCAAGGATCTGAGATAAGCCCACGGGTCGTCGACGCTCGAGCGACCCCGTGCGAGCCTGAGTGTCAGTCCCGAGCATTTCCGAGCCACAGATGGAATCTTGGGATTTCGGGTGAACACACCCTTCCTAGGATGTTATTGAATATGCTTACCAAGTTTGGCGTCATTTGAACATCATTTACCTAAGGGCTTGACTTAGCCAAGGAGCAGTGTCAGTGTCAAAGCTCCTAAGGCCATATCGCGTTCCACGAGCATGGGAATGAGATGAAACTTCATGGAGGAGTGAAGGAAGTCAAGAGAAAGAGTTAGGAACAGGCAGCGCTTCATTTGGAGTTCGAATCATCAAGCAAGACCAAGTGTGATTCTCGGGCAGAATCATGTCCAGTGCTAAACCTTGGGCTTTTCTTTTTAAAGCATATATAAGGGGGGCAGAGGTGTCTCAGCTCAGCCAGCCTCCCCCGTACGTGCCACCATTAAGCCGTACTAAGTGAGCATCCTTGGGGAACAACCTCAAGGGCCTGCCTAGGCATCCCCATTGGATCCTAGGTACCCATACGAGTCACGCAACTCTATGGGCGGCGCTCGGCCACAGGCCAGCGTTGGGCGCCCAACGAGGGCCGGAGGCTTGACGTATGGACCGACTATGCCCTGCGGGCTATCCTTGAGAATAAGAAATCCCTCCGTGCCGATTGAACACTCGAGGCATCCATCCTAAGAGCCTCGTGTGTTGACTTGTGAGCTTGGCTCAGGTTCAGCCTAGCGAGCAAGGGTCCGTTGGCCTAGACGTGCAGTCGTAGGGCGACGCTGCACCATGCAAGATGGAAGTATGTCGCGAGGGCTACATTTAGCAAAGCCGCATCATAGGCATACTACAAAGAACACCCATGACATAAGCCAAGGATTCAAGAGTTGCCCTACTCAGGCGTCGCACCGCTCGGGCGTACAGGCACCCGACCAGTGTCAAGCCAGAGGATTGGACTGTGCGCGCACCCGCGACGCTCAGCTCCTGGCGAGGGACTGTCATGTCCATAGCCAACCCCAAGTGTGAGTGTAGGCAAAGACAGGACATATGAAACCTGCCACAGGGGCATTCTAGCAAGGCAAGGCCAAAGCCTTGACATCGTCTCAGCAGCACCGTTGAAGCTAAGCCTCCAAAGCCATGGACATAAGATCATGCCATGAGTCCTGGGACTATCATTAGGCTGGCTCGTAGTCCGCCTGGACTACGGGCGCCGCACGGGCCATTAGTGTACCACAGACACTATAAAGGAGGCGGCCCGTGACAGTTGGTATCAAAGCACAGAGATCATATCATCAGCGCATTATTGGATGTCAGTGCAGAGTTCCTATCAAGGCAGGAAATGATGTTCTTAATGCCAATCAAGTCAGCGAACCAGATGCCACTGACAGAAGGAGATTGGTTGCATTCAGTTTTCGTCAAAATTTTCTTCATCAACCATAAACCACATTTTTTTTTCCAGAACCAGGTCATGCCATAACCGTTGATTCCGCCTTCGGTTGCATAAGGTGATTTCATGTTGAAGCATCCGAATTTTATCGACGTCCTTCAAGGATGGCTTTCACACAATGAACACTGATTTCAGAGGGATTTCATTGAGACGCATCTGGTCAGCAGGTAGCACCATTGAGTTATGCTGCTGGGGATGCGCCCACATCCGTCACTGTTATAAAAACTCTGTTAGTAGTCAGTTACAGCTTTACTCAGCGAATCATGGACTCGCAAGAACATCAGGTAGAGACGGTGAGTGCATCAAAAACTTGCCCAGTCAAGGTCTCTTGTCCATGTACATAACAACTGCATCTTTTCGAGTGTCCTCGATGAAGGGTGGACCATAAGCATTGCCCGAGGGCACACAATTGCGGGAACTACAACATTATACGCCTAGCCGTCATAAAGGTGTCATAAAGGTCGCAAGCAACGGAAGGCAAGTCCATCAACATCAATGGGCTTATACGCCTAAAACAAGGGGCAAAACCCCAGCTTGTGATCGTCAGGGTTGCGTGTTAAGGGAGGCGAGTTATCGCCAATAACCTATCATCATACTTATCAGCATGGAGGGAGAGCGATCTCCAATTTTGAGCTCTAGACATTGGGTGATACCGAGCTAGAGCGGGGCGCGCCAAGGAGCCGCGACAACGTAAGGAAGGACCTATCATCAGGCTTCTTTGCGGGGAGTTCATATGTCATAATTAGCAGGTGGAACCATCCACCACATTTGTAATGGAAGGCCAAACCAGTTAAATGGGGAGGCAGAATCAGGAAAAAGCCAAACTACCGCGTAGGGAGGCAATGTCATTGAAGAGCCGAACCACTGAGCGTGGGGAGGCACATGTCGCACATTGTGTTGTTAAACCGACACACGGAACAACACCAAAATTAGGCTGATTGCATGGCGGGAGACATTGCGAAAAGTCACCGATCCACGACGCGTGGGTTGGGCATTTCATCATGCTGAATCACCAAGGTGAGGAGGCAAAGATCATTGACCAACATAAGAGTGGGGAATAGCTAAGCTTCAAGTTCGAGAATTCGATCTATCCAAAGGATAACCAAGGGATACCGAACAACCAGGACGGTAACACAGGTACCACACTGGAGAATCGGGCATCAAGCAGATGATGATCAATTCGAGAACAAAGACCTCTGGTCATGCATGTAGGAAGCTATCTCCTCTCGAGCAGAGAAAAATCAAGTACTCACCAGGAGTATGTTCTAAGAGTTCTTCTCAGTACCACATGGTACCAAACATATGAGTTGCCGAAGATGCCATGGTGCAGCATGGTCTTTCCAGAGGCCATATTATATGCAGATTGGTTTAGAGTTGAGCTTCAAGCAGCCACCAATGCCAGGATATAAGCAAGTCGTTATGTCAGTTACAATTTGCCCACCAGGGCATCGGCTCAAATTGAAAGTCACTCCGAGTCATGACATCGGTACTTGACCTTACTTATACACCCAACAAGGTGAGTTGCCCACAAAAGAAGAGGGTCTCTAACAACATGGTTGGCGAGAGCGCCACAACAAGGGATGCGCATACGAGTCATCAGATCATTACCAGACCTAGGGTCATCAAGTCATCGGCAGACATAGGGTCAACAGACATACGCCCTCATCATCGGCTATCAGGCCGCCATCATCATCGGCCAACATGCCGTTCTCACATCATCGACCAGCAGGTCGTCCTCCCATCATCGGCCATCAGGCCGCCATCATCATCGGCCATCAGGCCGCCATCATTGGCTATTGCCCACCAAGGGCTCGCCCATCGCTCTCCTAGAGCGTCATCGCCCGCCAAGGGCTCAGACATCATCCGCCGAGAGCTGTATCACCCGCCAAGGCCTCAGCTATCGCCCGCCAAGGGCTCAGCCATCGCTCGCCTAGAGCGCCATTGCTCGCCAAGAGCTCAATCGCTAATGTATCACCAAGAGATGAGGACATCTTGGAACATCGGCATCAGCATTTCAGTACTACCGCCACCCATGTGGGGGAGTATTCACCCATTGCGACAGCATTGGGCCCATGCATTTCCAATTAGAGAAAAATCTTCCACAAGCAGAGCAAAGAGACCGCACCAAACATAGTGGGGGTTGCATGTGTCACATCAAGGCGTGCCAATCCTAAACCGGGCTAAAGATACAAAGGAAGCAGTACATCAACTAACTGTAAACTAAGTGCCCTACTCAGGAAAGGTCTCAGATGTAAGTTACCAGGTGGAAGCAGACTTCCAAAAATGGATTTGCCATTTTGCTACAATCATCATATGCCTAGCAAGAGTGCCGCCACTTAAAGTTAGGTCACCAGAGGATACATCAGTTGCCGTGAGGATCATGGCGTGGTTGACAACAAGGTCACCACGAAGTTAGCCACCAGAGGGTGCAAGCGCGGAGGCGCTTTCCAAGTGAACACCGGGAGGTGAAGTGCAGAGGCACGCTTGGGAGAAACTTGGGGGAGCAATGCATGGGCACGACTCCATATTCAAGAAAAACACACAAGGGTTGCAAACCCACAGGATTTGGGGCCGCGATGTAAACCCCCGAGGGGTCAAACTCCGGGTTGTCGTTGGCGTTCTGAGGCATCGAGGACGATGCCTAGCTCGAGTGGGGGAGAATGTTACGGGCTGCCTTCATTGTGCCTTGGCGCCCGTAACCCTGCATGCCCCGAGCGGGCCAAACGAATGTCAGCCGCGCTGGCAGTGCCAACCGCACAGCCGCACAGGCAGTGCCAGCCCACAGGCAGTGTCAGTCGCACAGGCAGTGCCAGCCCACAGGCAGTGTCAATCGCACAGGCAGTGCCAGCCCACAGGCAGTGTCAGCCCCGCAGGCAGTGTCAGCCGTGCGGGCGACGTGCACCAACATGGGTGCCGAAGGACGAGAGTCCACAATCATCATAGATATGTTCCATTGCATATCCTAGGAGCAGCAAGGGAGTGTAGCAAGGATCTGAGATAAGCCCACGGGTCGTCGACGCTCGAGCGACCCCGTGCGAGCCTGAGTGTTAGTCCCGAGCATTTCCGAGCCACAGATGGAATCTTGGGATTTCGGGTGAACACACCCTTCCTAGGATGTTATTGAATATGCTTACCAAGTTCGGCGTCATTTGAACATCATTTACCTAAGGGCTTGACTTAGCCAAGGAGCAGTGTCAGTGTCAAAGCTCCTAAGGCCATATCGCGTTCCACGAGCATGGGAATGAGATGAAACTTCATGGAGGAGTGAAGGAAGTCAAGAGAAAGAGTTAGGCATCCCCATTGGATCCTAGGTACCCATACGAGTCACGCAACTCTATGGGCGGCGCTCGGCCACAGGCCAGCGTTGGGCGCCCAACGAGGGCCGGAGGCTTGACGTATGGACCGACTATGCCCTGCGGGCTATCCTTGAGAATAAGAAATCCCTCCGTGCCGATTGAACACTCGAGGCATCCATCCTAAGAGCCTCGTGTGTTGACTTGTGAGCTTGGCTCAGGTTCAGCCTAGCGAGCAAGGGTCCGTTGGCCTAGACGTGCAGTCGTAGGGCGACGCTGCACCATGCAAGATGGAAGTATGTCGCGAGGGCTACATTTAGCAAAGCCGCATCATAGGCATACTACAAAGAACACCCATGACATAGGCCAAGGATTCAAGAGTTGCCCTACTCAGGCGTCGCACCGCTCGGGCGTACAGGCACCCGACCAGTGTCAAGCCAGAGGATTGGACTGTGCGCGCACCCGCGACGCTCAGCTCCTGGCGAGGGACTGTCATGTCCATAGCCAACCCCAAGTGTGAGTGTAGGAAAAGACAGGACATATGAAACCTGCCACAGGGGCATTCTAGCAAGGCAAGGCCAAAGCCTTGACATCGTCTCAGCAGCACCGTTGAAGCTAAGCCTCCAAAGCCATGGACATAAGATCATGCCATGAGTCCTGGGACTATCATTAGGCTGGCTCGTAGTCCGCCTGGACTACGGGCGCCGCACGGGCCATTAGTGTACCACAGACACTATAAAGGAGGCGGCCCGTGACATTGCATCTGGATGTAGACGGTTGCTCTTCAGTGCCAATATTGTCGCCAGGACTATAGTTCCATAGTTTAGTAAACATTTTCTTATGTACCGGAAGAAATGTAACCCACTGATCATCTAATTATGTACTTTAATTGTGCACTTAAAAACTTAACTGAGACCCCTTATATCAGGGATGCTTTAAATGGGATTAGGCTCTTTTCTTATTTTATTTATATTCATTTTTGGGGGTTGTAAAAACTTTAATTTTCCTTGTTTACATGTTTGTTGTTTGTTTTAAGTCTCAAGAGAATTATTAAATCAATGTGAATTGATTCGGAAAATCTATACTTGGTTACCCCAAAAAGATACAGTTGAATTTATCTAGTGGTTTAAGGGATACGTGAATTGATTTGTTGTAGACAAGAGTAAATTATAAACAATAAGTAATGAAATCAAGTGAATATGAATAAGAACATAATAAATAAAGCCTGAGTCGAATGAACTCGTAGGAATCTCTCAATGAGGACTACTTTGGATGGACACTTTAGCCTTGAAGAACATTGTGGAGCCGATACAACAAATAGACTAAAAATAATACAATTTGCTTCTTTGCGTAAGTATAAATTGTTAAGCTAGAATTGGATGCCCTCTAACACTGAGGTTGGGCTCCTTTATAAGGTGATAATCATCAGCATTAAACTGTGAATCGTGCCTCATAATGAACAATAGTGACTAATAAATGCTACTTAATTACAAAAACATGACATTTGGCTACATATCCAGAATGTGTAACGCCTGGAGCTACTAAATGTCTCGTGGCAATTGCTCCACAATTTTGTTTCAGATTCACATGGAATCGTTATCTTCAGGTTCTCGCATGAAATGTATCTTTGACTGCTCTCATCTGTCACATGTCCATACCACCCTGTGCCACGTGTAATGTATGATATCACCGTATATTTCACCGCATACAATACCCTCAAAGGATTGCATCAAATTAGACAATTATAACGGTAAAAAAGTAATTAGCTAAACAATTTGATAGATAGGCTCAATATATAGAACAAGTGACCTAAAATCAAACCTTAATCAGAGGTCTCATATATATTTAATAAAATTTGTTTCTTTGTGCTTCACATGTGCATCTCGTGTGTCACACGTGCATCAAATTCGTCGTCGTGCAACTACTCTATAAATACCTATTATGCCAGAGTTTGTTTAAATTTAGGTTTCAAGGTAGTTCCAACTACCAAAACAAATTTATCAAGTTGGTGATGGTGAACCACACTTTAACTCCATTTTAAATGGATTAGTTTCTTTTGTTATTTTATTTATATTCATCTTTTTGGGCCATAAAAACTTTAATTTTCTATGTTTTCATGCTTGTTGTTTGTTTTAAGCCTAAGAGAATTATTGAATCAATGTGAACTTCAGAAGATTCATACCCTCTGCTTGTATAAAATTGGCCTACTATAACGGAAAAAAACAAGGATCAGCTAAACAATTCGATAGATATGACCAATGCTATTTTATTTCACATTTCATTGTTTAAAATATAGCAGCTGAGTGTTGTTTTGCCAGCTAGCTGACCAAGAAACGCTATGTATGTATTAAGCCTTCAAAAAACATGCAATGAATCGTAAGGTGCAATGAAATGCATTGGAATTAGCTTCTAAAGATCCAACCTTTACAGCGATATACTATTCTCTCACATAAATATTTTTATATCTTCCATATTGGCTGTGTGTTAATGATATGTGTGATATGGAAAGGAGGTGATATATGGACACTCGTCCATTTTCATCAGTAATAGTCACGAGTTGCATGGACAAAATCATTGGCAAGGATGAGTATATTCTTTACTTATATCGCCAAGCCAATTTCACTGGAGATCATCTTTATATTTTGACATAAGACTATCATAGGCCCTCAAAATTGACCTCAGCCGGAAAGTATGTCCTCCAACTTTAGGTGTGCACAAATGGACACCTCAACTTGTACAAAGTAATCATCTATCATGTCGGCATTTGTGTTCACGAGTTAACCTTATACAAGTTGAAGTAAGCAGTTGAAGTGCTTACTTGTGCACACCCAAAACTGACGGAAATACTTGCCAGTTGAGGCCACCAACACACCAGCGAATGTTGGTTGTGCAGCATTAATGAGGACACAAAGAGAAGTGGAAATCAAAATAGCTTTCATTTTCTCCCCTTCCCACAATTCTGTTTTACATTGCAAGGCATTAGAACTGAGGGCAAGGCCTATGGATAGTAGAGTCAGAGGATGCTTAGAATTAGATCACATAATTGGCCAAATATTGGCAATTAGCTAATACCCCATAAGGTGGCAATACTAACTAATAATGTACTAAGAATAAACAAAAACTCTACACATAAAGCTGATCAAGTGTTTTACCAAAAAGTGTTACTTAATAAGTGTAGCGTCAAGAAGAAGTCTTGACTATTTTTCTTATCCTTCTAAATCTTTACGATTTGTTTTCGGGGGAAAAATAGCACGGGAAAAGGGGGAAGAGGGTGGGGGGATTTGTTTTTTGGTCTGCAGCAGGATAGAGAAACAAGAAAGACTATCACAGCATTAAGAAATACTATAATCAAACTAGTTTCAAGAAAAACATTCATCTCCCCTACTCCAAGAAAAGATAACTCTGCTTGCTCTCGAAAGAAACTTCAGCAAGAAAACCTTAAATCCAAAATTGTTTAATCTGACTCCGAAAAAATTTGCAAGGAATCTCAATATAATCTCAACAGTAAAACCAAAAATTATGGAGAACAGATAGACCCAAGAGAAATCTATTGCTAACTACCTACTCTTCCTCAACAATTCTTCCCTTCTCACTGACATAGATACCATCAAGGAACTTACGGATATCTTTGTTCTTCACATGGCATTTCTGTCCAAAAAAGATGATAGACGACCTCAGTATGCAGCAAGACTTTGATATTTCACTATAAAGAGTAAACTCACATTACAGTAAAAATGCAAAGAACAGAAAGAAAGGGAGATTTACTTGGTTTATCAGGGCAGCTGATCGTGAGACAAGTTCAATGTCATTCCCATCCAATACCAACTCATCCTTAACTTTTTCTGAACGGAGAACAGTAACACCATCAAGCATATCGACTTTCCTCACCTGATATTCACAGAAAACAAGTCAGTCTCTTAAGGGTCGTTTGGTAGGAGGTACTAGAGAAAATAATACTGGTATTAGCTTTGGTATTGTTTAATCCCTTGTTTGGTAGTATTTTCAACCTATGTATAACTAATACTCTTATAAATAGTAAACCATGGCATTAACAATACCAGTACTATTCCTATTCTAATACAACCTATTCAATACTATTTAGAAATTATGCAATGCATGTTATTTAAGAGTACAACAAACCAAACAATCGATAATGCTAGCATAACTAAGTTCAGCATTACTAATCCTAGCATTACATGTACACCCTATTCAATACTATTCTTAAGAGCCCGTTTGGATTGGCTTATAAGTTGCTTATAAGCTGTTTTCAACTTTTTTGAGTGTTTGACTGGCCAGCTTAAAGTCAACTTGTGCTTAAAATAAGCTCAAAAAAATAATTGCGCCCATTTGACTTAGCTTATCTAAAGCAGCTTATAAGCTGTTTTGCCAAATAAAATAAGTTAGACTACCCCAACTTATTTTTTTTTAGCTTATAAGCTATTTGCAGCTTATAGGCATAAGCCAATCCAAACAGGCTCTTATACACCCTACCAAACGACCCCTACAACGTTAATTTATATTAACAAGTGTAAGAGCCAAAAACTAAACAAGGTTATTTTGATGTCCATCAAGCTGAAATGTGAGACAACAGAAAAACCTTAAAAGCTATGCATTAAATGTGAGACAACAGAAAAACCTTAAAAGCTATGCATGGTGACCCACTGATAAGGGCAAAGAATTATAATTAAGATCAGCTCTACATTCTCTAGTGTTAGAAGAGGAGAGTAGTAAAACATATCGATCAATCTAGGAATACTTTCCTTTTCCTGCGACCAACTAGGAGAAAACATTCAAAGAAAAACACTCAAAATACCTTCTCTAAAGTATCATATCTTCGTCTTAGTACCCCTTTTTTCTGCCTATTGTATAATCTTGGATTTCAATAAAAATAAAGCACATTGAAGCTCATCGCAGATAAATCATGTATACAATAAGCCATGTAAAGGACATTTAAATCCAATAATATTAGACTATAAGTCTTGCCAGGTGATCTATACATGCTAAAGGGAATGGATAAAGTCGACAAATAAAGCTGCATGAACTAAAGGCACCAGAAAATCGTGTATACAATAAGCCATGTAAAGGACATCTAAACCCAGTGATATTAGACTATTAGTCTTGCTAGGTGGTCTATACATGCTAACGAGATGAATGAAGTCCACAAATAAAGCTGCATGAACTAAAGGCACAGAGTCATTGAATGCTTCTCAATGCTTTCAGCATTGCTATTTGGAAACCTATCACAGAGCAGCTAAAGAAATAGAAACAGCCCCGATCAAAGTGTGTTTGTTACATGTTTGTATCTTGAATTGTAAGTAATAAGTCATTTTCCCTTGCAAACATTCTAAATCCTTACTAAACATCACTTGCTTCAATCAGAACTTAGACATTGTTAATACTTAAGTATATCGTCTAACACGCTATATTCATACCTTATCCTACAAATTATACAATTACCATATACAACCAGTCCTTATATTCCACCAAACACATGAAAATGATACAGAAAAATGTCTACAAAACTAATTTCCACACTTCCCTTTGTGCCAAACACATCCTGGAGGTTTATCTATTGTCACTTATTCACAAAAAGGTATATATATTCCATGAACATTCCTAATGTTAATATCAACATACAACAACACCATAGATAATCAAATTCTTAAAAGTACCAATACCATTGCTAGACAAACAAAAACACAACCAATAGCTCAATCGGATTATCATCAAAAGCTAAACACATACTCCCTCCGTCCCAATTTAGGTGTCTTACTTTTCCTTTTGGTTTGTCCCAAAAAGAGTATCTCTTTCTATATTTAGTAAGTTTTTTAATTCCAACATTCTACGTGGCAAATTTACGACCACAAGATTCAAAAGTCTCCCTTTAGCTCTTAAAGTGCCCAGTCAAACTAAGACACTTAAATTGGGACGGAGGGACTATATTTTTCACCAAAATTAATTCCACAAAAAGCACTTTCTTTTGTATCAAAACACACCCGAGAGATTTATCTATTGTCACTTACATAAAATGGTTCACTTATTATCCAAAAACAAAATTCCGAGATCATTATTAATGTTAAAAGTAACATACAACAGCACCATGGATAATCAAATATTTAGACATACCAATAGCAGAGTTTGACAAACAGAGTACAACCAACATTTTAATTAGATTATAAAAGCTAAATACTTAACAAAAAAAAACACTAAAAAAGGGAAAAAGAAACATACCCTTTTCTCAGCAAGAAAGTTCTTAATCTCAATAGACTTATTCCCACCAGTAATTGAAGCATTAATCGGAAAATAGACTATTGATTCTTATGGCCCTAAATTAAAGATGTGTCAATGTACTAATATGTCCACTGAATCTTGTGGCTGTAGACTTGTCACGTATGATGTTTGAATTGTCAACTTACTAAATATAGAAAGAGACACTCTTTTTGAGCCACACCAAACGGAAAAGTAAGACACTTAAATTGGGACAGGCGGAGTAACATACAACAACATCATAGATGATCAAATACTGAAAAGCACCTAAACCATTGTTACACAAACACCATTTCAATCAGATTATCATCAAAAGCTAAATACATAACAAAAAAACACCAACAAAAAAAAAAAAAAAAGGAAAAAGAAACATACCCTTTTCTCACCAAGAAAGTTCCTTATCTCAATAGACTTATTTCCACCAGTAATAGAAGCATTAATAGGAAAATGAGCATAAACAAAACGCATCTTATATCTATACCCTTTAGTAACACCAGTTATCAAATTATTAACATGACTAAGTGCTGTCCTAATTGCAGCAGTTGTCTTTCTTGAACCAAACCAAGCATCAACCTTAAGCTTTTTTTGTCCTGTTTCTTCATCCTTAATTAACTGAAAATCAAGATTCAAATGTTTGAAGTTTCTTGCTAGTTTGCCACGTGGACCTTCAACTTCTATTTGTTTTGCTTTTACTTTGATGTTTATCCCATCTGGAATATCCATTGTTTCTGATGACAGAATTGTCTTCATTTTTTGTGGAGTTTCTTGAAACAATGCAAAAACCCTAGAGAGTTTTGTTTAAGGATGGTGTAATAAGGATTAATATTAAACCTAGAAATGATGTCTTTGGGTTATTGAACTAAATGGGCCTTTAAAATATGGTCTAGCCCAAGATAATATTTTTTTTGCTAAGATTGGCCCATTTCTATGTTTATGGGATGAAAGGAGTTTTTGCAGAGATTGTCCTTCAAAAGCGCTGATCTTTAATTTTTCCCCCCTAATATCCGTGGTCTTTAATTATTGCATTTGTTGTTCATTTAATGAAAATATCCAGACCTGCTTCGTTAGGCATAAGTTCTGTATATCTATCTTCGGAAATTGGACTTTTGCTTCGCTCGACATAAGTTCTGTAGGAAATAAGTTATGTGGCATAAGTTGTTTAGTATTTTTCAGATTACATTGACTGTTGAAAGTTTTGCCGTGCTCAACATAACTCGTTGGCATATTGTGATAGGTTTGGCGAGCGAAATGTAAATTTTGTCGAACGACATCTAAAGTTATGCCGCGCGCAAAGTGCTGAAGGACAAAAGTTAAAGACCACAATTTGAGGACGAAAAATTAAAGACCACCCCGAAATAAGGGCCTTTGTGCGAATCATGACCTAGGATGAACAACAACATACCCACATAACCACTTTTTTACACCTCTACTAAAAATTAGCCAAATCTCAAAATGAATTAACATTTGGTCGCACTTTAATGCAAAACATATATTTAGACAAAAATACCTTTAACTAAAAGACGAAAAAGTTTCATCAATTAGCATAGTATGTTGAAGTTCGAAACTTTTACAAGTGAAACTCAAAATACCCTACGGAAATCCGACACACTATGTAACATTAGCATAAGTATTGTTAAGTAGTATATTAAGTAGTATTAATTAATGATAAGTATAGTTAAGTAGTGTTAAGTAGCATTAACTAGAGTGAGAAGGTCTGCCTTCTCTCTTGAGTCTTGAACTTCCCTTGCATTTCCTCCAACACAGGCCATACGATTAATATTCTCCCATATTAGTTGGCCATATTATTATTAAGTATATCCGTTCTAAAATATTTGTTCATTTACAAAATCAAGATAGAATTAATTAAAATTTTCCTATTTTGACCTTAAGATTAATTGCTTTTGAAAGTAACCAATATTGATTAGAGTACAATTTATTAGAGAGAAATAAGGGCAATGTTGTAAAAATACACTTTTTATTTATGATTTCTTAAAGGGTGTATAAAGGGTAAATTGACAAGTAATATGTGATGGAGGGAGTATATGGCAAGCAAGTAGTGTCTTCACTAAAGAGAAGCATGCGATATTGCGATGCTAGTGAAGACATGAGCTAACTATCATACGTAAATTCCTTCGAATTGAACTTGTCCTACTATTGACCGAATTTGCACTGAATTTAGCAAATTGATAGGGCTTGTTGTCCCAATAGGAGCCTACAATTTAGAAACTATTTATTCCCTCAGTCTCAAATTATTTATCGTGATTGCTAAAAATAATTATCTCAAATAATTTATTATTTTAGAAGTTCAAGACACAATTATTTTTTTCTTTCTCATTTTACCCTTAGTAGAATTTTCTCATTAATCGAGTATGAGACATAAATATAGTAAACATTTAATGGAGAGAGATTATAACTTAGACATAAATAAGAGTAAAGTTAGTAGATATCCTGCCTAATATATATTTCTACATGTAAAACAAAAAACAAAAAAACATAAATAATTGAGATGGAGGGAATATTGATTTTGACTAAGAAGAGGACCACAAAAGCGTGTACGGTAGGAACTTCATAACTATTTGTGGAAAATGCACATGAAACTTCTAAAGTAGATTGTCGATTTCAAACCACTTTAGCTATGTGAATTAACTTGCCTGAGTTACATTGACAACAACACTATTTAGAATTGGACGCGTTATATCACATCCAAGACCCCATAGGCATTCCTATTTTTTTTTTTCCCCACTAATAAAGCCACGGTCTAAATCTCGACCTACCATTGCCAAAGTAAAAGTGGATATCGATATTACAAAATCAACTCTGAATGAAATGCAAATTGAGATAAGGAATGGTGCCTTTTATTAATAAATTTCGTGTTTAGTCAAATAACATCACTTAAATTGGAACGAAGGAAATGTATATAATATCATTGTTAATTCCAAGTATCACAAGAAGTCTTAGAAACTTGTATATTTAATTGATAGGATTTGCAGAAAATTCTAACTTCCAAATTCTAGACTTTGGAAAAGAGAAAAGGGATTGTTAAACAAGGTAACAATATCTTCAGGGTATTAAATAAATTAGGATGAATTCAGTTTTTGGCTATTGAGTTTAAGAAAAGTCAAAGGTCTATTATTCCATCCGGATAAAAAAAAATGTTCACTTAGCCTTTTTTCTTGGGTAAAAGAAAGTGTTCACTTATTAAATCAAGAAATAATTAATCTTATCTTTTCAGAATTGCCCTTATTAAGTGTGATGTGATCAAATCCCAATGTTTATTTAATTAAGGGTAGTTTAATCAATTTACATATTTTTTTTCTTGGAGTGAGTAGTTTGTTAAGGGGTGTGCAAATGATTAAGTGAACTCTTTTTTAATCGGGAGGGAGTAATTCATAAGGAGGCAGCAGTCAACACACTCAACACTATACAATCATATTATTGAAAGCTTTTCTGGTGGAGAAAATTCTTGGAAAGCAACTATAGGCTAATACAGTAAAATAAAAGAGCCCTTAGTGCATACTCTTTTTGTCACTCTATATATTCTTGTTTATGAGTTTATCTTGTTTTATAATCCCCACGAGTCCCATTGGCCTTACTAGTTTGACCCCATTGCTATAATAAGTGTAAAAAAGTGAAATCTCCTTCTTCTTTAGTTCAAGATTTTGCAGAAAGTCTCAAGAACCAAAATATGGAGATAACCAATTTCAGAACATTTCTTGGCTTTCTATTGGTATTACTTAGCAGAATTTGTGTCTGTAGTGCTACAGAGAGTGATATTTATTGCTTGAAATCAATAAAAGATTCATTACAAGATCCTTTCAATAGTTTGGACTCTTGGTATTTCAGCAATACTACCGAAGGTTTCATCTGCCGTTTTCCAGGAGTTAATTGCTGGAATGATAGTGAGAATAAGATATTTAGCATCATACTTTCAGATTTTGGACTAATAGGTGAGTTTCCTCAAGGCATTCGAAATTGTTCAAGCTTGACCGGTTTAGATCTTTCTGGCAACAAGTTGTATGGAACTATCCCTTCTGATATTTCAGTAATACTTGAATATGTTACATCACTTGATCTCTCAAATAACACATTTTCCGGCAATATTCCACCTGATATAGCTAATTGTGCATACCTTAATTTTCTGAAGTTGGGCAACAATAATCTAGAAGGTGAAATTCCAAGCAGAATAGGCTACTTGCCTCGCCTTAAGACGTTCAGTGTAGCCAACAATTATTTGACAGGGCCCCTTCCATCGTTTGTTAGCAAACAAATCAGACCTAAGAGTTTTGCGAACAATCCAGGGCTTTGCGGTAAGCCTTTGGGTGAATGTGAGTATTCTGAGGACTCTGGGATATGGAAATATATCGATCGTGCTTCATTCATCGAAGCGTTTGTGATTGGTTGGGTACTTGTCTTTACATTGGTTTTAGTCCTTCAATTGTTTCAATTTCCTACCAAGACTATCAACAAGATAGTTTCATTGAGCATAGGGAAGCTGAGGAGAAAGGAACATTTAACTTCAGGAAGTGAAGAGGAATTAAGCAGCCAACAGAAGGTAAAGATCCTGCTAAATTTAAAGTTTTCCCCTGCATTGGTGAGTTGAAATATTTTGCTGCACCGCTGAGTTACTCTTTCTGCTTTAATTCTAGTTTTGTGATTATTCCTTGCAAGTCCATCATGTTATATTTTCTTGACTGGAGAAACAAATGGAGTTGGTATAAATTCTTTATTTGAGATGAATGAACCTAATAGATGGAGTATAAATTTCTATTCTGTTGTGTGTTCGTTGTACTGATTCAAATCACTGTTCTACAGATATTAAAGCTGGAGAAGTTTGTTACAAGAATGAGCTTAAAGGAGCTGGAAAACGCGACTTCTGATTTTAGTGAAGACTATTTAGTAGGAAATGGAATGTTGGGCAAAGTATACAAAGCATTTCTACCAAATGGCTGGACACTTGCAATCAAGAAGCTGAATGATTGGGAGAATTTGGAGGACGAGTTTGTCACCGAGATAACAACTCTCGGTGGTCTGAGGCATCAGAACCTATTGCCTCTAATAGGTTTCTGTGCTGAGAAGCAAGAAAGACTTCTTGTTTACAAATACATGCATAAAGGAAGTCTTCATGAATGGCTGCACACGGATGAAGATAAGGCCAAGATTTTGGACTTCCCTCTTAGAGTTAAAATTGCACTCAGAATAGCAACAGGCCTGGCTTGGCTTCATCATGGTTGCGAATTACACGTTACACATGGAAGCATAAGCACACGATGTATCTTGCTAGATCAAAATTTTGAACCGAAATTATCCAACTTTTGGGAAGCCAAATTTTGGAGTAAGAATGACACAGCGTTGAGTTGGAGTCTTTTCCCAGTTGCTGAATATTCAGGTTTAGGTTCTTACAAGCAAGACATCTATTGCTTCGGTGTTGTGCTTCTCGAGCTTGTAACTGGGAAGGAACCACATGAATTGACAAGCTCCAGAAATCTATTTGATCACTCGCCTTGTCTACTTGATGCAGACAGAGATTTGCTTGGGAAAGGAGTCGACGATTTAATCCTCCAATTTCTTGAGTTAGCTTGTAACTGTGTGAAGTTCTTTCCTAATGAAAGGCCAACATTGCTGGAAGTTTATGACACGCTCAAGAATATGTCTCAAGGTCAAAGGGAGTGGATACGAAAGATACCATTATCAACTGATATTTCTAGTTGATACGAAAAATACCATTATCAACTGATATTTCAAGTCTATATGACTGGTACTATAGTTTATCTGGTCACTGAGTAGACAAATTAGGAATACGTTAAATTTAAGCATGAAAGCTATTTTTCGAGTCTATTTGCTGATAGCTAGTACTGTTGCAACTGTAACATCTAAGAATCTGTTACAACTATATTGATTGCATTTGCTACATTGACTCAGTTTAATATTTTTCTGAGAATTGTCTTCTGGAATTGGCCTCAAACAGTTTCTCAGAACATCAGCATTTTATTAAGTGTAAAATTCTCTTTTCAAACTATAACCATGATGTGCAAAACCAACTGCAACCCCCTGCTTTCTCAATCTAAACTTGGTCCAATAATATATAAATGCTTACAACATTGAGTCTTATTCATTTTGTCCTAACTTAAGTCATTGCAATTAGATTTCTAAAACTTATTTCCGTAGAATAAGGTTTAGTGAGTCATGAAGGCTACTTAATACTGTCACTTTGAGGAAGATTAAAATTATTAAGATTTGGGGTACGGTAGCGGAGCCCGAATTTATATTAAAGGAGGTCAAATTTTTAAAAAGTAAAAATATGAATAAACCAAGGGATTTAACACATAATAAATATACATAATTATTAAAAGTATTTACACATTATAATTTTTCAGTTGGATAAGAGTGGCTCCGCTGCTGATTGGAAACATGGAATAATGCATTGATTTACTTCCTGAATGTCTAGCAAAGTCCCATAAGAAACAATTCACAAGTTTAATGGTGTATTTGAAGCAAATGATGGATATCTAGCAAATATAACCGAGAGGTACTGCGTAGATAAGAGACTAAGAGTACATAGTTCGTTCATCCTTAATTAAAGATTTTGAAATGAATCACAGGGTATAAAGTCCCGTTTGATAAAGAGCACTAGAGATTTGCATAGTTCGATTTTACGGCGTGAATTCAAATTAGTTGAGATTACGTGTTAAAAATTAATTTAAAAAAAATAAAAAAATAAAGAAGAATATAGCAAATGATGTTATATTCAAATGATACACTGTATCTTATTTTAGCTTTTTATTAAAAGTTTCACCTTTTGGGGTACCTGGTCTCCTCTTTTGGTTAAGCTTAAGCAACTTGACTTCACGTGTTTTATTTCCTCCCAAATGTAACTTGACGTGTTCAACGTCTATTTCCAGCCACCATAAACTTTTTGTCGGTCAAACAAAATCCATAAGGATAACGTTATTTTTATTTTGTGATGCACAAGTGAAATAATAATTCAAGTTTAAGCTGTAGTAAAGACATTTTTCTAATGAATTTACGTTGTTTGAATGGACGGTGTTAAAAATATTTACGTAATCAGATAACTTACAAGATAGTTATAGGTAAATTTCTTAATAAGCATTGACTGATAACCTTTATAATGGATTAAACTACATTGCTAGTATAAAAAAATAATTTACACTATAAGGGGTTGTTTCGTGTGCTGGACAAGCATAAATCATTTTGGGATGAAAATTTAGTACTGCCTTATCCCTTGTTTGATCACTAATCATGAGAAAAGTTATACCAGGATTAGCAATAGTTCGGGGATAAGATATCCCTGCAAAATGGTGGAATAATAGTATCAAAATTAGTTATCTCTGGATATAACAATGAAAATGACCAAAATACCCATGAGGTCCCTCAAATCGTTTTTCTACTAAATAGTTTGGAGGGTATTTTTGTAAACAACCAACTTCTTTTTAGAAATTATGTTATGTATATTATTTTTAATACAACAAACCAAACAGTCAATAAGAAATAATACCAGAATAACTAATATTTCTAGCATAGCTAATTCCAGCATAACTTTTCTTCAAACCAAATGACCCCTAAATAGTATAAGTTAAATCCATCTTGTGTTTTTAATACAACTTATTTACAAATTGAGTGATGCCGATTACTTCTCCTTTATGCGTTAGTGCTGCAGCCCCCACGTTTCATGTCAATGCATGCAGGCTGACACAATTATTTCAGAAAAACTGCAAGTATTCCTTCAAATTCTCTTTGGACAACTACAAGAAAAATGTGGGGAAAAAATAACAAGCTAATTCTACTTAAATTAATTGATCTCATTTAAAAAAAAAATTGATTAGACTTTAATTTACCAGATGTTAATTTTATATTTTCCTTTTCACCAGATGTTAATTTTATGTATTAGATAGACAGTTAGGCTAGAGGAAATAGGTTTCACAATGTTTGATAATCCGGATATCATTTTCATGCATTGTGGCGCTTTTAATAACAATGGAACAGTAACATATGGTTCACATTTATAGTTATAATAACAAAATCAACTAATTTATGTGCCCTTAATTCTAAATTAAATGTCTAATTTAATTTTTCGAAAGTAAACTTGTTTAATTAGTAACTTCTAGTTTTTTTTTTTTTAATAGGTTATAGAACATCGAAATTTTCAATATTAAAATAGTAATATTCTTATGTTTGTGCTTTGGAGGATGATAAAAATTATTAATTAAATCTCAAATAAGATAAGGTGTGTGTGTGGGGTGGGGGTGGGGGGTGGGGGTGGGGGGGACCTCAAAACAGAAATTATTAAATTATTGAAAAATATATATTTTGTGAGAACTGTTTTTCGGAAAAGTACTTCTAAAAGGCAACAATTTGTAGTTGTCTAATCAATTTGAAAAACACATTTGTTAATATTAAAGCATCAATTTGTGTTTAGTCGAGATTTCGAAAAGTGCTTCGCGGGAAAAATTACTTCTTTGCGATTTTGTTGCTACTCAAAAATACTTACTATTTTTTCCCCTAAAAGCTTGGCCAAACACATCAACTTTTCAAAGTAAATGTTATTTAAAGAAGGAGGACATTTTAGCTTAGCAAAAACTTAGACCAATCAGACTTTGAATCACATTTTCCTATAATGGTGTAGCCTTGTCTTGCCCATGTACGACTACAAAGTAGGCTATAAATCGTTCATGCCAAAAAATCAACTAACTGAATAAAGATTAGAGAACTGTTTTATTTGATATGGCACTTCTTTTCTTCTCTCTTGCTTGAAGAAGTTTCTTTTCAATCTTTGATAACCAACTTTTCGTTTCTCTCATCTCAGAAAACCTCTTCAATTTTCTCTAATTTATTTTTCTGTTTAATAAACCGAAAAAGTAAAAGAAAAGAAAATCAGGTCAGGTCATTGACATATTATGCCAAAATACTTCCATAATCCACATAAGCTCAAAGTTCAATCCCTTAAGCTTCTTGCCAAAACTTTTAGTTGGTACTAATTGTTTTGATCTGTTCTTTTTCTTGTGTCTAAAGTCTTTATCATGTGACCAAGATATGCTAATGCCTTCTCTTCTTTCTCAAATTTTTCGTTCTTTAAGTAAGTTACACTACAATAAAACAGTTTACTTGCTTTTAAAATTCCACATGTAGTTCACAAACTTACCACTCTTTTATTAAGTGTAATACTAAAAAGAAAGGAACAAGTTGTAAAGCTCAATTATAAATATACCGCAACTCAAAAACTGCTCAACCACACTCATAGCATCTCAACTCTTAATCTTCTCTATTTTGGTCTTTAATTAATCATTTCATATCTCATCAAGAAAGATGAAAATAGAGAACCCCTTTTCTTCCTTCTTTCTAATTTCACTTCTCTCCATATTTTTCACTAAATCCATAGCTGATATTTGTCCATTCAATGTTGTAAATTATGGTGCAAAACCAGATGGGAAAACTGATTCATCAAATGCTTTTTTAACTGCTTGGGACTCAGCTTGTGGCTCTTCAAAACCAGCCACAATTTATGTACCACAAGGAAAGTTCTTAGTTAAACAAGCGCATTTTAAAGGAAAATGCAAGAACAAAACCATAATGTTTCGAATCGATGGTACACTTGTGGCGCCTTCCGATTATAATGTGATTGGAAATGCCAAAAATTGGCTTCTGTTTGAAGGTGTTGATGGAGTTTCCATTCATGGTGGTAGACTTGATGGCCAAGGATCTGGTTTGTGGGCTTGCAAAGCCTACGAGAAGAATTGTCCGAGGGGCGCCACGGTACGTCTTCTAAGAAGAATTTAACCAATATATACTGACAGTATAAAGAACGTAACTATTTTATTTTGTTGTAGCAAGTAACCTGCTTTGTTAGCCATGTTACGTACTAATCTCATTGTTACATGTAGTTATATTTTAGATTACCTAATAGTGTAACTTATAGTATACAGTATTCAAAATTTCATTCCTCTTTAGTAAGAACTACCTCTGTGACATCAAGGTACCTATTATAAGAGGAATTTAACTTATATACACTGACAGTATAAAAAACATATAGCGTAACTATATGTTCTACCAGTATATTTTATGATGTTGCAACAAGTAATTAGCCTGCTTTATTATTCTGGTTATGAATTGTTACATATAGTTATCTTTTACATAATCTATAGTGTGCTATAGACAAGTTCAAAGGTTGTTCATTTCTCAAAATTAGCGTTTTCTTTATGAGTTGTAACGTTCCCTTCAAATAAGGATAAACATGTACTTTATGTGAATAACCGTGCAAGCATTTTCTACCCTGGTATTATTATGGTTGTTTAATTTTTTCAAAAGGCAGTATTAACTTCTTTACAGGTAATGAGCTTCGACCTTAGACCATAGAAATCTTAATTAAATGCTGCTTTTAAACTGAAATGAAAATCCAATTGCTTATTATTCAGTTGGATGCTGACAAATTGTTATATTGTTTTCTTGCTATTTGCAGACTCTGGGATTTTCCAATTCTAACAATGTAGCAATATCTGGACTAACTTCATTGAACAGCCAAATGTTTCACATTGTCATCAATGGGTGCAAAAATGTGAAGTTGCAGGCTGTCAAAGTTTTTGCCCCAGGAAAAAGCCCGAATACGGATGGCATTCATGTTCAATTATCGTCGGAGATCTCAATCTTGAACTCGATAATCAGTACGGGAGATGATTGCGTATCCATCGGTCCAGGAACTACTAACTTGTGGATCCAAAATATGGCTTGTGGCCCTGGACATGGAATCAGGTAAAAATAATACCCCTCCGTTCCAATTTATGTGATGATATTTGATTAGAGACGGAGTTTAAGAATATAAGAAAGACTTTTGAAATTTGTGATCTAAAACAGTCATAAATAGCTCTGTGGCTATAAATCATCTCATTAACGGTAAATTGGGAAGATTAAAGTTTAATTATTACTCCCTCTGTCCCAATTCATGTGGCACCATTCGGATTTCGAGAGTCAAACAGTTTAATTTTGACTGCCAATCCGCACATGAATCTTTAAGTTTTTTGGAATAAAATATAAATATTTGAAAACTACGTAAAAAGTACTATAATTCACAATAATTGATAATTCAAAATACTCAAAAGATTTATGAAAAATTTACGGTCGAAGAAAGACTTGTTTGAATCTCGAAATCCGAAAGATGTCACATAAATTGAAACAGAAAGGTGTCATTCTTTTTTAACTTACTATAAGTAAGGAGTGTCATATAAATAATTGGGACAGGGGGAATAAAAGATAAGCACATGTACCTGTCCATAATAAGTGAGATCAGTAAACATGGAAATAAGACAGATAACTTGCTATATAAAAGAAATGTGGTGTATTTTGTGCAGCATTGGAAGTTTAGCCAAGGATTTTGAAGAAGCAGGGGTGCAGAATGTGACAGTGAGATCAGTTATATTTAAGAACACAACAAATGGTGTGAGGATCAAAACGTGGGGCAGACCAAGTACTGGCTTTGTCAATAATGTTCTTTTCCAGCACGCTACGATGATTGACGTTCAAAATCCAATCGTTATCGATCAAAATTACTGCCCCTATAATAAAAATTGTCCGGGCCAGGTCTCAGGTGTGAAAGTTAGTGATGTTACTTATCAAGATATCCATGGAAGTTCAGCAACACGAGTCGCGATGAAATTCGATTGCAGTAAAGAGAATCCGTGCAGAAGAATAAAATTGGAAGATGTAAATCTCACATATAAGAATGAACCAGCTGCTGAAGCTTCGTGTGCTAATGTTGCAGGAACAACTTCTGGCATTATTCAGCCTACCGGTTGTTTGTAAGCGAAAACTCAAGAAAAGGGTTCTTTCCCTTTAATTATTTTCTTCTTCCTTTAGTAGATTTAGTTCTTAATAGATGAGAAATAGACAGTGGTTTTATTTAATTGCTGATACTAAGTATTATTGATGTTAGTAGCATTGTCCATATTTACTTCATTGCAACTTGAAGTGCTTGCTTGAGCCTGTGGCGCAACTTGAATCGCCTGGCCTAGGGACAAGTTCAAAGCTATAACACCAAACAGAGAAATTGTTATCCCCACTATTAATTGTAATAGGATGTCTTTCTCTAAAATGTTCAATATTCATGTTTCAACTTTCTATTAGTTCCAGTAACCTTTTTTGTTCTATAAAAGCATGTTGTTCTGCTTGCTCGAGGCCATTTTCAGCACACAAATCTCAGAATTGCCAATAATATTTGAAACTAATCAATTCAGCATAAGTCTTCCATAGATTCTTTTAAAACCTGCAAATGCAGGCAGTAAGGCTTTCCAATACGGTAGATCATATACGGATTCATATATATATTACAGTTGTAACAGCAGCTATCAGCATACAGACTCGAAAAACGGATTTCATGTTTTAATTCAATGTGTTCCTAATTTGTTTTCTAGTAACCAGATTAACAATAGCACTGGTCCCGTGGACTTCAAAATATCAGCTGATAAGAGAGTACTCTTGTGTACCTAGTCGCTTCGACCCTGAGAAATTGCTTTGAGTGTATCATGAACTTCCAGCATTGTTGGCCTTTCATTAGGAAAGAACTTCACACAGTCACAAGCTAACTCTAGAAATTTGAGGATCAAATTGTTGATTCCTTTCCCGAGCAAATCTTTATCTGCATCAAGAAGACAAGGCGAGTGATCAAATAGATTTCTTGAGCTGGTAAGTTCATGAGGTTCCTTCCCAGTTACAAGCTCAAGAAGCACGATACCAAAGCAGTAGACGTCTTGCTTGTAAGAGCCTATACTTGAATATTCAGCTAGCGGGAAAAGACTCCAACTTACAGTGTCATTCTTACTCCAAATTCTTGCTTCCCAAAAGTTGGATATTTTCGGTTCAAAATTTTGATCAAGCAAGATACATCGTGTGCTTATGTTTCCGTGTGTAACATGTGATTTATATCCATAATGAAGCCAAGCCAGGCCTTTTGCTATCCGTTCTGCAATTTGTACCCTCAGAGAGAAATCCAAGACATTGGCCTTATTTTCGTTCAGGTGCAGCCATTGATGAAGATTCCCGTTAGGCATGTATTTGTAAACAAGAAATCTTTCTTCCATTTCGACACAGAGTCCTATAAGAGGCAATAGATTCCGGTGCTTCAGACCACCAAGAGTTGTTATCTCAGAGACAAAATCGTCCTCCAAATTCTCACATTCATTCAGCTTCTTGATGGCAACTGTCCAGTCATTTGCAAGAATTGCTTTGTACATTTTCCCCAACATTCCATTTCCTACTAAATGTTCTTCACTAAAAGCACAAGTTGCTCTTGCCAGCTCCGTGTAACTCATTCGCATAGCAAACTTCTCCAGCTTTAATATCTGTAGGAAAGTGAATTGAATCATTGGAAAATATACATTTATAAACATAGACGGATCCAGAGTGCCGATACTGAGTTCATCTTAACCCAGTACTTTCGACGTGGAGCACAAATTTATGTGTAGAAATGCACAAAAATTGCAACAAGTAGCAAATATGAACTCATAATTTTAAAAATACGATGGGTTTAGTGCTAAGAACCTTAAAAATTGAATCCATAAAGCTGAAATGCTGGATGGATCCCCTTTTGTTGTTTATAGACTAGCACAGAAATTTCAGAGGTTTATTGCTATCGCGTTTATTCAAGAATTTGATAGCTCCACATATTTTTCCAGTCAAGGATATATAACAATATGGATTCGCAAGGATTAATCACAAAGTAGAAATGAACTATGCAGAGGAAAGGCTAGAAATTTAGCAGGATCTTTACCTGCAGGTGGCTGCTTAATTCCTCTTCACTTCCTGAATTTAAATGTTCCTTTGTCCTCCTCAGCTTCCATTTGTTCAATGAGACTAACTTGTTGATAGTCTTGCTTGGAAATTGAAACAAGAGAAGGGCTAAACATATGAAGAGAAAAGTACCCAACCAATCACAAAACCTTGGATGAATGATGAAAAATCATTCCATATCCAAGAATCCTCACATCCATCCCCACAAAGCTCTGGATTGTCTGCAAAACTTGATAGACTATGTAATAGTCTATGAAAATATTGTAAATATTCTCTTCCTTATGTATAGTAATTAGGTCCTATAATTTTGTTACACCTCGGAAAATCCTCCGTTAGTATGCAAGTGAATGAACTAGTAAGGAGTACGAGTATGCAATATGTTCATGGGTAAACAATGGTGTGTGATGATTCTAGATAAGGTTTTAAAGATGTTAGAGATGGGGGGGGGGGGGGGGGGGGAGAGGATTGCCAAGAGAGGGCAAAGTATTTGATAAGTATCAGAAAGGAATTTCGAGTAACGAGTTAGCAAGGAATTAATGAAGTCTTGGAGAAGAGTAATAACATCCCATGGATTGGTATTGAAGTGTTGAACAAGTGTTAAGAAGGTTCCATAAGGATTGGAGATCATACGAATCGACGAAACGAACTTCAGATTCACTGGGGATTATACGGCCAAACATACTGGCCGTATAATTTATACGGTCCATATGTCTGGACCGTATAATCATCCCAGTTTGGACAAAAGTTTCTGGAACAAATGTACGGCCAGACATAAGGCCCGTACAATTTATACGGACCGTATGTTGGTCCGTATATTTGGTCGGGACAAATTTTGCTCAATAAATGTAAGGGACCAAGTTAATTTCATTTCATTTCCCTTTCAACTCTCTCTCTCTAAAAACATCTCTCCACATTTATGATACATGTTTTCAAGGGTTTGTAGTGGTTAACATCATTAAACAAGTGAATCAAGGGTAAGAACCCATTAAAGATCTTCCAAAGTCAAGAAATCCAAATGGAGGAAAACTAGGGTTTTGATCAAAGTGGAATATCATCAACTAAAGCTCATTCCTACGACTTCTAAGGTAAGATTCATGATAATTGTATGTTGTTGAAGGTATTTGATAGTTGAAATGCTTGGTCATTAGAAAAGAATAGCAAAATGGGTTATGGATGATGAATAGTGGCGTTTTTGAGAAGTAGCTCGAATTGAATCATGATTATTGTTGTATTGTGATATGAATGTGTTATGAATGACGTTAAAACCATGAAATGGACATTGTATGTGAATGGACAAAGTTGGATATTGTGACCATGAATGTGGATAAATGGAAGTAATTTAAGAATGTGGATAATGTGAATGATTAATGGCAATTGTCATGATATTATGAATGTATTGTTGACGTTTGGGAGTTGAATTAAGATATGGACAAATGTTTAATAGATAAAGGAGATGCTGTCCGATTTTTTCTAGCTTTAGCCATATGCACTAGATATCGATACTAATGATAGTATGGCCTTAATGAAAGTAGAAACGTGAGCATCGAAGGAGTACGTGCAAGTGTAGAATAATTCGACAAAAAGGTATGTAAGGCTAACCCTTCTTTCATAAGACATAGTTCTTTGGCCAAACGTCTAAATCTTCCGTAAGCCCGTGATGTCTCATAAATGACTCGATTCTCCGAGCTATTAAGCTCACGATTCTTGATATGCTACGATTGTACTAAGTTCCTTGTATGACGAGTAAACTTATAAAGATGAGTGTGATGAATGATGATAATAGTGATAATGATATTGATGACGACTATAATGGTAACAACGATGATGATAACGGTGACGATGATGATACTAATGACAATAGTAAAGGTGCTTATGAGCTATATGTATGTATGCCCTTGTATGGCTACTATGAAACACCGAGCTTATATGGCCGGGTAGTATATGTATAGATGTATATGTATGTGTGATTATGTATCACGCGCATACCACTGCAGTTGGGTACGGATAACACTGAGCCTTGGTAAGGCCAGGTACGTATAACACTGAGCCTTGGTTGGCCAGGTATGTACGCTTACCGAACCTACATGGTCGGGTATGTTATATAAAGATATGAATGAAACACCGATCCTATGTGGTCGGGTACGCTATGTAAATGCTACGTATATGATATGAGTATGTGTATGATATGAATACGAATATGATATGCTATGTATATGAATGTGAATAAAGGCATGTATACGAATCCGAGCACAATTATGGTACGGGCACTATTATGAATACAGATGATGATGTATGTACACAAATACGTATTAGCGATGGTAAGTTCCTATGAAAGGCAAGTAAGTGCATATGACGATGATATTGCCATCTCCCATTCTATGCTATTTCCTATGTTGCTATTTATGCTTCTACATTGATATTGATCATGCTTTACATACTCAGTACATTCTTCGTACTGACGTCCTTTTGTTTGTGGACGCTGCGTCATGCCCGCAGGTGCACAGGGAGATAGACTTGATCAGTAGTTGCCTATTCTGAGGTTGCATAGAGAGCTCCAATTCCTTCAGAGCCATATTTTTTTGGGTACTTACTCTTTTGTGTATATAATGTATGGGCATAACGGGGTCCTGTCCCGCTCATACGATATGTCACTCTCTTAGAGGCTCGTAGTCACGTGTATGTATGTTTAGATGTGTCTGGCCTTGTTGGCCCATGTACATTGACGTGGCATAAATGCCAATTATGATATTATGGTGATGTCGTCCAATGGGACTAGTTTGACGAATGAATGGAAATGTATGTCTAATTATGTGGCTCACCTAGATGTAAGTATAAGAGTAAGCTAAGAGGGTTCCCGGGTGGGCTAGCACCGGGTGCTCGTCGCGGTCCCCTAGTCGGGTCGTGACAAATTTAGCCTAGTATCATTCTGATAGTGAGATACCTACTTTGTATATAATGACTTTCATACATCAATACAAATTGCGGATTGATTTCCTACATGGTATCAGACTAGGTTTCTCCTAAAAACCCTCGCTTCCTAAACACTAGCCGTCCACCTCCCTCTTCTCTCCTAACACTAGCCGTAGCCGCCACCCCTTCCTCCTCCCTCTTCTCTCTTCAATGGCTGACAACAAAAATTTCCATTCTGCTTTAACCGTCACGAATGTGAAATCTTTAATCCCAATCACTCTAGACATAGAAACCGGCCATTATCACGAATGGGCGACACTATTCAAAGTTCTAGCCCGTGCGCCACTCCGTACTTGAACACATCATACCACCAACTGACAACACTGAACTCACCGCGTACAACGCAACAAAGGTGGCTAACCTTCCGCTCTGGAAATGGCCAGATGCGGTGGTCCTTCAATGGATATACGCCACCGTATCCCATGATATTCTTACCTCTATTCTCGTGGCGGATGATGTTGCAGAGAAGGCTTGGAATCGAGTTGCTCAACGTTTCCAAGATAACAAGTACTCAAGGGCAGCGTACCTTGAAACTGAATTCACCACCACAAAAATGGCCGACTTCGGCTCGGTTATGGCCTATTATAATAGGCTCAAGTCTCTCGCGGATCAACTTGCCAACGTGGGGTCGCCGGTGTCCGACCAACGTATGGTCTTACGCCTCCTTGCAGGCTTACCGGAGACATATGCACACTTTGTCACCACCATCCAGCAGAAGGATGTGCTACCCTCTTTCTCTAAAATGTGCTCCAGACTCAAGCTCGAAGACGCAGCAGCCAAGGAACGTGCCCGCGATTCCAGTCCCGCGGCTCTACTTGTTGATAATGATACTCCCTCCCTGCCACCTGGCGGCAACAATAATTCAACTAACCGTCGTGATAATAATCGTGGCAGGAATTCTAACAGAACAAGGGAAAGGGGAACAACAACAACAACAACAACCGCGGGAAATCCGGCCGCGGCGGTAGCGGACAGACCAGCAACGGCCAGTGGCTGACGGGACAGCCACCGGAAGGGGGATAATACTGGCCTGCCTGGCCGCCCCAGCAATGGCCAATGCCCCCCTGCCCGTATCCGAAGAGACAGTGGCAGCAGCGTCCCACCACACCGCGGCCCGGCAGCGGCATTCTCGATGCGAGTCCACGACCTCAGCAGGCCTATTCCATGCATGGTCGGACCTATTCTGGGTACACTCCGACAGACGTGGAGGCAGCTATGCACACTCTGTCGATGCATCAACCGGATGATAATTGGTACATGGACACCGGAGCGACTTCCCACATGACTGCCAACTCAGGTACTCTTACGTCTTATTTTAATTTGAGCAATAATTCTGGAATCATTGTTGGTAATGGTAGCACTATTCCAATTCGAGGCTACGGTCATACATCCCTACCCCCACTTAATCCTCAATTACGTCTCCGAAATGTTTTGCATGCTCCAAAACTCATCAAAAACCTTATTTCCGTACGTAAATTCACTAAGGACAATAATGTTTCTGTTGAGTTTGATCCTCTTGGGTTTTCTGTGAAGGATTTACCAATGGGGATCCACCTAATGAGATGTGAGTGCACCGGGGAATTGTATCCTATCATTGCCACAAAATGGACCACTCCACCATCCACCTTTATTGCCGCATCACCTAGCTTGTGGCATTCCCGACTCGGCCATCCGGGAAATGCTATCCTTAGATCTCTTCGTAGTAATGCCTTAATTGAATGTAATAGGGCCCGAACTTATTTTTGTACCTCTTTTCCTTTGGGGAAACATGTTAAATTGCCATTTTATGATTCATTGTCATTTACTACTATGCCGTTTGATATCATTCATAGTGATTTATGGACATCTCCTGTTTTAAGTTCTAATGGGCACCTATATTATGTTTTCTTTCTTGATGATTATAGTAATTTTCTTTGGACTTTTCCAATCTCTAACAAGTCCCAAGTCTATTCCACTTTTCTATCTTTTAAGGCATTAATACGGACTCAATTCGAAAGAGACATTAAAAACATTCAATGTGATAATGGGCGGGAGTTCGCCAATGGGCATTTTCAATCTTTTTGCGCCTCAAATGGTTTAAATTTCCGATTTTCTTGCCCCCATACATCTCCTCAAAACGGCAAAGCGGAAAGAAAAATTAAATCCATTAACAACGTAGTGCGCACTCTTCTTGTCCCCTCTTCCATGCCCCCCTCTTTTTGGCATCATGCTCTCCAAATGGCCACATACCTCCTTAATGTACTTCCCACCAAAGTCTTTGGGTATAAATCACCAATGCAAGTTCTCTATCAACGAACCCCCCTCCTATTCTCATCTCCGGGTTTTTGGGTGTCTATGCTATCCACTTTTCCCATCTATAACTATTTATAAGTTACAAGCAAGATCCACCCCGTGTGTATTTTTGGGTTATCCGTTGAATCATAGAGGATATAAATGTTATGATTTATCCACTAACAAAATCATCATCTCAAGGCATGTCATCTTTGAGGAAACTCAATTTCCCTTCTCCAAATTGCACTCACCAACCCCAACTTCTTATGATTTTTTGGACCATGGGATTTCTCCATATACCCGGCATTTTCTGTCACAGCCTCCTCCACCCGTCGTTCCCTCGGTCCAGCCCCTTCCCCCCACTGTCGAGCAGCCCCTCCCCCCCGCTGCTCCACCCGTGACTGCCCAGTAGCCCTCCCCCCTGCCCAGTAGTCCAACCTCACGGTCACTGCCCCATAGCCCCTACCCCCCACTGCCCCACCTGTGACTGCCCAGCAGCCCACCCGCATGGTCACTAGAAGCCAACATGGGATTTTTAAGCCCAAACAACCGTTCAACTTAAATACTTCTAGCACTCCCTCCATCTCGACTATCCCACGAAATCCTGTTAGTGCTCTAAATGACCACAATTGGAAAGCTTCCATGGTTGATGAATATAATGCTCTAATTAGTAATAAGACATGGGAGTTGGTTCCACGTCCCACTGATGTGAATCTTATTCGTTATATGTGGATTTTTCGTCATAAAAAGAAATTTGATGGTTCTTTTGAGAGGCACAAAACCTGTCTTGTCTGTGATGGTAGGTCTCAACAGGTTGGAGTTGACTGCGACGAGACTTTCAGTCCGGTTGTCAAACCGGCTACTATTCGCGCTGTCTTGAGCATTCCACTTGCACACTCTTGGCCCATTCATCAGTTGGACGTCAAGAATGCTTTCCTACACGGTAATCTTAATGAGACTGTTTATATGCATCAGCCTATTGGGTTTAAGGATCCAAAGCATCCACATCATGTCTGTCTCTTGAAGAAATCGTTGTACGGACTTAAGCAAGCTCCCCGTGCATGGTTCCAATGCTTTGCAGACTATGTCTCCACTATTGGTTTTTACATAGCCGATCTGATCACTCTCTCTTTATTTATTGTCGAGGTTCTGACATTGCTTACATTTTGCTATATGTTGATGATATTATTCTCACAGCTTCCTCAGATGCTCTAAAAAATCCATCATGTCTCTGCTTAGTACCGAATTTGCTATGAAGGATTTGGGCCCTTTAAGCTATTTTCTGGGTATCGCTGTTACCCGGACTTCACATGGCATGTTTCTCTCTCAGAAAAATTATGCAGCAGATATTATAGAGCATGCGGGCATGACTGCCTGTAAGCCAAGTCAGACACCAGTCGACACCAAAGCCAAACTTGGTGCCACGGCCGGGCCTCCTTGCGATGATCCCACCCAATATCGTAAGTTGGCTGGCGCGTTGCAGTACCTTACATTCACAAGACCAGACATCTCCTATGTGGTTCAACAAGTATGCCTTCACATGCATGATCCAAAGGTTGCACATATGTATGCTCTTCAACGCATAGTCCGATACATTCAAGGTACTATTGAGTTTGGTCTCCATCTGTACAAATCCTCCATTGCCTCTCTTGTTTCTTATACAAATGCAAATTGGGGTGGTTGTCCAGAAAATCACCGCTCCACATCAGGTTACTGTGTCTTCCTTGGCGATAATCTCCTCTCATGGTCATCCAAACGGCAACCTACTATGTCTAAGTCGAGTGCCGAGGCTGAATACCGTGGCGTCGCTAATGTCGTCTCTGAGTTCTGTTGGCTTCGCAACCTTCTTTTGGAGCTCCGTTGTCCCATCCGGACAGCTACATTGGTTTATTGTGATAATGTTAGTGCCATATACCTATCAGGTAATCCAGTTCAGCACCAACGCACTAAACATATTGAGATGGACATACATTTCGTACGTGAGAAAGTTACCCGTGGAGAAGTTCGTGTTCTTCACGTCCCGTCCCGTTACCAGATCGCAGATATCTTCACTAAAGTTCTTCCGCGCGTGCTCTTTGATGATTTCAGGGACAGTCTAAGCGTACGATAACCTCCCGCTTCGACTACGGGGGTGTGATAGACTATGTAATAGTCTATGAAAATATTGTAAATATTTTCTTCCTTATGTATAGCAATTAGGTCCTATAATTTAGCCTAGTATCATTCTGATAGTGAGATACCTACTTTGTATATAATGACTTTCATACATCAATACAAATCACGGATTGATTTCCTACAAAACTATCACTCTCTGAAGTTTGTTTTCTCCATATTTTGAGAGACTAATTCCTGCAAAATCTTGAACTAAAGTAGACGGAGATATTTAGTGTTGACTGAGTCCTCCTTCAAGATGAATTAATGGCCGCTCATCAATGTCTTTTTTGGGTACTTTTCAGTCTACTGATGGACTTCTGAAAATGAGGCAACTTAAATTAAGGAGAAGCACCGAAAATTTAAATCAAGGTGACTATCAGAAAAAAAAAATTCACTCTTTCTTACCCCTTACCCCCTCCTCCTCCCACCCCCACCCAAAAAAAAAAATTCACCAGCCCCCCTCCTCCTCCCATCCCTCACCCCTCCCCCGCCCCCCGTGCCCCAACACCCCACCACCTCCACCTTCCAAAAAAAATTGATTTAAAAAAAAGTTTTGAAAAGTTTTTGTTTTTAGTCCCCCCACCCTCGGCAAAAAAAATACTCCCTCTGTTTCAATTTATGTGAACCTATTTTCTTTTTAGTCCGTGCCAAAATGAATGACCTCTATCTTAATTTGGAAACAAATTCACTTTATGAAATGATTTACAACCACACAAATATTCAACACTTATTTTGAACAACAAGTTTCAAAAGTATTCACTCTTTCTTAAATGTCATGTCTAGTCAAATGGGTTCATATAAATTGAAACGGAGGGAGTAATTTCTTTAAAAGAAGTTTTGAATTTTTTTTTTTTTGGGTTTCTTACTCCACCACCCACCCAATTTTTTTTTTTAAAGTTTTTGTTTTTGATTTTTTGCACCACCCACCTAAAAAAAAAAAAAAAAATCTTGAAAAGAAGTTTTGTATTTTTTTTTGTTTCTTACTCCACCCACCCACCCCACCTCCCCCTCCCCCTCCTCCTCCCCGACTCTTCTTTTATTTAAAAAAAAAGTTGCTCAAAAAAAAAAAAACTCACTTGATTTATGTAATTTTAGGATCAGATTTCATTCGTGTAGCACTGGACATTACTTTATGGGTTATTTCCGTTCATTTGGTAAGTAAAATAATGTTGTTTTATTCAATTATTCATTTGGGTATTGCTGCTGATTTTCCAACAATTTATAGTAGCAGTTACAATTGTTGCAACAAGTGCTAAAGATGTTGTATAAGAGCTCCTAAATTTATTACAACAGGCATTGTAGTTTTTGCAACACTTGCAACAATTTATGCAGTTGTTGCAACTTTTGTACTAATCTGTTACAACAACTGCTAAAATATATATTAATAATTTAGCCTGCTTGTTGCAACAACTGTGAAAGCTGTTGGACAGCTTCTACTCTTTCCAATAACTCACTGACTTGTTACAACAAGTAGACTTCTTGTTGCAACAACTACATTAGTTTTTGGACATACAGCTGTTGGATCAGTTGTAACAATAACTAAGTGATCAGTTGCAACAACTCACCTAAGTGATATGTTGATCTTGTTCAAATCACAAATGTATGCTCTGTTGTTAATAAATTACTGATTTTTTTTCAATAAGTAATGAATATATTGTAACAGCTCTGTAATATGTTGGGGTTTTTCCAACATGTAACCGGACTTGTTGCAACAACTAGTCAGTTGTTGAACATACCACAACTGTTAATTTGTACTTTTGGAGCCTTAAGGGGGGCTGACGAACAATTATTTATAAGTCTGTATTTTATGTTCTTGGTGGATTATAGTGGATGATCATTATGCAATTTTTGTTATATATATTGTGTGTGTTCAGTATCAATATATTATATGTTCAGTATGTATTTCAGTTGTTCAAATTATGTTTAGTAGTTTCAAACAAGTTATAAAGTCATTGCAATAATCAAGGAATTTGTTGCAACAGATTCCTCACATGTTGGAAAAAATCAAAAAGTTGTTGAGGTTGTTGCAACAGATTCCTCACCAGTTGTAACATCTTCCTTATGTTCAGTAGTTTCAAACAAGTTACAAATCTGTTGCAACATATTTCAAATCTGTTGGTAATAATCAAACAATTGTTGCAGATGTTGCAACAGATTTCCCATCTATTGCAACAAATTTCCCATCTATTGCAACAAATTAAACAACTGTTGAAAATAATCAAAAAGTTGCTTTGAATAAATGGTTACAACAGCTAAGTAATCTTTTGCAACAAATTTCTGACCTTGTCGGTAAAAATCAAACAACTGAGTAAATTGTTGCAACAACTGAGTAATCTGTTGCAACAAATGGCTCAGCTGTTGCAACAAATCAAACAATATGTTGAAGCTTTTGCAACAAGCTACTATTATGTTGCAACAGATGACTCAAATGTTGCAACAAGTTACTCATCTGTTGCAACGGATGGCTTATCTGTTTCAACAATGTACTTAGTTGTTGTAAAATACTCACTCTATTGATCACTAAATATTATTGATTTCCGTTGTTTATTACTAAATATGGGTGAATCTAGTAGTTCAAATCAAATCACTCTAATGATCACCCGATTTAGTACATCATGACTTTGTTGATCATCTGTCCTGAATCTAAATACCATCAAATTGATTAAGTATATATATTGATCACTAAATATCATTAATTTTCTTTGTTTATCACTAAATATGGATGAATCAAGTAGTTCACATCAAATCACTCTAATGATCACTCGATTTAGTGCATAGTGAGTTAGTTGATCATCTGTTTTTTTACTCAAAACACCATCAAATTGATTAAGTATATACATTGATCACTAAATATCATTGATTTCCTTTGTTTATGACTAAATATGGGTGAATTTAATAGTTCACATCAAATCGCTCTAATGATCACTCGATTTAGTATATAATGACTTAGTTGATCATCTGTCCTGACTCAAAATACCATCAAATTGATTATATATATATATATATATATATATATATATATATATATATATATATATATATATATATATATATATATATATATATTGATAACTAAATATAATTAATTTCCTTTGTTTATCACTAAATATCATTGATTCTCTTTGTTGATCACTAAATATGGGTGAATCATATCATAGTTGTTGCAACAATTGCAGTATCTATTACAATAATTGCAGCATCTGTTGTAGCAAGTAACATAGCTGTTGAACAAGACATATCACTTGTTGGATAAAACACAACAAATTACCTAGTTTCTGCAACAAGTCATTCCACTTGTTGGAAAAATTCAAACAACCAACCTAGTTGCTGTAACAAGTCGTGTCACTAGTTGGACAAACCCCAACAAGTAACTTAGTTGCTGCAACAGATTTATTAATTGCAACCAGTCCTGTCACTTATTGGATAAAGTCCAACAGATAAATGGTTGTTTCAATAAGTCCTCCTATTTGTTGTGATATGTTCAACAACTAACTAGTTGTTACAACAAGTCGTGCTACTTGTTGGAAAAAATCCAACATGTTACAGAGCTGTTGCAACATATTTATTACTTGTTGGAAATTTTTCAGCAATTTATTAATAACAGAACATACATTTGTGATTTGAACAAGATCAACATATCACTCTTAGTTGTTGGTGACAACTTCGGTTGTCTCTGTTTCGTCCAACAGCTGCAACATATGTCCAAAAACTAATGTAGTTATTGCAACAAAAAGTCTACTTGTTGCGACAAGTCAATGAGTTGTTGGAAAGAGTAGAAGTTGTCCAACAGCTTTCATAGTTGTTGCAACAAGTCGGCTAAATTATTTATACACATTTTAGCAGTTATTGCAACAGATTAGTACAAAAGTTGCAACAATTGCATAAATTGTTGCAAGTGTTGCAAAAAGTACGACAACTGTTGCAATAAATTCAGAAGCTCTTACACAACATCTTTGGCACTTGTTGCAACAACTGTAACTGCTACTGTAAATTGTGGAAAATCAGCAATTATACCCAGATGAATAATTGAAATAAAACAACATTATTTTACTTACCACGAACCCCTACTTACCAAATGAACATAAATAATCCATGAAGTAATTCCCAATGCTACACGAATGAAATTCGGTTCGACAGTTACGTAAATCGGGTGAGTTTGTTTTCTTTTTTCTTGAGCAATTTTTTTCTAAATAAAAGAAAAAAGCAGCAGCAACATCAAAAGAGGGGGAGGGGGTAGGACTGTGGGTGGGTCGAGTAAGAAACAAAAAAAATAAAAATTCAAAACTTCTTTTCAAGATTTTTTTTTGGGGCGGTTAGGGGGTGGGGGGGGGGGGGGGCTGCAAAAAACCAAAAACAAAAACTTTGCAAAACTTTTTTTAAAAAAACCAAAATTACTTTTATTTTTGGGAGGGTGAAGGTGGTGGGGTTTTGGGTCACGGGAGTGGGAGGGAGGGGGGTGCTGGAGGAAAAACAAAAAAAAATTCAAAACTTTTTTTTTGGTGGGGGGGGGGGGGGGTGGTGGGAGGAGGAGGAGTGGGAGGCTAGTGTTAAAAAAAAAATCAAAATTAAAAAAATTGTTTTTTTGGGTGTGTGTGTGGGTGGGGGTGGGGGGGGGGTGGGGGGGGGGGGCACTGGTGTGTTTTTTGGGATTTCTTTCCCACCAATTTTAGGTAATTAGGATTTTATTAAGTTGGGTCAAAGTGTTAAAAATAAAACTTAAGGCAAAGTGTTAAAAATAAAGCTTAGGGTCAAAGTGTTAAAAACAAAAACTATTGGGCAAGTCCAAAACTCCTTAATCACTAATAAAAAAAATTATCACCTCTACTCAATAAAAAATACTTACGTTACCTCCACTTAATTACGAAACTTAAAAGTCACTTATAATTAAATGCCCCGAGTAATTTACATAAAATTACTATAGTGCCTCGATATTTATAGTAATCCTTCTAACAAGGGACGGAGCTAGGTTGGGCCGAGGGGGTTCATCCCCTTTGACGAAAAATTACACTGTATATACAAGATTACATTTATTTTTTATGTATATATAGTAGTGTTGAACCCCCCGGGCTTCTTTATATATTTATTTTTTTACAATTTTGAACCCCTTAGTAAAAATTCTGGCTCGACCACTGCTTCTAACATGTACTCCCTCCGTTCACTTTTACTTGTTCACTATTAAAATAAATTTTCACAGAGAAAGTTATTTTCTTTTTCCAACACAAGGTTCGCTTTTCAACAACTACTTCCTTACATTTAGCCATCCCCTTTTCTTTTGCTTCAGAGTCCACCATTTTGGGAATTGAATTTTCTGTAGTTCCTATTAATTAAAATTAACAATCATTGTCACACTTGAGTAGTACAGACCTATTAAATACAAGCATTGGATAAATCCTTTCAGCGAATTAGGGGCATGCTATAAATAACATTTCAGTGTTGTACATTTCTTTAGAAATTGAATAATGTTACATCATGAGGATCAATTGAACAATCATTATAACATTACAATAGAATCCAAAATACATGTGTTTAGAAGTTGGAGCTTGCTAGGCCAGCCTCCGAACAAGTAAAAGAACCAATAAAATTACATCACTATTCATCTTATTTTTTTCTAGGTACATATAATGCAAATTCAATATTCGTATAGAGTTTATTGCTTCATTCTGTATGTTTAATTACAAATACATTTTTATATATTTTCTTCTTATTTATAAGCAGCCAGTAAGTTGTTCAAAACCAGAAGCTCTTCCTCCAGCATTAACACATGAAGCTTTAGCTGAACCATCTTTGTAACTAAGTTTCACATCTTCAAGTGTTATTCCAGTACATGGATTCGTTTTGCTACAGTCTAGTTTCACTGCAACTTCTGTAGCCGATGTTCCATGTATGTCTTGATATGTTACATCACTTATCTTCACGCCCGAGCCCTAGAATAGAAAATGAGTAATGTAATTAGATTACGAGAACATGATCTAATTTTATCACTAATCTTATCATTATTGTGCTAAATTGAATAGCTCAAACGTTACCTGATGAGGACAACTTTCGTGATTAGGGCAGTAATTTTGGTCTATGAGGATTGGGTTTTGAACATTAGCCATAACAATATGCTGAAAGAGGACACCTCTAACAAAGCCACTGCTAGGCCTTGCCCAAGTTTTCACTCTCACACCATTATCTGTTCCGGTGAAAGTAACGGTCTTAACTGTCACATTTTGAACTCTTGCCTCTTGTAACTTCCAGCCTAAACTTCCAATGCTGCATCGAACACATTAATTCTTAGTTGATAGTAATCATTATATAAATTTAACCAATTTTTTAAGTATTTAATTTCTATACATGGGTAGTATAAAGATTTTCAGGTCACTCAAAAGACAACTACATGTAAATATATGCATAAGAGGTGAAATTAGAAACCTGGAAAATAAGGTTAGTGACTTTGCTACTACAAGTTAAAATATGTTGATCGTGAAATTATCTTTATACAATCAATATATATAAGTTAAATTTTTTAACAAAATAACATACTTTAAAATGATTATAAAAAATAGAGAGGATGTTTTAAATAGTGTACTACAAGTATTATGTCCCAAACCTGATTCCATGGCCAGGGCCACAAGCAATGCTTTCGATCCATAAGTTAGAATTTCCAGGGCCAATTGAGATGCAATCATCTCCAGTACCAATACGTGAGTTCATAATGCTGACTCCTGATGATGATTGTACATGAATTCCATCGGTGTTGGGGCTATTTCCTGGAGCTGAGACTCTCACTCCTTGTAGCTTCACATTATGGCAGCCATCAACCAAAATATGGAACATTTGACTATTTTGTGCAGTTACTCCGTTGATTATGATTTTATCCGAGTTGTAAAAGGCCAGTGCCTGCACCAAAATTCAATGCACAAAAGATTATTGTGCTAGTTTAATTTGACGTAATAACGATCCAATTCTTCTTTGGCACTACGGGTATGTTTGATGCATGAGAAACCATTTTTCCAGAAGATTTTTTTTTTCACGAGGAAGTCATATATATTAGCTGGATTTTTGTTTCTTTCGTACTGGGAAAATGACTTCCTTACTTAGCTTATTGATGGAAGTCATTTTTCTCACAAGTATTTTAACCTTTTAACTTCTTTTTATTTGATCATCCAATAAATAGTTACGTACTACATATAGGAGTATCAATATTTTGGATTCAAAAGTTTTGCCTAAATGCTCTCACATTTTGGAAGTAATATTATTATTATTATTATATATTTTCTATGTACGTACTAAACACTGAAAACATTTTTCATGGCAAACTTTACATACCGTAGTTCCCTTAGGACATTTCTTGCCAGAGGTCTTGCAAGCCCAAAGACCAGCACCTTGTCCATCAAAAGTTCCACCATAGATAGAAACTCCGGTGACTTTTTCGAACTTTATCCAATTTCCAGACTTGCCAATCACATTATAATCAGAGGGAGCTAAGAGAGTGCCATCAATGCGTATAGTAATAGCGTTGCTCTTGCATGTCTCGCCACTGAAGTATGCGTTGCGAATCAGGTAACTTCCACGTGGCACGTATATAGTGGCCGCGCTAGTAGAAGCACAGGCTGCAGTCCATGCACTCAAAAAAGCATTTGATGAGTCTGTTTTGCCATTGGATTTTGCTCCATAATTTTGGACATTGTAAATGGTATTTGCTGCTAATGATAGGTTGAAGAGAAAGATCAAGAAAAGTGGGAATATTGCTAAGAGACTAAGTTTGCACATCATCATTTTGCTGATGGAAAATTGCTAAAAAGTTTTTTTGAGGGATTCAAAGAACTGATCAAATGGAGGTGATGAGGAATTGAAGTAGTTTAGGGGGATATTTATAGGCTTTGGATTGATGAGTTGTACTTTCATGGATTAATTTAAGTTAAAAAAAGTAAAAACTTTTTAATAGTTGCTTTTACACTTCAATGAAAGTTAGGTTTTCTTTCCAAATTGGTCATGTTCGGGTTTGGGAAAATAAGACTTTAAATCATCGATCCAACATATGCAAATCACATGACCAATTCTACAATTGTTGGCAACTTATTTTAAGGAGAAAAGTGAGGGGAAAAAGAACAATCAAATGACGAGCTTATGTTTCTTATACACTAGTAAATTTGCTCGCGCTTTGCGCAGCTTGAAAGTCATCTTAGTAGTTTTATATAATGAGATTCATGAAAATGAAAAAGTTAGATATAAAACACAAGAAATATAATTGTGGCACCTTTCATAGGCTAAGAAATCTAATTATTTTTTTCTCTTACTTTTTCTACTCATTCTTTTAGCTTTAGTATTTAGTATATGTAAAATGTGCTGCCACTATAATTAAATGAGTTTTTTCAATGAATTAAAACTTAGTATTAACTGTTTTGCATGCTACCTTTAGTATTTCCATTCTTCTTTAATAGTTTATTTAAAATTTAATAAGGTTTCATTGAATTAACATTTCTGCATCTTAGAAAGATCAACTAATACTCTTTCACAGTCAATAAATAGTCAGTAATTATAACGTTTAATTGTATGACTGTGCGTCTGCTACTACGCTTCTTATGTTTTGTCATACCTTTTTCTTTTTCATTTTTAAAATTTGTCTGGGCAGTGATTCCCTGAGCAGTAGGACTATAAATATCTTGTACTTTTTCTTTTACAAAGTAAGTTTACAAAAAATAAAAATAAAAAATAACTTATATTAATCCCAGAAAGCATTTTCGTAAAACATAAATTTCGAAACACTAATCCAACATAAAATCAAAGCGTCACCTACACGTTCATTCTAAACAATGAAGTTAAAAAGAAAGAAAGAAATAGTCACGGTAACATCATAAGTAAAACGCCAATAATTGATAATAAGCTTCCTAAGATATCGTATTTTTCCCTAAGATATCTTCTCTATATCGAGCTAACATTTTATTGAACTTAACTAATATTTGTTGAAATATCTAACTAAGCATCACTCTCCAAGTGTATGTCTCTCCCAATTCTAGACTATAGACGTTCCAAACAATTACTACCCTATTTAATATGGAATATCATAACTTCCAAATTTATTACACATTAAATTTAGGAAAAATAACTTACTACCCTTATACCGTAATTTCAAAATTTATTACATTAAATTTAGGGAAAAATAACCTTGGACCAATGAATCGCATTAGTTATTCATACATAAAGTGAATTGACTTGAAAAAAGAAAGAATTCTTCGGCGGTATGTCACATATCTGGCTAGCTAGCAAACATTATAGAGAAAAGGGAAAAGCTATTCTTTATCCTTTTGAAAATAAAGAGATTTTAATTACTAATCTATTTCCTTGAAAAATTATCACAAAATAGAAGTCAAGAATCTAAATCTTTTAAAAATTATCAGAGAATAGAAGTTAAGTGTACAAAATATGTTATAACATACAACTAACTGGTTTTTTCCACAATCTTAAGTAGTCCTTATTTTCACAAAGAATACTGAACATCTCCATCTTCAAACATCTTCTTTGTTCCCTAAAAGGGAAGAACAAAAGTTAGACAAAGAAATTCAATACAAACCATCTAGGGATATATAGAATTTAAGGATGGCGTTGGTTACTCGAAATGAGATGTCATCCTCATAAATATTACGTCAAGGTTCAAATATAACTGGTCCATGTTCCAGAAATACTCAATATATAAAAATTAAAAAAAATAGTATGTACCAACTAACTTGAAAAAAAAAATATTACACTACGTCGATTTATTCGCCAAAAAATTCAAAAACAAAAACATTGGAGAAGCATTGCCTTCTAAAACTAAATAAATTATTGTTCTTATGCTGAATCACGAAGTCCAATATTTAAATGTTCCAACAATGAAATGAATTGACGATGTTAAAATGGGAAAAAAAATCACATTCTAACCTCTTTGTATATGTCTTTGGCCAGGGAAGGATTGAACTTATACTTCGTCTAAATAATTAGAGATCCAAAGGAATGTTGCAGACCTCTATGTTTCTCTTTTCTTTATTTATATATTCAAGTACTTTAATTTGTAATTATTGTTGTGTTAAAGCTCAAAATTAAATGTGCACTAAATGACGAAATAAAGAGTGGAAATGAAAAGTTTAATTCTTCTCACCTATCCATCCGTAAATGAAATAAATAAGAGAATATAAATGTGATGTAATTAGAGTTTTCATTTTATAATTAGAGAAAAGGCCAAAAAAAGGAAAAAAAAGATAAATGGAAATGGAGGTCATAGAGAGGTGTCACACCACCTTATCTATCCCTAGCTCTATATTATATATAGATTTGAATATTAATTAAATGTCTTAGAATGTTAGCAATCTAGTTGTGTTCTGTTGCATACAAACATTAAAAAGATAGAAAAATAATGCCCATAACGCTTTGTAGTCTTCCTTGTTGCATTTAAAATAAAAACTTGTTCAACGGACTCTTAAAGAGGGAAACATAAAATAAGACACAAATTAAAAGCGCCTATTGCGACGTTTCTAATAGAATAATTAATCTAAAATAGTGTCGTTAATCCAACCGATTAAACTAAAAATAGCTGACGATTGTATAATATATATAATCCACATTTAATATATGTATAATCGTGTATAACCAGTGTATACCGGCTAGGAAAAGTAAACAGTGAATCTGACCAGTTATTTTATATTGATCCCTTTCTAAAATGCGTTTATATGTTAAATACATACTTCAGAAGAATATTTTGATTAAAGGAATTGTTGCTTCCATGTGTTATATTCAAACTTTTACCATTTTTTGCCAACAATATCACATGCATGGAATTAATTATGATTGAATACAAGAAACTGATTAAGTAAAGAGATTAGGGTAAAAAATTAGGTGGATTTATACATACTATGTTGACTTTTGTTTATGGATAAGGAGCTTATACTAATTGCATGTGGTTCATGGATTTTTTTACGTATATAACTTGTACATGTAAAGCCACACATGTTTAATTAGGTAGTATATAACTTGTACATGTAAATATCTAGGACGGACCAATTCACCTTATATTTAGAAAGATGAACTTTAGTTTCCAGGTAGCCATGTTACAATCGTTGAAATCAGAAATGGCTGCATTCTACACATTAAACATGTCAAAGAATTTACAACTTGTTGAAAACTTGGAACCCAAATATATATTTGTCTTTCAGGCTAAAGCGCGTGTACTTGTGTTATGTTTTATAAAAGTTCACTTTCCTCTCTGATCTAATTTGTGATTTACTGAAGGTAGTGTGTGCAACCCTTTTTCAAAATCTTGTCAATCTAAAAGTATGTCAATCCTGCTTAATCCGCGCTCTCTAGGTGTCACATCATAGCTATGATTTATTCGTTTATTAATATCTCAAAGCAACAAATTTGTTTTCTTCTCCTATAAATTTCGTTTTTTTTTTTTTTTTGGCGGAGGCCAACTATATATTCCCCCCCCCCCCCCCCCAATATAGAGGTATCTTTATTTAATTTAAACAACAGTTACACCATATTGGAGGGGGACTTACTACCTTACCTCCTTTGAATTTTTGGACAGCCGATGCATCCATGTTGCGGTGTTGATCCAAAGATCTTACATATAGATTCTATGCTAATGCATTGAAACTTATCATAAGCTAATGCATCCTACGGGTGAGTAACTTAAGGAGGTTCAAAGTACCAACTAGTATTCTTCTTTACTCTTCTTCTGAAAGATGGGAAGTCGAGTTTATTCATCCTTAAAGCACCTCTAACCGCTGTGGGTAGGCCTCCTTCGTTCAAAAAAATCATTGGGACCTGAATTTGTGTAGCATGTTTGGCTAGAGCATCCGCCACCTCGTTTCCTTCCCTATAGCAATGCTTGATAGAGATGTTTCTGTGATTCATCTTTGTCTTTATTTCATCAATGATGCTTTGTATCCTCCATGGAGGTTTGAGAGTACCATTTAGCATTTGAACCACTAGCATGGAATCCAATTCTACTTCAAGAGCCTCGAATTGATGATTAACACACCACGATATTCCAATTAAAGCTGCATAGGCTTCACTATAATTGTTAGTGTAGAATTGAGAAGGATATGAGAAAGCCATTATCATGTTCCCAATTCTGTTTCTAACAATTCTACCTGCACCAGCTTTGTTTTGATTCTTCATATAGCTTCCATCAGTGTTGAGTTTCCAAGTGTTGCCGGTTGGTTTGACCCATCTGATCATCTTGCTTGTAATGACTACCTTGAAATTTTCTGCCATAAGACAGACCTTGCTCCAGTTCCATGTGTAATCAACGAATTTGAACTTCTTTCCAATGGCCACCTTGATCTGAAACAGAGATTGAAAGCATATATTAGAGGCAGTGATCTTTTTTTTCTCAAATTTTATTGTGCATCTAGCTTTCCAAATCTCCCAACATACTATCACTGGTGTGATTAGGAGAAGGAATTTGTGCACTATATTTCTTGGTTGTTGTCTCCACCATTGCCATATGATTGATTGGACCGAGTTTCCAAAAAAGTTCACTCCCAAAGGTCTTGTAATAATTTGCCAAGTTTGTTTGGCTAGTTCACTTGCTACAAAAACATGATCTCCTGTTTTGATGCATGCTATCCTGCAACAACAACAACTAGGACCTTTATCAATGTGAAATCTCAATAATGAAGCATCAAAGGGGAGATTTTTCTTTAACAGTTTCCACATGAAAAAAGAAATCTTGAAAGGGATTTCTTTTATCCAAATGAAATTATAAATAGGGGCAGCCATCTGTTTGTTTCTAAGGAATTCAAAGGCAGAGGAGCAACTAAAATTACCATCACTACTTAGATTCCAACTAGCCTCATCCTTTTTGCCTTCGTTACCAATAGGGATATTCCTGATGAGATTCAAAATATCCCTTGGTATAAAAGGCTCCATATTTTCCAACTCCCATCGTTGGTTCCTTAAAAAATTCTTGACTTTTGTATTACCGGGTTTGGGAGTTGGGTTAATCATCTGATAAATGGACCCTTGAAAGGTCCAGTTATCCCACCAAAATAAAATATTACCTGAGTTAATATGCCAGTTTATATTGGTCTCTATTTTATCCCTGATGTGAAGCAGATTCTTCCAGGCAGCAGAGTCTTTAGAAGCTATCAACTTAGAGTTGAGGTTACTTCTTTGACAATACTTAGCTTTTAGGAACTGGGCCCACAACGATGGTTCTGTCCTTAATCTCCACCATCTTTTAGCAGTAAAAGTGTAGCAGATATCCAAAAGACTCTTGAACCCCAATCCCCCTTCTTTGGTTGGAAAACTCATGTTCTCCCAGGAGGACCAATGATAGTTATTTTTTCCATCTTTTTCTCCCCAGAAAAAATTAGCAAATTTCATTTCAATCTCATAAAGAGCTGTGACAGGAGGCATTAGAGCAGCAAATATATGTAAAGCCTGAGATTGTAAAACGTGTTTAATAAGCACAGCCTTACCTCCAGGGGATAGAAATTTACCTTGCCACCCTGCGATCTTATTAAGGATCTTTTTTGAAATGTCAGAGAAATAAGAAATTCTCTTTCTACCACAGTATATAGGACAGCCTAAATAAGTAAAAGGGAAGGAAGCTTGTTTGTAACCAGTCCACCTTCTAATCCTCCTATTATAAATTCTGTCGGTCTTACTATGTGTGAGAAAGAAAGTTTTTTCGTTGTTGATGACTTGTCCTGATGCCTGTTGATACAACTTCAGCTGTTTCATAATGAGCTTAATAGAATATTTATCAGCAGAGGTGAATAATACAAGGTCATCTGCATAGCTTAGATGATTAATCTGTGGCCCTTTTTTATGCATAGAGAAGCTAATGAACCTATTATTATGATGAAGATAATTCAAGGCTCTGGAAAGAGTTTCAGCAGCAATTATAAAAAGAGCAGGAGACAAAGGATCACCTTGTTTTAACCCTCTAGAAGATTTGAAAAAACCATATCTAGTACCATTAATGATTACTGAGTACCAATTGTTAGAAATCAGTCTAAAAACCATTTGTATAAAAAACTCGGCAAATCCCATCTTCTTAAGGACAGAAGTAAGGAAATTCCAAGAAAGTTTATCATAAGCTTTAGACATGTCAAGTTTGATAACAACATTGCAACTGTCAGATTTAGATCTGATACCATGAATAATCTCTTGTGTTAGGAGAATATTCTCGGTTATCTGTCTACCTTTGACAAAGCCAGATTGATTTTCAGAAATGATCTTAGGCAAAATGGTGTTGATTCTCAAGGCTAGGATTTTTGATAAAATCTTGTTAGAGAAGTTACTTAAACTGATAGGTCTAAGTTTAGAAAAACAGTCCGGAGAAGTAACCTTAGGAATTAGAGTTAAACAGGAATGAGTATAGAACTTAGTAAGGTCAGCTCCTTGAAAGAAAGAAAGCACAAAAGATACTACCTCTCTTCGGATGATATCCCAGCAATGTTGAAAAAAAAGGCCATTGAATCCATCTGGACCTGCACAGCTGTTTGGATCCATAGAATCTATAGCTATCTTGATTTCCTCTTCTGTTGGGATTTTAGTCAAATGAGTGTTGTCCTCAGCGTTGATCAAATTATCACAGTCTCTTACAAAATCCAAGTTCACTACCCTTTGATTTTCGGTGAAGATACCACTGAAGTAGTTAATCGCAGCCTGTGAAATGTTAGCATTTCCTTCTACCCACTGACCCTGCTGGTCCTTGATTTTGTAAATCTGGGCTCTTCTTCTTCTAGCCCTTATAGTGCTATGAAAGTATTTTGTGTTGGAGTCTCCATCCTCAGCCCATTTTATTCTTGCTTTCTGCCTGATGATGGAGTCTTCCATTTTCAACCACTTGATGTATTCAGCTTTGGATTTATTGAGAAGCATTCTGTCAGTATCTGAGTCTGAGGTCAAGTATGTAGTTTCAGCAGCGGAGACTTCATTCTCCATTTCCTTGACTCTCTGGAACACATCTCCAATACTGTCTCTAGACCATTTACTAAGTTCTTTGGCCACCATTTTAAGCTTTTGATGAAATCTCCACATAGGATTACCATATACTTCAGTCTCCCAAACTGTTCTAACCAATGGGAGAAAATCTTCTTGGTCAGTCCAAAAATTAAGAAACTTAAAGTATTTGATTACCTGTTGGTTATCGTTAGTGCAGGTGACCAATAGTAGGTTATGATCTGAGCCAGTCTTTGAGAGGTGCTCGACAGTGATATTTGTGTATCTAGTAGCCCATTCCTCATTGTGAAAAAGTCTGTCTAGTCTCATATGGATTCTTTCAGTACCTCCTCTGCCATTACACCAAGTGTGAATATTACCTACAAAACCAGCATCAGTCATACCGCAATCATCCATACAATTTATAAAATCTAGACAAGTACTTAATCTAAAAGAGGCACCCCCTTTTTTCTCTTCGGCTTCCATTATAGAGTTGAAATCCCCACCAATGACCCATGGACCATCAATGATAGAATTTAAGTCTCTTAATTTCTGCCAAAGTTGTTTCCTCTTGTTAGCTCTTGATCTAGCATATACAATAGTTATCCAAGACATATCTGTACTTCCCTGCCAGTCAACCGGCAAAGTAACTTGTTGTCTAGTCTTGGAAATCACTGAACAAACAATGTTAGAATTCCAGAAAATCCAGACTTTACTATGTGAATTGGAGATGGCATGGTCAAATCCTAACCTTCTCCTAAACTTATCAACTTTATTGCTTTTAAAAAAAGGTTCTTGCAAAGCAACAAAATCTATATTATAAAGTTTGACTACCTTGGTTAGTCTTTCAAGAGCACCTTTGGAGGTCATCCCCCTGATATTCCATATTATGAATTTAATCATAAAGAAATCTTAGGTGGTGAAACAACCTTTCGTTCAGCATTTTCTGGGAGTATAGTATTGTCTCCCTTATTAGTGTTCTTACCTTTTTTGTTTTTGTTACCTCTTGGAGACAAACCTTGTTGTATGATTTGTTCCCTTTCGTATGTAATAGGATCTTTATTGTCCTTAGGGCTTGGAGCAAATATTTCAGCCAAACTGTCCATAATCTGTGCCTCTTCCTCTTTTGTAACATCTAACAAACTATCTGGCACTTCTTCATCAGATGATATTCCTTCTATTTGATCCTCACTAGTGTCATAACAATGCTCCTTATCAGAGTCATATTCTATATCTGGGCCATGCCTGTTTTGTTTTCCATGGGGGATATACTCAAGATTTCCCAAATCTATCACTAAAGTACCACCTTTTTGTTGCAAACACTCCGTATCTGCAGTGATGGGGGACATATGTCCCTTATGAATTCCGTCAGAGCTGCTGCCTTGGCTATCAGGATCCTCGTTTTCATTTATCCCTCTATTAATCTTGATGCTGTTCTGAGCTACCTCTTTTGCCGTGATGTTTTCAGGTATGTCTTTGCTCCTAGAGTGCTCTGGTTTATCAAGAATATCCTTGATATGGGCCTGTTTTGATTTCTGTTTCGCCCATAGCATGTTCTTGAGGAATCTAGCTGCAGGTATGTTCTTTTTCTGTTTTTTAGGTCCAACTCCCTTGATATTTTGCTCTCCATTTTCAAATGTTAAATGTTGCTGCTGCTCCTTTTCGATTGTATCATTTTGCTGAAGCTGCACTTTTTCAGTTGTACCATGTTGCTGCTGCAGCACATGACTCTGCACACGCTGTTTTTTATGCTGCGCGTGCTGCTGTTTCTGTGCATTTTGCTGCTGCTGCTGCTGCATATTTGAAGATGTAGCATGTTGCACATGCTGTTGTTCCATCTGCACATGCTGTTGTTCCACTGCACATGCTGTTGTTCGCTGCTGTTCACGCTGCAGATTATGCTGTTGCCGCTGCCCACTTTGCTGTTGCTGCGGGGACGATGTGGTGGGCGACGGTGATGTGATAATTTATTTGGTTCACATTTCACCATTGTAAGCTAATATGAGCAGTAGATATATAATATTAATTTGTGTAATAGTTGAATTTATTGTTTTCTCACTCTATATTTCAGACTTTATGAGAGACAAGCTCATTTTTTTCTGTTAGACAGGTTAGGATACAATGAACTAATTCTACAAAATATATATATACACACACACTTGTTTAATTCGTCTCAATTTGTTTGACGCTCTTTTCTTACTTGTCAATATTCCTAATATTGTAACATTTTATATTTAGAAAATAATTTGTTATTTTCTTACGCCTTTGTCATTAAAACACGATCCTACAAGATTAGACATGACTTATTGGACGTGATCCTACCAGAGACAATTTGAAGTAGTTTCCCTTATAGGGTACTTTAGTAAAATATTTCAATTCCATATGTTGACCCGTACTGTTGCAGGACAACTACATTAACTCTTAGATTAGGAATAAGAGGACGTTTTGCCACACGATTTAGGAAAATACTGCCAGTAAAAAGTTCATTATAAAATGTTTATAACCACACAAATGTTATTACATATATTTGACTATAAATTTCAATTTTTTTTTTATTATAATTTTTTTTATGTCAAGTCCAACTATGACAAATAAAGTGAAACAAGAGGAGCTAGTCCTGACTGACAAAAAAAAAAATGCCAATCAAATTGCCATTAGATCTCTTAATATCTACCTTTGCTCAATTGTTTGGGTTCTAAGTTTTCAACAAGTTGTAAATTATGTAACATATTTAATGTGGAGAATGCAATCATTTCCAGTTTCACCATATTCAAATATTGTGACATGACTTTAATTTTCACTGGAAACTAAATTAATGCATCTTTCTAAATATAGAGATTAATGAAGCGGATTCATGAGCAACATGAGGACGTTTCAGATTTAAATCCCTGATTAGGTAAAAATAAACTGGGCGATTTCTTTCTTGTTTTTAAGGTTGGTGGACAGAGATTTACCTAATATCTATGCTAGTGGGAGATAACAAGTATCCCATGAAATTTAGCTGAGATGCGCGCTAACCGGCTCGGATACGATATTATTATAAAAAAACAACATATAAAGATTAATTGGTCCTTCCTAGTTTTTTTTACATGTAGAAGTTACGCACGTCAAATAACCACGTGTGGTTTTGTTAAAGCTCAACTATATAGCTAGCAATACCTAGTAGGCTATCTACACCCCTGTTGGCCTAAAACAATGCTTAATTTAACAGTCAATTTAGGATAAATGCATTCGAACTTGTAATAGTATCCACCTAATCTATATTTTGACTCTATTTCGGCCTTTATCTAGTTCTAAGTCAATCGTAATTAATTCCATGCGTGTGATATCGTTGCCAAAAATTGGCAAACGTTTGAATTTATCAAATGGAAGGCAACAAGATCCCTTAATCAAAATATTCTTCATAAGTACATATTTAACACATAAATAGATTTTAGAAACATCAAAATGGGTTCTCTGTCTTGTTTTACGTTTTCTTTTTTTAAGAATCTGTTGGACGAGTTTTAAATTTAAATTGAAAAGGGAAGGCAACGTTATATAATTTTATGACGGGTTTCGCTCACCGCTTCGATCTCGTCGTTTGTTTTGTCGTGTTGTTGAGTTCGGGCTTTCTTCGAAGTGAAGTAAGGTGGAAGAAGAATATTTCTTGGCACATAAGACCTTGTCCGTTCGGAAGCACTTCAGAAGGAAAAAGCTTTAGCGTGAAAGTTCGTGACACCTGTTCGGCATTGAGGTAGGTTACGGTTTGCTTTATGTCTAGACTCCAGTTAGCAAAACGTATGTAAATAGTAGTGATTGACGGGGAAAGCATGTTAGGTTTTCGGGCACGGTGTGGAGGTAAATTCCATCTAGGTTGATATTGTCAGCTGTTACGTGGGCTTGTCGCCATTATTGTGATACTGTTATGAGGGCTCGTCGCCATTATTGCGATATTGTTATGTGAGCTGTCACTGTATTGTGATTTCATGTACTTGATATAATTTCCTCTCTCTTGTGATCTCACTGGTCATATGGAAGAGGAAGGTTATTACCGAGAAACTGAATATTGAATTACACTTCCTAGTATGAATCTATGAAACCTATGACTGCGGTGATTATTGAGGTTGATTTCATGCGAGGCATGCATCCCATATTTTATGTGTTATTTGATGTAATTATCACCTAGTTGTATCTTTATCACATACTAGCTCACTCACCTTATGAAAGGGAAGGGTAATATTGATTATTGAGCCATGGACAATAATATGACTTGTACTTGTTTATTGCATATTGTGATATAGTTGAGACTGATATCATGCATGACATGCTTCCATATTACTTTTATGTTTTCGTAATGGTGAGGAGAGTGATTGAGAGACTCCGAGGTCTTTGCCGGAGATTGAGAGTGACAGAGAGACTCCGAGGTCTTTGCCGGAGATTGAGAGAAATTGATAGCCTCCGAGGTTTCTGCCGGAGAGCACGAGTGGTACATGGACTTCGCGGGTCCCCCATGGGTCATGACTATGAGGCATTGCCATAGCATGTGTGTACGAGAGTGGAGCGTGAGAGGTGACTACTGCGTTGCATAACATTTACATAGCACGACATTGCATTGCAGGGCACTCCATTTGAATTGCTATTCATGTCATTGCATGGCACATTCTCTGATTGATTTTAATTTGTGAATTATTGAGTTGTTGTTGTAAGTAATTATTTTAGAGACTTGATGGACTCGAGGTTTGGAGATTTCCCCCTAGGCTTATAACCTGAGATTTGAAATCCCTTGTGACTATCGTACCGCTAGACTTTCATATGTGTTAGAGTTGGGACTGTGTTTGATTACTTATCTGCTTACTTGTTAGTTGCTTCTTGTTTATATGCGTGAACTAACCATTGTCGGCCTATGATACCTACGAGCCTTGTGTTGTGCTCATACTACTCTTGCTACACTCCTTGTGGAGTGTAGAGTTATTTTCAGGTGATGTTCGGAGTCTCACGACCGTTTCGAGGCGTTCGTGATTGGCGGTTGGGTGAGCTATTTGAGATCTTGCAACCCAGAAACTCTCCTTAGATTTCTGTTGTTCTCTATCCTTAAACAGAAGTCGTATCCAGTTTGAGTCTGTTATCTACTTCAAATTGTAAACTTCTTAGAAGCTCTTGTATGAGTCTAGACCAGGTTTTGGGAATTTCTTATACTAAAAGTATTTATTCCGCATGTTGTATCTAATTAAGGTTGTTACCTGAAGGGTTCGCCCACCAGGGAGGGTTAGTGTGGGTGCCCGCATGATCCATGATTTGGGTCGTGACAAGTTGGTATCAGAGCCTAGGTTACCCAGTCTATAAGTACAAGAGCAATGTCTAGTAGAGTCCTACTTATGGGTGTGTTGCGCGCCACACTTATAATTAGGAGGCTATGGGACATCTAGGAAACTTCAGATTCTTTCATTATTTCGTGCTACTTCATTCAAATTGGTATCTAGTTGATCCCAATTGGTATCTGAACTTCTCTGTTTTACCTTCTCCCGGATGATGGGAGCTCGACCTTAAATTCTTGCGCGAACGGTTGTTTACGACATGTTGTGGTACGGTACGAGCTGTGTTGTCCTAATTTAGATGCGTAACTAAGTTCGGTTTCTAGCTATGACTTGAGGTTTCAGCTGTGTGGAGTCTTGATTAGGCTCGTTATTGTGAGGTTGGTTGAAGAGATGGGAGAGGCGATTCCTAGGGTCATAGCATCTCCATATTTATAGTATTGGGTTTTCTCAGAAGGGGCAAGAGTGCATTTATGGCTTAATAAGAGCGATTTGTTCGATGATATGATCGGTTTTGGGAAGCATATAGCAAAGTAAGAGTTCTTATGGTATTTTGGTAAGAGTGTAATTATGATGACGTAACAAAGGCGAAAAAAAAAAATACACGGTTAGTTAGATGTGTATGGTTCGGTGTAGTTAAGTAAGGGTTGGTATTTCATATGTGAGCACCTTTTTGAGGACTATCGAATAAGGCATGGGTCAATGGAATTATTTACGGTAACAAAATGATGATGGTGTGACTAGTACTAATGGTGAAAGACTTTTGGATATCGGTGATCACGTTAGTGAATTTATAAAATAATAATAATAATAATAATAATAATAATAATAATAATAATAATAATAATAATAATAATAATAATAATAATAAAATTATTTCCATTAAGAATTTTTGGCAAGGGTACTTCGACGAAAGAATATGAGAATATTAACAGGTTTGAGCAGCGATCGGTCGTTTTGAAAATCGATTCTCTTTTTGGCGTATTGTCCATTCTAGAAGCTCCGTAGTATTTATTTTGACCTGCTTGCAAAATTTGAAGTGAATGGATATCATTTGATTCACTTTGGGAGAAGGTTTCACTATGAAAATTTTGGAATTCAATTATTTGGATATATTATTTATTTTGGGGAAACGTGTTTCGACTGAACCGTTAGATCCGTATCGTAATTTCGGAGCTATAGCAGCAAGTCTCCTCGCATTTCGCCATCATATGAGGGAGATATGACAATCTTACTAAAATAATTCATTGCTGGTTTTTTTTTTTTTTCTGGTGTAATTTTGCTTAAAAGTTGCGAAATGGCTACTGAAATTCGTATTAAAAATCTGCATTCTTTCCAAAACTTGAAACCACCATATCTCATTCATTATAAGGTCAAATTGAGTGATTCAAAAGCCTAACTTGAGTGAAATTTCACAAGGAATCCGTTGGAAGCATCAAAAGCGAGTTTTGGGATCAGTTGGCACGAGAAACGAGATGGAACAGCCGGGCATTTTGTGTTTTTAATGTTGGATTGTAGTGGGGATAAAGGATAAAAATAATTTGATTAATGGATTAGTGCTATGACTTTTCCTTTCTAAAGGTTGGTGGCAGTGGAACATAATTATGAAAAGGTGGGAATAGGGTATAGATGTAGTGGAATGGTCATTTAACAAACAAATTAATTCTAAATTATTGGACAACAATTAGTGGATGAAACATTATAAGTAGTTGGGCAGTAGCTTTAATTGAGTAAACAGCCACGTTATATATATATATATATATATATATATATATATATATATATATATATATATATATATATATATATATATATATATATATATATACTCCCTTCTCAACGTGTGAAGGGAGGAGTAGTTCTTGGCATTATTAGGACAAGTATATTATTTGGTGACTAATTATGATATTAAGTGGTAGTGGTGCAATATCATGGACAAGTATAAGTGTGTCTCCCTATGATGTTCACGTGTAAAAAAGAAGAGGTTGGCCACTATACTTTGTTGAACTTTGGAATACATATCACTATGGATGATGAAAAATTTTCATCAAACAAAACAAAGAATACCAAGGAAAACGTACAGTACTTATATATCTATATTTAAGGCAACGTTGTTTTATCTTCTTAGAGATTAATTGCAACGTATGGAAATTTAATTAAGGATTTAATATATGAAATTGTGTATGAATTAGTGGAGTAAGTAAGTGGGCCAAGCTCACTACCCCTTGTTTTGTGCGCGTTATGTTCCAAAAGAAAGATGAAAAAGTAGAAGGAACTTAAATAATTATAACTAGAATGGTGACTTGTTGTCAACCACACTTACACGTGAAATTATAGGAAATGGGCAACAAAGTGGGACTATGTACTTATAGTGGTGTGGTGGCAGTGATTACAAGTCATTATGTAAATATATACAAGTAGGCATCATTATGATAGGAATAGAGTATAGTAAAGTAATGGCTATGATGTACAGCTCACGGTCCATTATATGGAGTCCAATTCTTTATCTAACAAATGGGAGTTATTTATTTTAAGAGGAGTAGAAATGTTAGCAGCAACTTTAACTTTGAGAATGAAATTGAAAAGCAATACGTTGGCAGCAACATCTTTAGCTTTGGAATAATTCTTTTTTTTTTTTAGAGCAGAAACGTTCCAACAAGAATTCTAGGAACTCAGCTGTGCAAGTAAGGATTTCTTCCAATTATTGATTCTTGGTGTAATATAATTAATCCTCCATGTGCTTAGTGGTTAGGTTATAGTGTTTATGTCAAAGATGATATTAGTAATGATTGTGGGTTCAATTTGCTTTTTATGAATATGGAGAATTGCAGCATCTGTTCATAGCTTTTCTTGGCAAAGCGGATAACTCCCTTTTCTTGTCCATTTATCTTTTCATATAACCATTAATATAGTATTAAGCCTTGGTAGAATTTTTCATTTTGTAATTACGTCATGTGCTACAGGTCAACTTTAATATTTCCATGAATGACATAAAATAAGTGTTCTAATTTACCATTTTGATTGAGTAATTGACTAAGTGGTGGACATGGGAAAAATAAAGTCAAATGTAAAGTGGATTCCATAATTATCTTTATTTTCACGTTTTTAGGCATAATGAGAAGAAAAGTGGCCAGCTTGTATTTAAAAAAAAAAAAAAAAGAGCCACAACTTGTTGTTGTGTTTTGTTGGCAGCCTTAAGTGATCATAGTTTCAGAGATTGTGAACAAGGAATTATTTAATAACTGTAGTAGGATGACAAATGACTCATATATATGTACGAATCTGGTGGCATCAACTAGTGGCATATGTGTCATATTCATGTAGGTGACATATTTAGATGAGAGGGTTATTATTGAAGTAAATTATGGAAGTGGACCCCAAGATCCACTAAGAAAGGATTCATATTTATAAAAGAAAGGTCATTTACTTATGAAAGGAATATGCAGCAAGCAACGTTTGTCTTCATTTTAATGGAACAAAGTTCCACAAATGGGGACCACTTTCTACTAAGGTAAAGGAGAGCAGCAAAAAAAAAATACATGGTTGAATGATATATTTCTATCTATAGGGAAAGAATTAATATGACCTGCCAAGCCAATTTCCCATAGCAGCAACTAACGTCCATGCTCTTTCTCTTTTTCAAGAATTCATTTTCTTTTCTTTCTACTTCTAGGAAAAACATGGGTGCTGCACGTTGGTATTTATATATAGATACCTATAAAGATTTCAAAACATATGTAATTGGGGTTTATCCATGAAAGAAGGGTTAGTGGAATCAGAATACTTTACCAGTTCAAAGTGGGCAAGGTTTGTGTCTTAGTCTAAGGTTGGTGTGGTTCTAAGGAAAATTGTGGGGCCTATCGATAACGTTCATAGGTTTGGTTATATAGGATTAGAACATTTTGACAAAAGCAGTGCTTATATTCGGAAACCGAGGATGGGGGAAAATTTGAATTTGGAAATATGAAAATTAGGTCTTTTATCTAAGTTAGAGGGAGTTCCAGCTAGTAAGGCGAGAGAGAAATGTTTATGATGCATTCCGTAGAGGTTTCCCGCATTGTCCTATTAAAGATTCTTTAGTTACCGTCAACGCTCATTCTCTCTTGTCGCTCGAGGACGAGCGATTGTTTAATTGGTATCTGATGTAACGACTGTTGACACCCAATTTTGTCCCGCCTCTCCTCCGAAATACCTATTTACGCTTTTAATAATTTTAGAAAAATTAAAATATATATATTTGTTTTTTACTATAATTATTAGTCTCTTATCAATATCGGCATTTCATTATTCTATACAGTTACTAGCCATTATTATTATTATTATTATTATTATTATTATTATTATTATTATTATTATTATTATTATTATTACTATTATTATTATTATTCACATCTTTATCATTTCAGCACATTTTACCAGCTTACGCACACGCATCGCATTTATCTTTGCATAATTAAATAATAGTATTTATTTTACTGGGGATTTTCGAAATATTATTGCACGGCTATTACAACGCCATTTTTTATCTGAGCTTTAATGATTGCATGTCTTATATCGAGTAATATTTTAACACAAGTTATTTAAATAGGTCTTTTATTTAAAATGTAGTAGCCCAACCAACTCATACTATTTTCGGATCAATTCACAAAATCAGTCCACATTTTAAAATTTACCAGCCCATTGTTAATTCATCCCAACCCAAGTCAAAGCCCAATCAACAACATTATTTTCGGACTAGCCCATTATCACTTAAAATAAAATCTAGCCCATTCATTTAATACCAGTCCAAAAGAAATTGACCCAGCCCACCAATTTCGGATCCGACCCGGTCCAGCCCATCCCTTATTTTTCCTTTAACCCTAAATCCCTAATCCCCTTCATTTTTCGTCTTCTCCTCCGCGCCTCCCTTCCCCCTTTCCCTTCGCTTCCTTCGATCCCTCTCTCTCCCGCTCCACCTTCCTCTGTCCCACCACGCCGCACTCACCCCCACCACCGCCGCTCCTCTTCCCTTTTCCCCACCACGCCGCTTGTCCCCCCACTCCTCTCTTCTTTTTCTTCGACTCAAACGAGCCAAAACCCTATAAATGGTCGCGGCTTGAAATCGTTTAAGAGGGGGGTAGAATCGCAGGTTGGAGAATCACAGTTCCTGAACCCCAAACCCCCCTATTTTGTAGCTTTTTTGAATCACAGAATCCCCTGAAAAATTAAGGTTCTGAAACAAATTTTTGAAACCCTGAAAATCTCCAAGATATAAGTTCTTTTAGTCGCCTATAATTCCTTAAAACACGATTTCTGTTAGCGGTTATAATCTCGTTTGTTGTCGACTCAACATACTACATCAATTTTGTTTTGTTTACCTTGGTGTTGTTGCGAATCTGAGCATCACAAGCTCGGATTTGGTAGTGTTCGAGTATAGATCGAAGATTCGCACGCACTTCGCTGCACCCGGAAAAGGTCCGTAATTCTCCTTTTACTTCGCATTCTTCGTTTCATTTTTGTTTGGTTCATGCTTGTATATGACTTAAATTGAATTTTGTGGATGATATGTTCAGTCTCTTTTTAGTTTTGGCATGTTTGGAAACTAAAGTAACTATTGCACTCACGCTTTTTCCTTTTATTCTGTGAGTATGTTGTATTTAGGCCATATTATATGTGTTATAGATTAATCTAAGTATTGACTGAGCGCATACCCGCTGAAGTCTATTCCAAGTATATTTATTCGCTTTAAGTTGTGTTTTATTCTTCGCTGAAGTCTGAATATCAAGGTAGAGAAGTGATTTGTGTGTTCGATTTGACATTTTAGAGTCGAATTTGTCGTCGATATTCATTTTCTCTTCACTCTTGTACATTCTATGTTTCTAAAATATTTTTAAGCATATCTTAGGTAACTTGATGTTCAGCATTTTCCTTTGCTTCTTTTTGAATCACTTCCATGATCTTAGCAAATATGTGTTTCTGTGTGGTTGAATGCTCTTAGATTAAGCATGTTTAAAGTAAGATGAAATGCTAATATGAAATGTGGCCTGACTTAATGGTCTTAGAGTGTGGTTCCTCCCTGAAGCTGCCTCTTATGTCTTTATTTATGTGGATGTGCCAAATCTTGACTCGAGTTGTGCTCTCAAATGGTTTTCTTGCCAGAAATTTTCCTATATTGGTTCTGTTAAGCTTAAGGTTTGATGGCCACTCTTTAAGTTCATTTTAGGGCATATTGTGTTTAATTGGAATCTTTACTTTCCTGGAAGATATCTTGTAAGAATGTTTGTGTAGATACCTTTTAACAAGCCAAATTTCCTGCCTTTAAAAGTAATAATTTCTTTCTTTGAGTTAGAAATTTATTATAGAGGCATGTTTAACATTTAAAAAAAAAAATGAGTGTCAGAGAATCAATTTTCCTTATAAGAACTTCTTTAACAATAAGCTTTGAATAATAAAAAGGGATAACAAGTCTTGAGAGTCATGTAGGTTTGAAATACCCATATGAGAAATTTAGTTCTCTGTTGAAATTTTCAAATGGTCTGATTCATAACTTATTGAGGGCCTCATATCAGTCTGTTTTATTTATTAAGGGTTAGATTGTCAAGTTTAACTGCTGATTACATTTGTGTGTGAAAAGTTTGTCGAATGATTGGTCTAGAAGAGATCATTAGTTCACCAGTTCAGCTGTGTTCCTGCCTCTGTTTGGAATCCTTGAATCATGACAGTCCTTTTGCTAGTTCTGTAATTTCAATTACATGTGATTTGTTTCCAATATGTTAGAGTGTGGCTGGAAACATCTCTAAATGTTGTCTGAATCTTGCATATCTCTCCGCACATGCCATGAACTGCTTGCCTTCTCACTCTGACTGTTGCTTGACTATGACAACCCATGCTTACTGATTCTCCTTGGTTTCTACATGACATCCCTTCCTCTTTTGACATGTCTCTTGGGTTGCTTCTACTTCCCTGCTCATTCCCTTGGCTGTTATCACTACTGCTGCCTGCCCTATACGATTTCTAGTCCTTCCCTCTCTTAAATTATAAACTTCTTGAGTTTGGATACTGTTATTTTTTTTACGGCAAATCTTGGAACAGTTGTGCATACTTCACGCCTGGCTATGCTTGGCTTCCCCCTCTGTATTCGATTTCATCATGGTCACACCTGTATCATAATAATCCTGTTTCGGGTTTTGTATTCACTTGCTGGTTTTGAAAAAAAAAATGAAGCTTCCTATGTGTGTTTGCCTAAACTACTTGCCTGTGTCTATTTGGCACTTGAGCCAACTTAAGATGCAGAATGCTTTCATATAAAAAATAATAATGTGTGTCTTCGTAGATCTTTATTCTGTCTCTGTTTGTCAACACTAGCCTGTGTGCTTATCTGATTTAAGCTTCCTTTTATGAAGTAGGTATATCATGTCCAGCTCTGTCCCTCTTTATATGTGAACTTGGATAAGCATAAAGCTAAAAGGGCTCTGTAGTTGCCATAATATATCAGATGACTGAAAGTCCGATCTTGTGTTTGGTCTGGGTCATGTTTAGTTTGTCAAAGTTTCCTGTGTTTCCAAGTTTAGCATGACTAATTGTTTGGTTATCTCAAATACATTGCATAAAATTACTAAAGTATAACACCTTCTCTAAAGGTAGTTTTAAGTTCCCTTACTCCTTGGAGCCATTCATGTCTTTTTTTGTGTGGTCTTCTATCACCCTGCAAACTACCATAGTGTTACGACTGCTCCTGTTGTGCTGCCTATCTGTTTGGGCTATAATATCCGTTGATTGAAACCATGGTTATGCTCGTAAGAATCTCCTATGCTGCTGTTCTGTTTCTGCCATTGTGTCAGTCCTTTGTTAACTATTAGCTGTTGTAATATAATATCCTTTGTTCTGTTTGACACATTTCTGGGCCCATCCTCTCTTCATGGCTGTTTCAGCTCTGTGCATATTATATTGGACTACTTTTGTTTGGTATATGGGCCTCGTTGTACATGCAATATGATCTTACATGGCATAAATGTCGGCTGCAAGCTCTCGTTTGAGGCTTGAATATTGTTTCTCTGAATGTCCTTTTTTTGTATATATGTGCTAATTCAAGCTCAATACTTAATATTTTGTTTAGGCCCCAGTCTTTGATTATACTCTAATCCTTTTCCTTTCATTTTTTATGCATGAACATCGCATACGAGTCCGAGGGACTCGTTCTTCTTCCGCATTCGGTGCGTAATCTCCTCGAGTCATTTCCATCAATTCTGCCGTAACAAAGAAAAGAAATAGAAAACCAAGTTCTGGGCCAAAGCCCAATAGACAACAGCAGCAGATCAACAGTCCTAAAATAGGCTGAGCCCATTTAATATCACTCGCTCCTTTATTTCAGTTTATGCATTTGATTTGTATTGGTGCAACTAATACTTTGTTATTTCCTTAACTTAGATGAACCTTAGTAAATTAGTGGGGTTAGTTTTAATATTGGGTAGTTTAGTTTAAGGAAGATTAACCATTAATCCCATAAGTTATGCTTTTCTTCTCATGCTTTTATCTTATTTGAAATAATCAATTTGCAAAATGACATGATTATATATTTTAAGTAAAGGGAATCACATTTTATCATAAACGTTTCAGAGCGTCACGAATACGCAATTATCAGTATATTTTTATAGATAACCTTTTCAAATTTGAATCAATCATGCATATTTTAGCTAAGCATAATTATCATAGTTAATAAGAAAATGATAAAGAAAATTCACTTCCTTTTTAATCCTATTCATAATCTTAGATTTTTCTACATTGCTATAATCAAATAATACGATTTATTCAAAGCTTAAAATTGCTAAATTCTTTTTCTCAAAAGCTATTATTTATAGGCAAAATATCATAATTTCATACAAGTCTTATCTTGAATAGCATTTATTATATTTTCATATGAAGTCTTAGTAACATTCAAGCTTTGTTTTAAATAGCATTTAAAATCCTCTTTTATACAAGTTGTTATGCTTTTCTACAAGTATTATTTTAAATAGCATTATTTATTACTTTCATTTAAAGTCTAAGTCATATTTATAAGTCTTATTTTTAAGTAGTATTTAAAGTCCTCTTTTGTGCAAATTATTTTATCTTCCATAAATCTTAACTAACATTACTTTCCTTTAAGACCCAAGCAATACCTGTAAGTCATTTTAAAATTTGAACATTGTATCTCACCCTATTTAATTAACCTAAGTTGGTCGGATAACCGTAAGTTAACGGATTCTAAAGGATGCCTAACCCCTTCCCTTTAGGATAATATAGAGCCCTTACCTAGAATCACACTGGTTAAGCAGACTATTAATTAAGGTTTAGTTTTAACTTTGCCTTAGTTAACATCTAGGTGTCCTAATTCACCGTTAAATTAATTAGGTGGCGACTCCTTAAAACAAAATAAATAGGAATCACCAATACGTCGTGCTCCCTAATTTTGACTCCGGTTAAAATGGGGTGTGACATCTTGGCGACTCTGCTGGGGACTTTAGGTTCTTAACCATCACAATCTCATTATCCGAACAACGCATCCGCACCTCGCCCAAATAAACCGTTTCGCAATTTTACACCATTGGGAGAGCCATTGAGCGTTGTTTTTGAAAGACTGCAAGCTTCAGGCTTAGTATATCCTGTGGAAGGTAGAATTCCGGATCCACTACCTAGAGGTTTTGATCCCACCAAAACATGTGCATATCATTCGGGGGTAAAAGGTCATTCCACTGATCGTTGTTACGCATTGAAACATAAGGTTGAAGATCTTATTGAAGCCAAACAGATCATGGTCAAACAACCGGCACCAAATGTGGTTAACAATCCACTCCCGACCCATGATGGGGCCACGATAAATATGATTGGAATAGATGAAAATGATGACGATCCAGCCAAATTCATAGTGCCTGTGGATAGCGTGGAAGATAAAGGTCTTGTAGCCGTTGCTTCTCCGGCTATAGTGATAAGGGGTTTTGTACCTATCGAGATATTAGGAGCTTCATCAACGCCTGTGGAAGTAGTTCAAGCACCAAATCAGTTACCAGTGCTCGATACAAAAGCCGTACCATGGAATTATCAACAAACTGTGATGGAATGTCGAGGAAAGGACGCGATCACTGACAAGGTTAAGACATCAGGAATGACAAGGTCTGGAAGATGCTATTCCCCAGAAGAGCTAGCTAGATTGGGGCAAGCTAAGGAAACCAATGTACCTCCCAAAAGGGTCGTGACAGAATTCGAAGCAGAAGAATTTTTGAGGAAGATTAAGGCCAGTGAGTACTCAGTTGTGGATCAGTTGAAAAAGACCAATGCCCAAATTCCTATTCTCTCTTTGATTTTGAGTTCGGATGTGCACAGAAATGCACTCTTGAAGATTTTGAATGAAGCATATGTTCCAAGTGAAACAACTAGTGAGGCGTTAGCTGGGATGATCGAGCGCGTGCTTGACAGTCATCGAATCAGTTTCGATAATGAAGAACTGCCGCCAGAAGGATGCATGCATAACAAAGCGCTCTATATAACTGTCAAGTGTCGTAACATGTTTGTGGCTAAAGTGTTGATTGATGGGGGTTCTGGACTTAACATCTGTCCATTAACAAGTCTGAAGAAGATCGGATATAATGTTAGTGAGCTCAAGACAAGTGATGTGAATATTCGAGCATTTGATGGGGCTCAAAGGCGCCCTATTGGAGAAATAGAGTTGAAAGTGTTGATTGGTCCTGTTGAATTCATTATGGATTTTCAAGTACTGGATATTTCCATGACATACAACATGCTGTTAGGAAGACCGTGGATACATCTGGCTGGGGCTGTACCATCTACTTTGCACCAAACTGTCAAATTCGAGTGGGATCAGCAACAAATATGTATACATGGAGAAGGGGATACGTCTTTCTATCGAGAGCAATCCATCCCATTCATTGAGGCAGAAGGAGGGTTCGACGGAGCAGCTTACCACGCTTGGGAGGTTGTGAATGTCACTAAAGTGGGTGAAGTCTGTCAAACTCAAGAGTTTAAAAGGTCATGCGCCGCGATTATGGTTGCAAAAGAAATGCTGAGAAATGGGTACCAACCTGGATTTGGGCTAGGGAAGACATTAAATGGGCGGGTTGAGCCAGTCGTTCTCCCTACGCAACAGTTTACATTCGGTTTGGGATATGAGCCAACTGAGGAAGAAGTGAAGAAAGCACGAAAGAATAAAAAGAAAGAGGTTCCATTGCCAAAACCTATTCCTACCATTGATCAAACTTTCTCAAAACCTTCAGATCTAATTATTGAGGTTGCCTATGATGATATCGTGGAGGGAATCAAGAACCTGTTCGTGGAAGATGAAGATGATCATGCTGTGATAATCAAAGACTTTGCTGAAATATTGACTTTATAGGCTGTTGAGCCAGGACCTGAGTTGCAGAATTGGACTTCTATCTTAGCCCCAGCCCGCCGGGAGTTTCAGTAATTTAAGTTTAAATTTCCTTTGTAATAGGCCGGAGGCATCAACTAGAACATTTAGTTCCTTTTGTCATGCTGCCTCTATGTTTTGTTACAGCCTTTTTGAATTCAGAGTTTGTCATTTTTGTTTTGTAACGAACTACGTTTGGCCTGACTTCCTGTTGGATACGTAGGCAGCCCACATCGGGTTCGGCCACTCTTTTAAAATCATTTCAGTATCTTTGTTTATGGTTGGAACTACGTTTGGCCTGACTTCCTGTTGGATACGTAGGCAACCCACATCGGGTTCGGCCACTTTTTCAAAATATTTCAGTGTTTTTGTTGTATGGGTGGAACTACGTGTGGCCTGATTTCCTTTTGGATACGTAGGCAACCCATATAGGGCTCGGCCCCCCTTTTTATCAAAAAAAAAAAACAAACTCAAAAGTCTTTATTTTTATCACGAACTACGTCTGGCCTGATTCCTTTGGGATACGTAGGCAACCCGAGGCGGGTTCGGCCCTTCTATTTTAAAATTTTAATATCTTCGGTTTGTCCAAACATTTTGGTTCCTATAAAATACATAAGGATTTTTTTTTTCTTCTTACCGTTTAAATTCATGTGTCTTAGTATCTTGAAACTGGGACAAATTTTTGAAATCGGTCAAATCGCTTTCAAAAATTTTCGTTACAACTTTCTCACTTTCGATTGTTTAGAATCAAGTACCTCCAGGACTTGAAACTGGGACAAAATTTTGAAGTCGGTCAAATCACTTTTAAAAAAAAAAAAACTTTCATTATAAGTTCTTACCGTCCAGAATCAAGCATCTCCAGGATTGAAACTGGGACAAATTTTTAGAAGTAGCATAAAAATGGTCTTAAACGTTTAACGATGTTAAATAAAAAGTCCACCAATATATTTCTGGAAATGTGGATAAAGTCAAAATCGAGTCTCCACAATCATTTTATCTATTAGAGTCACTAAGTATTTCCTTTCGAAGTCACCCAAAACTCATTACTTTTATTTTTTCAAATTACACTTTGTATAACTGAAACTCCCCGGCAAAGCAAAACATGTGATGAAAATTGAAGAACGAGGGACGCGACCGAGTCAAAAATCAATTCAAGGGCCAAGTTCCCCGACATGCACAAGTCAATCAATTTTCTTTTAAACTCACAATTTTTCTTTGATGAGACAGGTTTAATCAATATGAATGTGGTTCGTATTTGGCTCCTCTTAGAATTTTAATTATGGACACGATCAAAGAGTTGGCCTTCTTCAAAAGACAAATATTCTTCAACATGGATGCAAAGGTAGCTCGCGCTAAACGGTGGTCGTCATGCCACTCGTCACGAAATTTCGATTGCAATAGTGGACACAAGTTCATCTTCTCAACCAAGGGCTGTGAGCATAACTCTTTCAAACCCAGCTATTTACATATTCTTATCACTAACAGTTGTTTTAGCTCGTGGCATTTCTCGATGGATCAAGTACATATAATCGTGGATTTAACCTTCTCCAAAGTGGATACTGACATTGGTCATCTGTTATTGGTTTGAATTCCTCAATTTTGCTATCACTTTATACATATTTATTTATTTCAAGTCGCTAACAAAGTTCTTTTAGAATGTGGTATTTTAATAAGGTAACAAGATCGAAATTTTGCGTCGTATATTAAATTGTGGGGATAATTATAGATTTAACTTCCGTCACAACGAGACGTGGACTAAGATGTGGACATAAATGTGGATTCATATGAACATTGTGGACGTGGAAGTGGATTTATTTTCAAAGTGGAGGTGGATTTATTTTTTTCTTGCATCGTGGAAAGTGGATGTGGATTTATTTTTCGAAAGTGGAAGTGGATTTATTTTTGGTACCGTATAATACGGACGTGGAAGTAGATTTATATTTGTACATTATAAAAAAAAAATTGTGGAAGGGGATGGGGATTCATATGAACATTGTGGACGTAGAAGTGGATTTATTTTTAAAGTTTGTGAAAGTGGAGGTGGATTTATTTTCTTGCACCGCGGAAAGTGGACGTGGATTTATTTTTTGCACTGTGGAAGTGGACGTGGATTTATTTTTCTGCACTGTGGAAGTGGATGTGGATTTACATTTTTTGTACCGTGGAAGTGGATGTGGATTTACATTTTTTGTACCGTGAAATGCGGACGTGGATTTATATTTTTGCACTCTGGAAGTGGACGTGGATTTATTTTTCTGCAATGTGGAAGTGGATGTGGATTTACATTTTTTGTACCGTGTAATGCGGACGTGGATTTATTTTTGCACTGTGGAAGTGGACGTGGATTTATTTTTCTGCATTGTGGAAGTGGATGTGGATTTCCATTTTTGTACCGTGAAATGCGGACGTGGATTTATATTTTTGAACTATGGAAGTGGACGTGGATTTATTTTCTGCACTGTGGAAGTGGATGTGGATTTACATTTTTGTACCGTGGAAGTGGACGTGGATTTATATTTCAGTTCAGGCGCCCACCTCCGAATGCGGGTATTTTATATTTTAGTTCAGGCACCCACCTCCGAATGCGGGTATCTTATATTTCAGTTCAGGCGCCCACCTCCGAATGCGGGTATTTTATATTTCAGTTCAGGCGCCCACCTCCGAATGCGGGTATTTTATATTTCAGTTCAGGCGCCCACCTCCGAATGCGGGTATTTTATATTTCAGTTCAGGCGCCCACCTCCGAATGCGGGTATTTTATATTTCAGTTCAGGCACCCACCTCCGAATGCGGGTATTTTATATTTCAGTTCAGGCGCCCACCTCCGAATGCGGGTATCTTATATTTCAGTTCAGGCACCCACCTCCGAATGCGGGTATCTTATATTTCAGTTCAGGCGCTCACCTCCGAATGCGGGTATCTTATATTTCAGTTCAGGCGCCCACCTCCGAATGCGGGTATTTTATATTTCAGGTCAGGCGCCCACCTCCGAATGCGGGTATTTTATATTTCAGTTCAGACACCCACCTCCGAATGCGGGTATTTTATATTTCAGTTCAGGCACCCGGCATCCACCTCCGAATGCGGGTATTTTATATTTTAGTTCAGGCGCCCACCTCCGAATGCGGGTATTCTATATTTCAGTTCAGGCGCCCACCTCCGAATGCGGGTATTTTATATATCAGTTCAGGCACCCACCTCCGAATGCGGGTATTTTATATTTCAGTTCAGGCACCCACCTCCGAATGTGGATTCAACTTTCAAAACAGGGGTTGCAAGTGTAACTTCTCCAACCTCGTCTTATTTACACATATATTTCTTTATTGCTAACAATTGTTTTTAGCTGTTGGCTTTTTGACAATATCGAAGTTGGCATCACACATCAACTCGTGGAACTATTTCTTCGGCAGCGAACTGGGGCAATTTGTCGGGAAGGATAATAAGACTTTCCGACACGGGTCAAGGATCTACCTCGAACACTCGTCTCTAATCACAAGTATTCTTTTGCATTCCAGCAATTGAATTCACAAGTCTCTATCATAATACCCAGTGTTATCATAATTCAACACTGGGACAATATTTTGCAAGATTCACGCTAATCGGGTTCAGGTGTCGTAATTGTTCCAGAACTACACTCGACCTGATTCTCGTGCAGCCCGAGATATGTAGGCAACTTAGAGACCGGAGTTCGGTCATAATCCTCTCAAGTTTCCTTTAGCCGGGACAAAATAGGCTATTGAGTCAACGTCTTTGCCCGACAACTCTTTTCATCATTACCGGGCAAAGAGGGACAAGTTGTTGACACCCAATTTTGTCCCGCCTCTCCTCCGAAATACCTATTTACACTTTTAATATTTTTAGAAAAATTAAAATATATATATTTGTTTTTTACTATAATTATTAGTCTCTTATCAATATCGGCATTTCATTATTCTATACAGTTACTTCAGCACATTTTACCAGCTTACGCACACACATCGCATTTATCTTTGCATAATTAAATAATAGTATTTATTTTAATGGGGATTTTCGAAATATTATTGCACGGCTATTACAACGCCATTTTTTATCTGAGCATTAATGATTGCATGTCTTATATCGAGTAATATTTTAACACAAGTTATTTAAATAGGTCTTTTATTTAAAATGTAGTAGCCCAACCAACTCATACTATTTTCGGATCAATTCACAAAATCAGTCCACATTTTTAAATTTACCAGCCCATTGTTAATTCATCCCAACCCAAGTCAAAGCCCAATCAACAACATTATTTTCGGACTAGCCCATTATCACTTAAAATAAAATCTAGCCCATTCATTTAATACCAGTCCAAAAGAAATTGACCCAGCCCACAAATTTCGGATCCGACCCGGTCCAGCCCATCCCTTATTTTTCCTTTAACCCTAAATCCCTAATCCCCTTCATTTTTCGTCTTCTCCTCCGCGCCTCCCTTCCCCCTTTCCCTTCTCTTCCTTCGATCCCTCTCTCTCCCGCTCCACCTTCCTCTGTCCCACCACGCCGCACTCACCCCCACCACCGCCGCTCCTCTTCCCTTTTCCCCACCACGCCGCTTGTCCCCCCGCTCCTCTCTTCTTTTTCTTCGACTCAAACGAGCCAAAACCCTATAAATGGTCGCGGCTTGAAATCGTTTAAGAGGGGGGTAGAATCGCAGGTTGGAGAATCACAGTTCCTGAACCCCAAACCCCCCTATTTTGTAGCTTTTTTGAATCACAGAATCCCCTGAAAAATTAAGGTTCTGAAACAAATTTTTGAAACCCTGAAAATCTCCAAGATATAAGTTCTTTTAGTCGCCTATAATTCCTTAAAACACGATTTCTGTTAGTGGTTATAATCTCGTTTGTTGTCGACTCAACATACTACATCAATTTTGTTTTGTTTACCTTGGTATTGTTGCGAATCTGAGCATCACAAGCTCGGATTTGGTAGTGTTCGAGTATAGATCGAAGATTCGCACCCACTTCGCTGCACCCGGAAAAGGTCCGTAATTCTCCTTTTACTTCGCATTCTTCGTTTCATTTTTGTTTGGTTCATGCTTGTATATGACTTAAATTGAATTTTGTGGATGATATGTTCAGTCTCTTTTTAGTTTTGGCATGTTTGGAAACTAAAGTAACTATTGCACTCACGCTTTTTCCTTTTATTCTGTGAGTATGTTGTATTTAGGCCATATTATATGTGTTATAGATTAATCTAAGTATTGACTGAGCGCATACCCGCTGAAGTCTATTCCAAGTATATTTATTCGCTTTAAGTTGTGTTTTATTCTTCGCTGAAGTCTGAATATCAAGGTAGAGAAGTGATTTGTGTGTTCGATTTGACATTTTAGAGTCGAATTTGTCGTCGATATTCATTTTCTCTTCACTCTTGTACATTCTATGTTTCTAAAATATTTTTAAGCATATCTTAGGTAACTTGATGTTCAGCATTTTCCTTTGCTTCTTTTTGAATCACTTCCATGATCTTAGCAAATATGTGTTTCTGTGTGGTTGAATGCTCTTAGATTAAGCATGTTTAAAGTAAGATGAAATGCTAATATGAAATGTGGCCTGACTTAATGGTCTTAGAGTGTGGTTCCTCCCTGAAGCTGCCTCTTATGTCTTTATTTATGTGGATGTGCCAAATCTTGACTCGAGTTGTGCTCTCAAATGGTTTTCTTGCCAGAAATTTTCCTATATTGGTTCTGTTAAGCTTAAGGTTTGATGGCCACTCTTTAAGTTCATTTTAGGGCATATTGTGTTTAATTGGAATCTTTACTTTCCTGGAAGATATCTTGTAAGAATGTTTGTGTAGATACCTTTTAACAAGCCAAATTTCCTGCCTTTAAAAGTAATAATTTCTTTCTTTGAGTTAGAAATTTATTATAGAGGCATGTTTAACATTTTAAAAAAAAAATGAGTGTCAGAGAATCAATTTTCCTTATAAGAACTTCTTTAACAATAAGCTTTGAATAATAAAAAGGGATAACAAGTCTTGAGAGTCATGTAGGTTTGAAATACCCATATGAGAAATTTAGTTCTCTGTTGAAATTTTCAAATGGTCTGATTCATAACTTATTGAGGGCCTCATATCAGTCTGTTTTATTTATTAAGGGTTAGATTGTCAAGTTTAACTGCTGATTACATTTGTGTGTGAAAAGTTTGTCGAATGATTGGTCTAGAAGAGATCATTAGTTCACCAGTTCAGCTGTGTTCCTGCCTCTGTTTGGAATCCTTGAATCATGACAGTCCTTTTGCTAGTTCTGTAATTTCAATTACATGTGATTTGTTTCCAATATGTTAGAGTGTGGCTGGAAACATCTCTAAATGTTGTCTGAATCTTGCATATCTCTCCGCACATGCCATGAACTGCTTGCCTTCTCACTCTGACTGTTGCTTGACTATGCCAACCCATGCTTACTGATTCTCCTTGGTTTCTACATGACATCCCTTCCTCTTTTGACATGTCTCTTGGGTTGCTTCTACTTCCCTGCTCATTCCCTTGGCTGTTATCACTACTGCTGCCTGCCCTATACGATTTCTAGTCCTTCCCTCTCTTAAATTATAAACTTCTTGAGTTTGGATACTGTTATTTTTTTTACGGCAAATCTTGGAACAGTTGTGCATACTTCACGCCTGGCTATGCTTGGCTTCCCCCTCTGTATTCGATTTCATCATGGTCACACCTGTATCATAATAATCCTGTTTCGGGTTTTGTATTCACTTGCTGGTTTTGAAAAAAAAAATGAAGCTTCCTATGTGTGTTTGCCTAAACTACTTGCCTGTGTCTATTTGGCACTTGAGCCAACTTAAGATGCAGAATGCTTTCATATAAAAAATAATAATGTGTGTCTTCGTAGATCTTTATTCTGTCTCTGTTTGTCAACACTAGCCTGTGTGCTTATCTGATTTAAGCTTCCTTTTATGAAGTAGGTATATCATGTCCAGCTCTGTCCCTCTTTATATGTGAACTTGGATAAGCATAAAGCTAAAAGGGCTCTGTAGTTGCCATAATATATCAGATGACTGAAAGTCCGATCTTGTGTTTGGTCTGGGTCATGTTTAGTTTGTCAAAGTTGCCTGTGTTTCCAAGTTTAGCATGACTAATTGTTTGGTTATCTCAAATACATTGCATAAAATTACTAAAGTATAACACCTTCTCTAAAGGTAGTTTTAAGTTCCCTTACTCCTTGGAGCCATTCATGTCTTTTTTTGTGTGGTCTTCTATCACCCTGCAAACTACCATAGTGTTACGACTGCTCCTGTTGTGCTGCCTATCTGTTTGGGCTATAATATCCGTTGATTGAAACCATGGTTATGCTCGTAAGAATCTCCTATGCTGCTGTTCTGTTTCTGCCATTGTGTCAGTCCTTTGTTAACTATTAGCTGTTGTAATATAATATCCTTTGTTCTGTTTGACACATTTCTGGGCCCATCCTCTCTTCATGGCTGTTTCAGCTCTGTGCATATTATATTGGACTACTTTTGTTTGGTATATGGGCCTCGTTGTACATGCAATATGATCTTACATGGCATAAATGTCGGCTGCAAGCTCTCGTTTGAGGCTTGAATATTGTTTCTCTGAATGTCCTTTTTTTGTATATATGTGCTAATTCAAGCTCAATACTTAATATTTTGTTTAGGCCCCAGTCTTTGATTATACTCTAATCCTTTTCCTTTCATTTTTTATGCATGAACATCGCATACGAGTCCGAGGGACTCGTTCTTCTTCCGCATTCGGTGCGTAATCTCCTCGAGTCATTTCCATCAATTCTGCCGTAACAAAGAAAAGAAATAGAAAACCAAGTTCTGGGCCAAAGCCCAATAGACAACAGCAGCAGATCAACAGTCCTAAAATAGGCTGAGCCCATTTAATATCACTCGCTCCTTTATTTCAGTTTATGCATTTGATTTGTATTGGTGCAACTAATACTTTGTTATTTCCTTAACTTAGATGAACCTTAGTAAATTAGTGGGGTTAGTTTTAATATTGGGTAGTTTAGTTTAAGGAAGATTAACCATTAATCCCATAAGTTATGCTTTTCTTCTCATGCTTTTATCTTATTTGAAATAATCAATTTGCAAAATGACATGATTATATATTTTAAGTAAAGGGAATCACATTTTATCATAAACGTTTCAGAGCGTCACGAATACGCAATTATCAGTATATTTTTATAGATAACCTTTTCAAATTTGAATCAATCATGCATATTTTAGCTAAGCATAATTATCATAGTTAATAAGAAAATGATAAAGAAAATTCACTTCCTTTTTAATCCTATTCATAATCTTAGATTTTTCTACATTGCTATAATCAAATAATACGATTTATTCAAAGCTTAAAATTGCTAAATTCTTTTTCTCAAAAGCTATTATTTATAGGCAAAATATCATAATTTCATACAAGTCTTATCTTGAATAGCATTTATTATATTTTCATATGAAGTCTTAGTAACATTCAAGCTTTGTTTTAAATAGCATTTAAAATCCTCTTTTATACAAGTTGTTATGCTTTTCTACAAGTATTATTTTAAATAGCATTATTTATTACTTTCATTTAAAGTCTAAGTCATATTTATAAGTCTTATTTTTAAGTAGTATTTAAAGTCCTCTTTTGTGCAAATTATTTTATCTTCCATAAATCTTAACTAACATTACTTTCCTTTAAGACCCAAGCAATACCTGTAAGTCATTTTAAAATTTGAACATTGTATCTCACCCTATTTAATTAACCTAAGTTGGTCGGATAACCGTACGTTAACGGATTCTAAAGGATGCCTAACCCCTTCCCTTTAGGATAATATAGAGCCCTTACCTAGAATCACACTGGTTAAGCAGACTATTAATTAAGGTTTAGTTTTAACTTTGCCTTAGTTAACATCTAGGTGTCCTAATTCACCGTTAAATTAATTAGGTGGCGACTCCTTAAAACAAAATAAATAGGAATCACCAATACGTCGTGCTCCCTAATTTTGACTCCGGTTAAAATGGGGTGTGACAACGACCCATTTGGTCGTTTAACACTTTTAGGCCTAATATCCCTAAAACACCCTTTTCGTGGTCTAATCTTGCTGTCTATAACTTGCGATAACGGGTGATTCGGTTATTTAATTGACGAGTAAATTTTAGAACATATGTATTTAATGTGTGAGAATAGTTTATTCATAGAAATATTATTTGCACACATATAAGGCGTAAGCGGGTAAATATAATATTTGACGGAGTGGGTAATTTTTAAATAAAACATAATGGTTGAGTAAAAAGATTATTTTGGATAATGATTTTAGTGTGGGTGCACCGTTGCTTTGGTGGCTAGCTAAAGATTAGAGAAAAGTCATCTCTTTCATGGTCCTTCAAATTCATTGGTAAGAGGATTATTGAGTAGAGGAATGTGGATTCTGGTGTTTGCTTTTCCAGAGAAGGCAAAGGAAGTTGTTTAAATATTTAGTAGTACTAAGAGTGGAGGAATAAACAATTAAAAAAAAAAGAGTAGCACTATTTAAATAAAAATGAGGCAACTTTTAACTAGGATAGCAAAGTAAGAGTTCTTATGGTATTTTGGTAAGAGTGTAATTATGATGACGTAACAAAGGCGAAAAAAAAAAATACACGGTTAGTTAGATGTGTATGATTCGGTGTAGTTAAGTAAGGGTTGGTATTTCATATGTGAGCACCTTTTTGAGGACTATCGAATAAGGCATGGGTCAATGGAATTATTTACGGTAACAAAATGATGATGGTGTGACTAGTACTAATGGTGAAAGACTTTTGGATATCGGTGATCACGTTAGTGAATTTATAAAATAATAATAATAATAATAATAATAATAAAAAAAAAATTATTTCCATTAAGAATTTTTGGCAAGGGTACTTCGACGAAAGAATATGAGAATATTAACAGGTTTGAGCAGCGATCGGTCGTTTTGAAAATCGATTCTCTTTTTGGCGTATTGTCCATTCTAGAAGCTCCGTAGTATTTATTTTGACCTGCTTGCAAAATTTGAAGTGAATGGATATCATTTGATTCACTTTGGGAGAAGGTTTCACTATGAAAATTTTGGAATTCAATTATTTGGATATATTATTTATTTTGGGGAAACGTGTTTCGACTGAACCGTTAGATCCGTATCGTAATTTCGGAGCTATAGCAGCAAGTCTCCTCGCATTTCGCCATCATATGAGGGAGATATGACAATCTTACTAAAATAATTCATTGCTGTTTTTTTTTTTTTTCTGGTGTAATTTTGCTTAAAAGTTGCGAAATGGCTACTGAAATTCGTATTAAAAATCTGCATTCTTTCCAAAACTTGAAACCACCATATCTCATTCATTATAAGGTCAAATTGAGTGATTCAAAAACCTAACTTGAGTGAAATTTCACAAGGAATCCATTGGAAGCATAAAAAGCGAGTTTTGGGATCAGTTGGCACGAGAAACGAGATGGAACAGCTGGGCATTTTGTGTTTTTAATGTTGGATTGTAGTGGGGATAAAGGATAAAAATAATTTGATTAATGGATTAGTGCTATGACTTTTCCTTTCTAAAGGTTGGTGGCAGTGGAACATAATTATGAAAAGGTGGGAATAGGGTATAGATGTAGTGGAATGGCCATTGAACAAACAAATTAATTCTAAATTATTGGACAACAATTAGTGGATGAAACATTATAAGAAGTTGGGCAGTAGCTTTAATTGAGTAAGCAGCCACGTTTTATATATATATATACTCCCTTCTCAACGTGTGAAGGGAGGAGTAGTTCTTGGCATTATTAGGACAAGTATATTATTTGGTGACTAATTATGATATTAAGTGGTAGTGGTGGAATATCATGGACAAGTATAAGTGTGTCTCCCTATGATGTTCACGTGTAAAAAAGAAGAGGTTGGCCACTACACTTTGTTGAACTTTGGAATACATAGCACTATGGATGATGAAAAATTTTCAGCAAACAAAACAAAGAATACCAAGGAAAACGTACAGTACTTATATTATATATCTATATTTAAGGCTGTTATTCCCCATTTTAACCGGGTTGAAGCGGAGTACAACATATTGGAGATTCCTAAATTGTTCGTTTAAGGAGTCGCCACCTAATTGATTTTACGGTGAATTAGGACACCTAATTATTAACTAAGGTAAAGCTAACTAAACCTCCGTTAATAGCCTGCTTAATCAGTGTGATTCTAGGTAAGGGTTCTATATTATCCTAAAGGGAAGGGGTTAGGCATCCTTTAGAATCCGTTAACTACGGTTATCCGGCCAAAACTTAGGTTAATTAATTAAGATTTAAAATTTAAGAAAATAGCCTTGAAAAAATAAAAAGAAAAAAGATAACTTATAATTAACAAAGTTTAAAATGCTATTATGTGAATGATGCACTCTATATGGTAAAACTAAGTACTTAATGTTCAGAGCGGTAATCCTAAATGATAGAATCTACCCCTTTCTAATCCTACATGAATCGTAGGTTCTCCACCTAATTTTAAGCCACACGCAATCCAAAATGCAGACCTATTAGCAATCATAAAAAATGGATGAGAGAAAATGAATGATAAGGAAGGAAAAAAAAAGAAACAAATGTTACAGGTGGCCTCTGACGAGTTTCGCCTGCCCGATGTGATCTGAGAATTGCGGAACGAGATGACTCTATGGATGGGTGTGCCGAGTCTCATCTTGAGACTTTGTTTTGATAAAGTCCCGAATTAAGACTCCGTTTGCTGCTTCGGGTGCAGCGAAGTGGCGCGGGATTGAGTCTCCGATCTACCTCGAAAACTATCAAGTCCGGGTTGGCGATGCTCGGATTCAAAACGAATAATAAGGGGCAAAACAGAAAAAGAATTTAATGCTTGAGTCGATATCTAGAAAATTAAAACTAGTATTCAAAAGGGAAATTCGTGCGACTAGGGACTGATATCTTCAGGAGTATTCAAAGCTGAAGAACTGCTTTTGAGGGAGGGTTTTTGCGATTCCAAAAGCCTCTTTTAAACGATTCAACCCGCCACCCTTTTATAGGGTTTTGTTTTGTGTTGAAGAAAGAGAGAAGGAGGAGCGGGAGAGATAGAAGAGCGGGGGACAAAGGGAAGTGGGGGACAGCGGGGAACAGGGAGAGAACGGCGTGGTGGGGATGGGATGACGATGAGAGAGGGAGATAAAGAAGAGAAGGGAGGGGAGAAGACGTGCGGCGGTTGAGAGGAAATGAAAGGAACCCTAGTGGTTCCTTTTTGTTCAAATGGAATTGGGTCGGGTCAAATGATTTAATGGACTGGGTCAATTTTAAATGTGGGCTGGGGTGAATTAAAATGGGTAGTGGGCTATGAAAATTGTTTTGGGTTAATCCGAAAATATTGGGGGTGAATTGGGCTCGTATTTGGACTAATAATTTGGCTGATGAAAGAACCAATTTGGGTTTCTAATTTCAAATAAAAGATTCATTTTAATTAAATATATACTAAGTGTGCTAAAATATAAAATATTTAATTATTAGTCCTCAGGTAATAAAATTATACGACGTTGTAATAGCTGTGCAATAATGTTTCGAAAACAAATAAACGCTATCATTTAATTGTGCGAAGATAAATGCGATGCATGTGCGTAAGACAGTAAAAATGTTGAAATGATAATTATGATAATACTAGTAATAATAAAAAATAATTATAAAATAATAATAATAATGGTAGTAAGGACGGTAGTAAAAGATAATGACAGGATAATGAAATGCCGGTATTAATAAAAACTAATTATAGTAAAAAATGCAAATAATTGTTTTTTAAAGTTGCCAAAATATTAGAAGTGAAAAATAGGTATTTTGGAGAAAAGGTGGGACAAAATTGGGTGTCAACAAAGGCAACGTTGTTTTATCTTCTTAGAGATTAATTGCAACGTATGGAAATTTAATTAAGGATTTAATATATGAAATTGTGTATGAATTAGTGGAGTAAGTAAGTGGGCCAAGCTCACTACCCCTTGTTTTGTGCACGTTATGTTCCAAAAGAAAAATGAAAAAGTAGAAGGAACTTAAATAATTATAACTAGAATGGTGACTTGTTGTCAACCACACTTACACGTGAAATTATAGGAAATGGGCAACAAAGTGGGACTATGTACTTATAGTGGTGTGGTGGCAGTGATTACAAGTGATTATGTAAATATATACAAGTAGGCATCATTAGGATAGGAATAGAGTATAGTAAAGTAATGGTTATGATGTACAGCTCACGGTCCATTATATGGATTCCAATTCTTTATCTAACAAATGAGAGTTATTTATTTTAAGAGGAGTAGAAATGTTAGCAGCAACTTTAACTTTGAGAATGAAATTGAAAAGCAATATGTTGGCAGCAACATCTTTAGCTTTGGAATAATTCTTTTTTTTTTTAGAGCAGAAACGTTCCAACAAGAATTCTAGGAACTCAGCTGTGCAAGTAAGGATTTCTTCCAATTATTGATTCTTGGTGTAATATAATTAATCCTCCATGTTCTTAGTGGTTACGTTATAGTGTTTATGTCAAAGATGAAATTAGTAATGATTGTGGGTTCAATTTGCTTTTTATGAATATGGAGAATTGCAGCATCTGTTCATAGCTTTTCTTGGCAAAGCGGATAACTCCCTTTTCTTGTCCATTTATCTTTTCATATAACCATTAATATAGTATTAAGCCTTGGTAGAATTTTTCATTTTGTAATTACGTCATGTGCTACAGGTCAACTTTAATATTTCCATGAATGACATAAAATAAGTGTTCTAATTTACCATTTTGATTGAGTAATTGACTAAGTGGTGGACATGGGCAAAATAAAGTCAAATGTAAAGTGGATTCCATCATTATCTTTATTTCCACGTTTTTAGGCATAATGAGAGGAATAGTGGCCAGCTTGTATTTAAAAAAAAAAAAAAAAAGAGCCACAACTTGTGTTTTGTTGGCAGCCTTAAGTGATCATAATTTCAGAGATTGTGAACAAGGAATTATTTAATAACTGTAGTAGGATGGCAAATGACTCATATATATGTACGAATCTGGTGGCATCAACTAGTGACATATGTGTCATATTCATGTAGGTGACATATTTAGATGAGAGGGTTATTATTGAAGTAAATTATGGAAGTGGACCCCAAGGTCCACTATGAAAGGATTCATATTTATAAAAGAAAGGTCATTTACTTATGAAAGGAATATGCAGCAACGTTTGTCTTCATTTTAATGGAACAAAGTTCCACAAATGGGGACCACTTTCTACTAAGGTAAAGGAGAGCAGCAAAAAAAAAATACATGGTTGAATGATATATTTCTATCTATAGGGAAAGAATTAATATGACCTGCCAAGCCAATTTCCCATAGCAGCAACTAACGTCCCTGCTCTTTCTCTTTTTCAAGAATTCATTTTCTTTTCTTTCTACTTCTAGGAAAAACATGGGTGCTACACGTTGGTATTTATATATAGATACCTATACAGATTTCAAAACATATGTAATTTGGGTTTATCCATGAAAGAAGGGTTAGTGGAATCAGAATACTTTATCAGTTCAGAGTGGGCAAGGTTTGTGTCTTAGTCTAAGGTTGGTGTGGTTCTATGGAAAATTGTGGGGCTGATCGATAACGTTCATAGATTTGGTTATATAGGATTAGAAAATTTTGACAAAAGCAGTGCTTATATTCGGTAACCGAGGATGGGGGAAAATTTGAATTTGGAAATAAGAAAATTAGGTCTTTTATCTAAGTTAGAGGGAGTTCCGACTAGTAAGGCGAGAGAGAAATGTTTATGGTGCATTCCGTAGAGGTTTCCCGCATTGTCCTATTAAAGATTCTTTAGTTACCGTCAGCGCTCATTCTCTCTTGTCGCTCGAGGACGAGCGATTGTTTAATTGGTATCTGATGTAACGACCCATTTGGTCGTTTAGCACTTTTAAGCCTAATATCCCTAAAACACCCTTTTCGTGGTCTAATCTTGCTGTCTATAACTTGCGATAACGGGTGATTCGGTTATTTAATTGACGAGTAAATTTTAGAACATATGTATTTAATGTGTGAGAATAGTTTATTCATAGAAATATTATTTGCACACATATAAGGAGTAAGTGGGTAAATATGATATTTGACGGAGTGGATAATTTTTAAATAAAACAAAATGGTTGAGTAAAAAGATTATTTTAGATAATGATTTTAGTGTGGGTGCACCGTTGCTTTGGTGGCTAGCTAAAGATTAGAGACAAGTCATCTCTTTCATGATCCTTCAAATTCATTGGTAAGAGGATTATTGAGTAGAGGAATGTGGATTCTGGTGTTTGCTTTTCCAGAGAAGGAAAGGAAGTTGTTTAAATATTTAGTAGTACTAAGAGTGGAGGAATAAACAATTAAAAAAAAGAGAGTAGCACCGTTTAAATAAAAATGAGGCAACTTTTAACTAGGATCATTATTAGTCTTGTGTGGAACCTTGGGGGAAACTAATTATGTTTCACATGTGCGGTCCCCACTACCCATTAATAGAAAATATACACATATATCTCACTTTGGCTGAACCAAAGATTTGAGAAGGAAATATGCTGCAACTTCCTTTTCCAAACATTCTAACGTCGGCCACACTAGAAAATAGGCAGTGACTTCATTTCAATTTTCTTTCTCTTGAGAAGCAAATGAAAAAGATGTGAGCAGCAACGTACTACTCCATAAACATTAGGCTCAGTACTTAAAATATTAAGCAAGCAACAACGTTATATAATTTTATGACGGGTTTCGCTCACCGCTTCGATCTCGTCGTTTGTTTTGTCGTGTTGTTGAGTTCGGGCTTTCTTCGAAGTGAAGTAAGGTGGAAGAAGAATATTTCTTGGCACATAAGACCTTGTCCGTTCGGAAGCACTTCAGAAGGAAAAAGCTTTAGCGTGAAAGTTCGTGACACCTGTTCGGCATTGAGGTAGGTTACAGTTTGTTTTATGTCTAGACTCCGGTTAGCAAAACGTATGTAAATAGTAGTGATTGACGGGGAAAGCATGTTAGGTTTTCAGGCACGGTGTGGAGGTAAATTCCATCTAGGTTGATATTGTCAGCTGTTACGTGGGCTTGTCGCCATTATTGTGATACTGTTATGAGGGCTCGTCGCCATTATTGCGATATTGTTATGTGAGCTGTCACTGTATTGTGATTTCATGTACTTGATATAATTTCCTCTCTCTTGTGATCTCACTGGTCATATGGAAGAGGAAGGTTATTACCGAAAAACTGAATATTGAATTACACTTCCTAGTATGAATGTATGAAACCTATGACTGCGGTGATTATTGAGGTTGATTTCATGCGAGGTATGCATCCCATATTTTGTGTGTTATTTGATGTAATTATCACTTAGTTGTATCTTTATCACATACTAGCTCACTCACCTTATGAAAGGGAAGGGTAATATTGATTATTGAGCCATGGACAATAATATGACTTGTACTTGTTTATTGCATATTGTGATATAGTTGAGACTGATATCATGCATGACATGCTTCCATATTACTTTTATGTTTTCCTAATGGTGAGGTGAGTGATTGAGAGACTCTGAGGTCTTTGCCGGAGATTGAGAGTGACAGAGAGACTCCGAGGTCTTTGCCGGAGATTGAGAGTGACAGAGAGACTCCGAGGTCTTTGCCGGAGATTGAGAGAAATTGATAGCCTCCGAGGTTTCTGCCGGAGAGCATGAGTGGTACATGGACTTCGCGGGTCCCCCATGGGTCATGACTATGAAGCATTGCCATAGCATGTGTGTACGAGAGTGGAGCGTGAGAGGTGACTACTGCATTGCATAACATTTACATAGCACGACATTGCATTGCAAGGCACTCCATTTGAATTGCTATTCATGTCATTGCATGGCACATTCTCTGATTGATTTTAATTTGTGAATTATTGAGTTGTTGTTGTAAGTAATTATTTTAGAGACTTGATGGACTCGAGGTTTGGATATTTTCCCCTAGGCTTATAACCTGAGATTTGAAATCCCTTGTGACTATCGTACCGCTAGACTTTCATATGTGCTAGAGTTGGGACTGTGTTTGATTACTTATCTGCTTACTTGTTTATATGCGTGAACTAACCATTGTCGGCCTATGATACCTACGAGCCTTGTGTTGTGCTCATACTACTCTTGCTACACTCCTTGTGGAGTGTAGAGTTATTTTCAGGTGATGTTCGGAGTCTCACGACCGTTTCGAGGCGTTCGTGATTGGCGGTTGGGTGAGCTATTTGAGATCTTGCAACCCAGAAACTCTCCTTAGATTTCTGTTGTTCTCTATCCTTAAACAGAAGTCGTATCCAGTTTGAGTCTGTTATCTACTTCAAATTGTAAACTTCTTAGAAGCTCTTGTATGAGTCTAGACCAGGTTTTGGGAATTTCTTATACTAAAAGTATTTATTCCGCATGTTGTATCTAATTAAGGTTGTTACCTGAAGGGTTCACCCACCAGGGAGGGTTAGTGTGGGTGCTCGCATGATCCATGATTTGGGTCGTGACAATTACTTGCTCAAGAGATAACTCATGGTATTAGAAACAAAAAAAAGGGTGAAAATGTGATTATCAAGTTAGACATGTCAAAGACATATGACAGAGTAAATTAGCAATTCATTATGGTTGTTTTAAGAAGATATGGGTTTTCAGAAATATGGGTAGACTTGATTTGGAGATCTATATCGAATATCTTGTACTCTATTCTAATCAATGGTACCAGAAATGGATTTTTTCACTCTACTAGAGGCTTGAGGCAAGGTGATCCCTTATCCCCAACCCTATTTGTTTTAGGTGCTGAGGTATTATCCAGAATGTTAAACAGACTCAAGGATAACCACATATATACAGGCTTCTCAATGTCAAGGTTTGGACCCCAAATATCATACCTTGCATATGCAGATGATGTTATTATCTTCAGTTCATGGGATAAACTATCTCTTAACTTGGTTAATCATGTCCTACAGAATTACAGTAAATGTTCTGGGCAGCTGACCTGTTATATCCCGTATTTTCGCGTATTCGGGAAAATTGGAAATAATTTTGGCTTGTAAGGAATAAGGTAATAATTGATTTTATTTAACACATGAGTTGTTTATGAAATAATATTAATATGGAAGTGTTGAGGAAGGCTAGGGGAAAAATTGAAATTTCGGAAATTTGTTTCGGGAATTACAAAATGTGGTCCATAAGTCATTGGACTCAAAAAAATTGGATGAAAATTAAGGCCCAATTGAGAGGGGGTGGCCGGCCATGAATAGGCCAAGCCCACCAAAAATTTTAATTAAATTCCCATGTGCCAAATTAATATAAGGGGTCCTTATCTATTAGAAGATTCAAGAAACTAAGTGAAGGAGAAAAACTAAACAAGAAGAGCCAAAGTTGAAGGCCATTCTGCCAAAGCTCACAAAAATCACCCCTCAAAATCTTGATCCAAAAAAATTATTGTCTTGTGGTTTTCCTACTAATTTAAGGGTCCTTTACAACTTGGTGTAACTATTTTGGAAGATTGGGAGCTTGGTTCATCAAGTTGACAACTTGGTCAAGTGAAGAAGATTGGAGAAAAAGGTAAGAATCAATTCCTTTTTATTATGTTATGAAGGTTTGTTTGTGTTGTAGTATGTAGAAATGAGTAAAAATTATGGAAATATAGAAGTTTGCAAAGTGGGTGTGTATGTAAGTATGTAGCCGTGTGTGTGTGTGCATTGTTGTGTAGTTAAGATGAGTTGAATTTTATGTTGTATTCTAGTTGTGGTTATGGTGGGATTTATATTGGAAATGGAAGTTGAATGAATTTGGTTGAAGTTGTAAAATGGGCATGGAGCCGTGTGGTGTGGAGGAGAAAAATAGAAATGAACTAATCTTGTTTAGTATGTTAGTTGTGTTGTTGCGATCCTTACAATGTAAATGAAGGCTAAATGGTTTAATTTGGCATTGAAGTTGATTGTAGAAGATTATGTCATTTTAGTATGATTTCATAATATTATGGAAATGAAGTTGTTAAGGTGCAAATTATGATTATTGTTGATGAAATTGGAAGATGGAAATGTATTATGAATATGTATGTTGAAGATTAGAAGTTTCGGATGAATTATGGTTTTGGTGGAAAATTTGTACATTTTGTATATTTTGTGAATATTTTGTAAAATGATATGAAATGCTTCCGAATTGTATTGGAGTGATCTTGATTAGTAAATGAATATGAGAATGTTGGTATTGATTTGAAAATGTGAAGTTGGAATGAAAGCTATTGCACTATGTTAGAAAGAAGACTAGTTATGCTATATTGTGTTTTGTAATGATTGTTGGTATTGTTGTTGAATTATTTTGGCCGAGTTAAATTCTCGGGGGTGCTATATGTATAGGGGAGATGCTGCCCAAATTTCTGTAGACAAGTATGAATTAAGATTGAACTCTTAAGACTTGAAATTGATAATTGGTAATTGTGACCAATTGTAGATTTTGAAGGAAACGGGATTTGAACTTGGACTAGCGTAAAGGGCGAAAAAGGTATGTAAAGCTATCCCTTTCCTTCTCTTGGCATGTCCTAGGTGTACTAGGATTGGATTTGAGCCTCGGGGAGTATTCTGTTCATAGAAACCCGCGTTTGAAAATGTCCCTTTTTCATTCAATAGGATTGAATCCTATATGTACGTTTTGTTGAAAGAATTGTGCAAGTTTTCATAAATTGCCTAAAAAGTTAAGGAATTTCCCTAGGACTTCCATGGGTGACTCTATAGACTTAAAATACTTAATTTGCGCCCATTGCGTCAGTTGACCCAAGGTGGGCCCACTATTCCTGACTTGTCTCTTATTGTACTACGGTCTTGTTTTTGAGCCATGTAAAATGAAACGTTTTATCTATCCTTCTAGCTACTAAAGGGCAATTGTTTTAATAGTTCCGTTGAGTCTTGTAATCTATTTTGGAATGTGGAAGCGACCTCAGAAAGATTATTTCTCCGTAACTTAGTATGACATCCGAAATACACTTACTATGATTCTGTCCGATTTCATCATTTCGATTTGTCATTTGATATGTCTTATTGAGTCTCTGGAAATATATGGTATTTTATATTGCATTTAGTTTCTCACTACTCCATTCGTGGATGCCTCAATGTTTCCCCCACTGAGCCCGGGCCAGGATATGTTGTCAAGCGTATTCCACTGCATTGTTCGCCGTGCCTCGATGTGAGGGGGCAGGTTTACTTGTGCATGGGTTGTGGAGTATGTTGTGCCATGTACACACATTCTGATATGACATAATATGATATGATATGGCCATCTGATATGATATGTTATGTTACTGGGTTATTCCCTATTCTGGAGCATGATGTGTTGTGACGCCAGTGTCGGGGTGGCGACCACGTTCTGTTGACCGAGTCTCTTGACGGGGGCCGGATATGATATGACATATGTTTCTGCATACACTCTTTATGTTTTGGAAACATGCATTTGATAATCCGGATATTACACTCATTTTCTGTATGTTCTGCTCCGATTATGATTTTATTTCTATGCTTCAGGCTTTACTTATTCAGTACATATTTCGTACTGACCCCCTTTCTTCGAGGGCTGCGTTTTCATGCCGCGCAGGTACAGACGACCGATTTGCTGACCCGCCTGCCTAGGACTCTATTCTGCTATCTTGGAGTGCTCTTTTATTCGGAGCCTACGTTTTGGTACAGTCTTTTGCCATTGTACATACGTATGTTATTCATGGGTATGACGGGGCCCTGTCCCGTCTTATGATTCGGTTGTTATTTGTAGAGGTCTGTAGACATACATGTGGGTTCTGTATATGTTTTGGGTTGATATGATCTGTGATAGCCTTATCGGCTTCCTCGTGCTATACCTGTTCATCTGTGATGACTAGTAACGCTGACTGACTTTTATATTGATATATTCTGCTAATATGCTGGTTTGGGTTATTGGGTACGTTTGGGTGTCCAGCACGGACACTAGTCGCGGCCTACGGGGTTGGGTCGTGACATGATCAATGATGATAAAAGCTTTTTTCTTGTCTGTCCTAATACCAAAACAGAAGTGCAATCCAGAATCAAAGAAATTTCAGGATACAAGCACAAAGAATTTCCTTTTATCTATCTTGGATGTCCTATATATGTCGGTAGAAAACTCAATTCTACCTTCACTGATTCTGTTACAAAAGTGGTGAGAAAAACATCAGGTTGGCAAGGAAAACTTCTATCTACTGGAGGGAAAGCTGTTCTCATCAAACATGTTTTACAATCCCAACCTATCTACCTTCTAGCTGCTATGACACCTCCCAATGATTTTTTTTCTTCAAATTGAAAGATATATGACTAGATTCTTTTGGGGATCAAGTGATGAAAAGAAGAGACACCGTTGGAGTTCATGGGAAAAAATGTGTTATCCTATCAGAGAAGGTGGACTTGGTTTCAAAAAATTAAAAGATATCAGTGATGCATTGGCTATGAAAAGATGGTGGAGATTCAGAACTGCTAATTCTATTTGGGCCAACTTTCTCAAAACAAAATAGTGTAGATTGGCTCATCCCATTGACAGAAAATGGAGAGCAGGTTTATCTCATGGATGGCAAAGTATTCTAGCAGTAAAAGGCAAAGCTGAAGAACAAATATTATGGAAGGTTAATTCTGGTTCATCAAGTTTATGGTGGGACAACTGGACAGGTTTTGGTGCCATTGCTCAGATTATAAATCATAATGATCCTAACAGACTTCAAGTTGTTAAGGATCTAATTGAAAATGGGCATTGGAACATTGACCATCTGCACTTACCTGAATATTTAGCAGAAGCTATTCTCAGTATACCAATAGGGAATCCACAATGTCTTGACACACCAATTTGGATGCCTTCTTGATGTGCCGTGAATTTTAGCACATTTTATGCCTTTGTAACTAGACATGTTGCTTGATTTTAAGTGTTTTTACAATGTTTCTTATGTTATTTTTGTGTTTTATAGGGTTGATTAACTAAGGATCGGAAATGAGAAGTAATGCTGAAAAAACGGACAAATTGGAGCTAAGCGACGCTCCGTAACTCATGTTTCGGACCGTAACTCATGTTACAGACCGTAACAGGGTCCGTAACTCATGTTACGGTCCGTACCTTTGAACCGTAACAGGGCCTGAATTTCCAGAAAGTTTTCATTGAAACCATCAGTGTTACGGTGGAGTGTTACGGTCCGTAACTCATGTTACGGTCCGTAACATGTCACCGTAACATGAGCTAAATTTCCAGAGAGTTTCAATAAAACCTTCAGTTTTACGGTTTAGGGTTACGGTCCGTAACCCTTCACCGTAACATCATCCAAAATTTCAGAGAGTTGCCAAGTAATTGACCACTTACGCTGCAGAAGGACGGACCGTAACGTCAAAGTGGTCAAATGACGAAATGAAGGACGGACCGTAACCTGAGTTACGGTCCGTAACAATGCGGCGTAAGGGCATTTTTGTCCAGAAACTTGGCGCGATTTTTGGCTCTATAAATACATAATGTAGGGTTTTAATTCATTCATTCATATTTTATTTTAGAGGCATAAACCCTAGGTTTTTAATCTTGAAGTGGTTGGAGCATTTAATGCAACAACTTCACTCTCATTCCATCTTATGTTAGTATTGTAAGTGTATTATGTTAATCTTTAAGCTTTTTCTGTCAAGAAACATTATGAGTAGCTAATTTCAATTCTAAGGTTGTGAATCCCATGATGGGTATTATGTGAATGAGTTTCTATTTATGATATATGCATAATAGTTGTTGTTATTTATTCTATCTTTGAGTTGTAACGTTGGGTAATGATTGCAAGCATTAGCCGAAGCCATTATATTGACTTTTCTTGGGAAAGAGAGTCAATATTGGTAAGATTGAATAACAATGACTCGAGGCGTTAACCCTCGTTTAATAGACTAACTTAGGAATAAGAATAAGTCTGAATTGGCATTATTGGTCGCTCTTCGGTTGTAACTCTTTTATATTCGGAAGAATCATAAAGAGGAAATACTGCTTAACTGTTGGGAAACATTAAGAAGTCTTTAAGAGACCAAGTGCATATTCATAGAACAACCATTAGAAGTATATCACCTTGAAACCTGAAGCATAATATCTAATCAAATTGGGGAACACAACCTTAGTCTCTCTCTCTCACATTAATTACATTTTAAGTCAAAGTATTAAATTACATTATTCAAAAATCAATTCAAACTATCCGGAATAGGATTAAAGCATTTAAAGACTGGTATCGCATACGATTAGTACTCTTTTCTCTCCATATTCCCTGTGGGATTCGACCCCAACCTTGTTGGGTTACTATATTTGACAACGTCCGCGTTATACCATTAATAGGTGTAATTTGAGCGTATCAAATTTTGGCGCCGTTGCCGGGGAATACGGTTTAGAAATTACTAATTGTTGTGTACTATTATTTAAAACTTTTTCTATTCCATCACACCTCGTTTGCTGTTTTAGTGAACCAGGTGAACATGGCTGGAAGACCCCATCGCAATCAAGGGAACCAAGGGGGGATCCAAGTGAACCATCCTGCACCAGAAGAAGAGGAGGATGAGAATGTATTTGCAGAATTCATCGGCGAAGCTGATTATGCTTCTGCTGTAGTTCCCTCGAGAACAGGAAATGCTAATTTCAAAAATGATAGTTCTTTCTATCAGCTATTGAAACTTGAAGGCTATTTCCGAAATTCTTCGGAGGACTGTCCACTTCGACACCTAAAGAATTTCGTGCATGTATGTTCCCAACAATCTCAAGGTGCTGTTCCTGCTGATGCGCTGCGACTGCGGGTTTTCAAATATTCCTTAGCTGGCCAAGCTAGGGAATGGTATGAAAAGCTCCCGAGCAATACTATTCATACCTGGAATGAGCTGGCCAATATCTTTCTAAAAAAATGGTTCCCACCCAGCAAAAAGGCTGAGCTTCGGGATAAGATTTTTGGGTTTAAACAACTTCCAGGGGAACAACTATATGCTGCATGGGAGAGGTTCAAATATTATCTAGCTCAATCTCCGACTCATGGATTTCCAGATGCAATTCTCACAGAGAAGTTCTACAAGGGGCTAGATACAATGAATCAAATAGCTGTCAACACTGCAGCTGGGGGATGCTTCATGGACAAATCCTTTGTCAACATCACCCGGTTGCTCGACAAGCTTACTACCCATAATCAAGCCTGGCATTCGAGTGATAGCGAAATCCTATCATATGGTAGTCCCTCTGTGGCCGCGGTGGCCAAAGAAAATCATAAGCGAGATCATGCGTTCGCTCAATTGCAAACCACCGTGGATTTATTATCCAAAAGGCTTATGGAGAAAGAGGCCAAATGTGTAAATGCTGTCGATGAGATGCCACCTCATGCTCCCGGAATGTATCAAGTTTTTGACGAAACTTATCTTGAGGGGCAGCCACAATATGAGGATGCTAATTATGTCAATAACCCGCAAGAGGGTTATCAGCGGCAAAACTACCAAGGTCCCGGTAATCACCCATGGCAAAGGCCTCAACAAAATTACCAAGGAAATAATTATGGAAGAACTGATCAGGGTAATCCCAATCAAGGGAATTACAATAACTATAATTATGGCAACAAGAGCTCTAACCCCTACATTCCACCTAGGGGGCAAGCATCCAATTCCCAGCCATGGAGAGATAATTCAGCTACTAACTCTGCTGGCAACACGTCTAATGATTCTGCAGAACTGAAGAGTATGATGCAGAAAATGCTGATGAATCAAGACAGAACAGAGATCACAATCAAGGGAATGTCCCAGGTCCAACTATCGCATTCAGCTTCCATTCAGAAGCTTGAAGCGCAATTCAGAGACCTTTCCCGAGAAGTGCATACTCCTCAATGGGGACAATTATCGAGTGATACAGTTCCTAATCCAAAAGGTAGTGGAGTGAACTCTGTGGAGAATGTACTTTCCATTAGCACCAGAAGTGGAAAAATACTTCAGGGTGACAATAAAAAGCCAATTGATCAGGAACCAATTGTTGAAAAAGAAGCGCAGCCTAATGTATTGGATGATATTGTCGAGGAAGAAGCAGGGGAGGAAGTCCCCATTGTAGTTGAAGAAGAGCTGAATCTTAATAAACCAAAGGAACCGGTGGAAAACCAGGAAAAGGGGAAGGCAAAACTTTCCGGTGCTCTTCGCCCTTTGAGCCAATTGTTCAAATCTTCACCACCTTTTCCTCAAAGCCTGGTGAGAAAAATAGAAGATGAGAAGTGCTTGCGATTTTATGATCAACTCAAGCAGTTAACGATGAATTTTCCGTTCATGGATGCTGTCCAAGAAATGCCTGGCTTTGCTAAGTATTTGAAGGACCTTTTAACAAAGAAGAAAAAACCATTGAAACATGACACTGTGGGCATCACTCACCGCGTTAGTGCCATTCTTTCCAAGACCACAGTGCAAAAGAGGGAAGATCCTGGAGCATTCACAATTCCATGCACCATAGGGCAGCAAAATTTAGCTAGGGCTTTATATGATAACGGGGCTAGCATAAATCTTATGCCCTTGGAAAATTTTATGAGATCAGGGTTAGCGATGCCGAGGCCAACTACCATGAGATTGCAGATGGCTGACAGATCGATAAAAAGGCCAGTGGGGGTAGTTGATGATGAGCTGGTTCAAATCAGGAAATTCCTACTGCCGGCAGATTTCGTGATTCTTGATTGTGCTATTGATCAAGAAATTCCTATTATTCTGGGAAGACCTTTCCTTGCCACAGGGAGAGCTCTTATGGATTCCGAGAAGCACGAAATAAAGTTCCGGGTGAACGATGAGGAGGTAACTTTCCACGCAAGCAGAGGTATGAAATTACCTAGTCCTTATCAAAGTATTTCAGTCATCAATTCTGTTGATGAGGTGGATGATGCTGTGGAATTCAAAATGGAGGAAGAATGTTTGAGTGAAGCACTATCGGCCATCTTGGTAAATTTTGATGCTGAACAAATGGAGGGATATACTGAGACAATAAATGCACTCATCGGTCTGGGGTCTTACTCTTATGAGCCCAACAAACTATCTCTTGATCTAGAGAAACGAACAACTCCTCCAGCAATACCCTCAATTATTGAGCCACCGAAGTTGGATCTCAAGCACATTCCAGCTCATCTTAAATATGTGTTTCTTGAAACGAATGCTACCCTCCCAGTTATTGTGTCATCACTTCTGAATGAGGGCCAAATCCAAAGACTCATCGAAGTATTGAGAAAGCATTTAAGAGCTTTGGGATGGACTATTGCAGACATCCGGGGGATTCCCGCCGGAATTTGTGAGCACCGAATACAGTTGGAGGAGGAAAGTTCGCCGAGTGTTGAGCATCAGCGAAGATTAAATCCACTGATGCAAGAGGTGGTGAAGAATGAGATTATTAAGTGGTTAGATGGTGGGGTGGTTTACCCGATTGCCAACAGTCCATGGGTAAGCCCAGTTCAGTGTGTGCCAAAGAAAGGGGGCATCACTGTTGTCCCTAACTCTAAAAATGAGTTGATTCTGACAAGGACTGTCACCGGTTGGAGAGTGTGTATGGACTATCGGAAGCTGAATACCGCATCTTGCAAGGACCATTTCCCTATGCCTTTTATTGATCAAATGCTTGATCGGCTAGCCGGAAGATCTTATTACTGTTTCTTGGATGGGTACTCAGGATACAACCAGATCAACATTGGTTTGGAAGACCAAGAAAAGACTACTTTCACTTGTCCCTATGGGACATTCGCTTTCAGCTGGATGCCATTTGGTCTTTGCAATGCACCAGCTACCTTCCAACGATGCATGATGTCCATATTCTCTGATATGGTTGAAAACTTTCTTGAAGTTTTCATGGATGATTTCTCTGTGGTGGGAGATTCATTCGATGAATGTTTGGGTCATTTTGATCGGGTGCTACAACGGTGTGAGGAAACCAACCTCGTGCTCAACTGGGAGAAGTGTCATTTTATGGTCAAGGAGGGCATTGTCCTTGGCCATAAGATTTTAGAAAAAGGGATTGAGGTTGATCAAGCTAAAATCGATGTGATTTCACAACTCCCTCCGCCCGTTTCAGTAAAAGGAGTTCGGAGTTTCTTGGGGCACGCCGGATTCTATAGAAGGTTTATCAAAGACTTCTCCAAAATTGCAAATCCCATGTGCAAACTCTTAGAAAAAGAATCCAAATTCAATTTTGATGAGAAGTGCATCAAGGCGTTCAACGAGTTGAAGCTAAAATTAATCTCCGTACCTATTGTTGTGTCCCCAGATTGGTCACTTCCCTTTGAATTAATGTGTGACGCCAGTGGTCTTGCAATTGGAGCTGTGCTTGGTCAGCGGCTAAACAAAATCCTGCACCCAATTTATTATGCCAGCAAAACATTGAATGGAGCTCAGCTGAACTACACAGTAACGGAGCAAGAATTACTTGCCATTGTTTATGCTTTTGAAAAGTTCCGGGCTTATTTGTTGGGTGCCAAGGTAGTGGTTCACACTGACCATGCTGCATTGCGCTATTTGATGGCGAAGAAGGATGCTAAGCCTCGGTTGATAAGATGGGTTTTGTTGCTACAGGAATTTGACTTTGAAGTCAAAGACCGGAAAGGGTCAGAAAATCAAGTAGCTGACCATCTTTCCAGACTTGAAGTACCAGGGAGACCGAGTGATGTGCTAGATATTGATGACACTTTCCCGGATGAAAGAGTTTTGGTCATTTCCAATGATGTGGCACCATGGTATGCCGATATTGCCAATTATTTGGTAACTGGCATCGTTCCTGAAGAGTTGAAGACATATCAAAAGAAGAAGTTCTTGAGACACCGCCGACAGTATTGTTGGGATGAGCCTTACTTATTCAGAACGTGTGCTGACAATATGATCCGGAGATGTGTGGCGGAATCTGAGGTGATGGACATTTTGAAAGGGTGCCATGATTCTCCAGTTGGTGGACATGACAGTGGAAATCGAACAGCAGCCAAGGTGCTAGAGTGTGGCTACTACTGGCCAGCCATTTATCGTGATGCAAATATGTTGGCACGCTCTTGTGATAAATGCCAACGCCAGGGCACAATAGGTCGGAGGCATGAAACTCCGATGAACTTTGTTCTTGAGGTGGAGCTATTTGATGTATGGGGAATTGATTTTATGGGGCCCTTCGTGAGCTCCTACGGCCTGAAATACATTCTTGTCGCAGTGGATTATGTCTCCAAATGGGTGGAGGCGGTGGCCTTGCCTAACAATGATGGTAGGAGAGTCAATGAGTTTCTCAAAAAGAACATCTTTACTAGATTTGGCACTCCTAGAGCTATTATTAGCGATGGTGGATCTCATTTCTGCAATAAACCATTTGCTGATCTTCTTGAAAAATATGGCGTGCATCACAGGGTTGCCACTCCATATCATCCTCAGACGAGTGGTCAGGTTGAGGTCTCAAACAGAGAAATAAAAAGCATCTTGGCAAAGACAGTCAATGTGAATCGCACTGACTGGTCTAAAAAGTTGGATGATGCTTTATGGGCATATTGCACGGCATTCAAAACACCTATAGGGACTTCACCGTATAAGTTGGTATTTGGGAAGGCATGTCATTTGCCTATTGAGCTTGAGCATAAAGCCCTTTGGGCATTGAAAAAGCTGAATATGGATTGGCATGAAGCAACCAAGCTGCAGTTGTTTCAAATCAACGAGATGGATAAATTTAGGTACAATGCCTATGAAAGTGCAACACCGTACAAGGAAAAGATGAAATACTATCATGACACGAAGATCCTAAAAAGGGATTTTCAGCCAAAAGACTTAGTCTTGTTGTACAATTCACGCCTGAAGTTCTTTCCAGGCAAGTTAAAGTCCCGTTGGTCTGGTCCTTTTGAAATTGTGAGTGTGTCCCCAAATGGAAGCGTCATTGAGGTGCAATCCGAGGATGGCACTCGGACTTTTAAGGTGAATGCACAAAGAGTGAAGCATTACCATTGGTGTATTGATGATGGTAAGGTCGTGGATAGGTATCGTTTGAAATATGGCTCCTGAACTCGAAAATGAGGTACCACGTCGAGCTGTGACGTTAAACCAAGCGCTGTGTGGGAGGCAACCCACATTTACTGCTTTGTAAGTAGTTTAAAGTTTGTATTTTCCTTGTATTCTTTTGTGTTGTTGATGTGCTAATGTGGTGGGATTTTGAGAACTGAAGGGACCAAATAACTGCTGAGTGATCCAAGGCGAGACGCTCCATGTTACGGCCCGTAACTCATGTTACGGTCCGTATCATGAAGCGTAACAGGCAAAAAGAAAAAAATAAAAAATCACTGAAGGATGAGGAAGAGTGTTACGGTACAAGTTACGGTCCGTCGTACGTGTTACGGACCGTAACACTGGGTCGTAACTTTGATACAAAATCTGGGCTTCACTGGAAATTTTCAACATGTTACGCCAGGTGATACGGACCGTAACACGAGTTACGGTCCGTCGATTGGACTGCCAGGTCATTAATGAATAAGTGAAACGGGGTCGTTTGATGGACCGTAACACAAGATACGGTCCGTATCTCAGGATACGGTCCGTAACAGGTAACGTAATTGTCTGAAATGTTTAAATACATTACCGACGGTTCCCATTTCAAATTAAAAGGATTCTTAAAACGTTTTTCAACTCCCTGTCCCTCATAAATCCTCTCTTCTCTTCTTCACATCCTCCTCTCTTCATCTTTCCATTCTCCCCCATATTTCTCTAAAAATCTCTTTACTATCTTCTTATCACAATCCCTGTTGTAAGTTTGAGTTTCATCCTTACAATCGCCAACGATCCGGTATTACATGTCTTTGCTCTTTTCTTTTAGCTATCAATGCGAGTTCTATGATGCTCATGAGTAATTTCGTATACTATGCATTGAAATTCGTGTTTTGGGCTGTGTTGATTGAGTTTGAATTTCAATTGATAAGTTATGGGGGATTTGACAATGGTTGGGGGTTGGGATTGGTATTGGTGCTGTTTAAAAGATTCGTGGGCACAAGCAATTGCTTCCCACTGAATTGGAGGGCAAATCCGGTTAAAGGTTTCATTTGTGAAATTACTAAATCGGTTTGCCCACCAACTGTTCGATAAAAGTCCCCAATGAAAACTTTAATAAAACCGGGTGAAGTCTGAGTAACCCGAGGCATGTGAGGGGATATAATATTGTTTTACAACATACCCATGGGACATTAAGTCGAAAATCTTGGCCTCGTGCTTAAAACGAGAAAATTTGGCCAAGTCATTTGTTTGCTAATCCGTTGCCCGTCATTATGTGTTACGGAGCACCGTAACACCGATAATTTCCATGAAAACTTTCTGGAAATTTGGCTGATGTTACGGACCGTATCCTATGCTACGGACCGTAACACCACACCGTAACATCGATGGATTCCATGAAAACCTTCTGGAATTTTGACAGACGTTACGGTGAGGTGTTACGGACCGTAACACGAGTGACGGACCGTAACATCATACCGTAACACCTCTCAAATTTCCAGTAACTTTTCTGGAAATTTTGATCATGTTACGGTGAGACGTTACGAACCGTATCCTACGATACGGACTGTCGACTGTGTTACGGTCCCTTTGCTTAATTGAACCATTTGAGTTACGGTTGAAGATACGGCCCGTAACACCATCGACGGTCCGTCGACTGTGTTACGGTACCTGGCCTAATTAAAGTCCTTAGCTTAAATTCATAAGGTGTCTAATTTTTTTTTAACAACTTCTCGTACATCATATCTAACTTTTCCTTCCACAGGTATGGGTAAACCACGACAATCAAAGAAGGCTTCACCTAGGTCGCGCAAAAAGGAAAAGGTCGTGCTGCAAGCAAGGTAACCTCACGGCTGCGCGACGACGATCTGATCAAGGACGCCAGGCCTAAAAAGAGGCCGGTCGCACCTAGCAAGCCACCCCCACCAGTTGCACCCAGCCAACCAGACCCACAATCAGAAAGTTCCTCCTCGACTGAGGAGTTGAGAGAGTCGAGCTCGTCGAGTTCGTCGAGCCAAAGTGAACCCCAGCGGGCTATCACACCAACACACCGACCTCAACCACCCATTAGACAGCCTACTGCGGAGGAGCGCGAAAAAGAGCGCGAACAAGAAAGGAGGAAACTTGACATTCGGCTGCAAGCTATGACTGAGAAGATCCTCCGGTTTAATGTGGAGGGATCTGAAGATTTGTATAACAAGGGGTGTGAGCGGGTAAAAGGTGAGGGAATGGACCCAAGGCGGAGTATTTTCGAGGAACGGAATTTCATCTTCGATGGAATAGAAGGATATCCCGGCATTAGTGATACTATCCGATTCCACAAGTTGGAGTTTTTGAAAAACCCCGTTGGGTCCTACATACCGGTTTTTGTTAGGGAATTCTACGCTTCATATGGGGCAGCTGTATTCAAAGTAGTGAAGAAAGGGCAGCGAGCAACTCAAGTACCGGCAATGAATGAGGTTGTATTCCGGACAAAGAAGATAGATGTCTCTCCATCGGCTATCAATAAAACACTATTCGGGGAAGATTATATAGAGCCTACAGCAGCGGAAGAAGGGGAGTTTGCCTACAAAATTGAACAGAAGGATACAATCCCCATCCGAAAATGGGTAGCTTCTGTTATTGCACGGACAACAGATCCTGAATGGGCCATAGTGCCAAAGTTGACAGCCACCACGCGTATTTGGAAAAACACCCTAACGCCAAAGGCAAAGTTTTGGTGGCAAATTGTTCTGTTCCGCATCCGTCCTACCCAATCAGATAATTATTTGACTCCAGACAGGGCTGTTCTTGTGGCTTCCATAATGTCGCGATATAAGATCAACTTCGGACGACTGATAGCCGAAGACCTCCGAGAGAGAGCCACCCAGCCGGCCACTTCCCTCATTCATCCATGCCTGCTTACGCTACTATGCTTGCATGCAGAACCAGAACCCCTACCCCATATCGATCACAGTGTGATTGCCAGCCATATTTATGACATCACAAAAGGGAAAGATGAGGTGTTGAGCCAGGGTTCGTTGCCCTCTGCATCTGTTTCTGAGGTGCCGGAGGGGCCTACGGGGTCAGATGTTATACCCTTGGCTATCATGGGTGAAGAGGGAGCTGCTGCGGATTAGCCCACAGATTCTGAGGCTCCACCGGCTGATCATGCTACACAGCCTATGCCACCTCCAGCCGCACCTACTTCGGGTGGTCCTACCTCTTCCACTGGAGCAAGCCCAGCACAACCGCAGGCAATACCAGGAGTCCCACCCGAGCTTGCGAGAAAAATGATGTTCAACCGGGACAATTTTGGGGCAGTGGTCCTGCAAGCGGATCGCACAGATAGGCAGGTCAAGCAGATCATGACTGAACTAATATTATACACAAAAAGGGCTATTGATGCAGCGCTGCGACCGATAAAAGAACAAATGGCTGCGGACCACCTACAAATCCACTCCCGAATAGATGGTATTGAGGGCAGGATGACTGAGCTGACTAGGACACACCCTACATTGGAATTGGACGCTATTCGGAGTGAGTTGCGGTCTGTCAAGGATGATGTGCAGAAATTGAAGGCCCAGGAAGTGGCTGTGGCGACAGACCAGGTTCCTAAAGTACACACGGAGTTGGTACAGAGCCTATACTAGCTGGTTCAGAGCCTACTAGGGGATGATGACAACGAAGACACGGTTGAAGAACAACACGACGAGGAGTTGTAGGAGGATATCCCCTCTGTGGACAAAGGGAAGCGAAGCAGAGCATCGCCACATCTCGAGCCCATTCTCCAAAGTCTTGATCCATATGCTGAGTTGCGCCCACAGAATGAGGAAGAGGAGCGGCGTACTTTGAAAAGAATCCGCCAGGAGTCCCGGTTAAGTTCCGACACCGCAGGAGCTACTTCTAGCTCAGCTCAGCCCATTGAGCCGGCTCACCGTATTTCTCCCCCACCCACTGCTCCACCCCATGATGCTGCGACAGATCCGAGTGCCTAGTGCGCTCCAGGGAGGCCCTCCATTTTTTTTAATGCATTATATTGATGCTTTGAGGGCAATGCATGCTTTAAAGTTGGGGGTGTAGTATTTACTGATTGGTTGTTGGGATTGCTGTTTTAGTATACTGGAGATTGTTTTTAGTATTTTTGTTTTGATGGGTATTTTATCCCAAAATTGTGATAATAAGCATGTGTTTAAGACAATTGTTATTGTTTTGTTTTGTTGGTATTATTTTTATTAGCAAGTATGTGTTAGGACGTTCTTCGGCTGTTCTTTGCTATGTGTTTCTATTCCCGAAGAATGCTATGTGTATGTTAAACCTAGCATGTTTAGGATGTTTAATATAGAAGTAAAGTAATGATGACTTAAGTGGTAGTGGTCCATGTTTCTAGCATAGATATAAATGATTTTTACAAGTTCAATGATATCCCTCCGAAAAATAATTTGTGATATACATCAAAAATGAGTTGTTGATATTGACATGTATGGTTCTTTTAATGACATTGCAAAGAAAGGGTGTTTATGCATATGAAATCTTCAAAAGGAAATGAAGTCGGAATATTTAAACAATCCTTATACCATTGTGTGGTGAGTTTTTAGCTTCTATTTGCATATGCTGCTTGCAATCTAGAACTTGCCCGGTTGGTCGTGCGTGAATTCTAAGGAGAATTTGATTGTGAAGTGATCTTAGGCTTTCTTTGTATTAACCCCCAAGTATCTTAAATGAGCCTGGCCCGTACAGAAAATGATCCCTAGTCTCCCAGTTTTGAGCCTATAGACTTTTTCTTCGATTAACCATGAACTAACCTATTTCCCTTCTGTGAATAATCCCATTTGACACCAAGTCCCTCCTTGACACGGAAGAATGACAAATGAGGCTAAAAGCCTAAGTTGGGGGTGACAAGTCAAAAGTGTGGAAAATGAGGCTAAAAGCCTAAGTTGGGGGTGATAAGTCAAGATGCGAAAAATGAGGCCAAAGGCCTATTGGGGGTGATCACGAATATAAAGGGACATAATTCAGCGTGGATATAATTTTTTTTTTTTTTTAGATATATAGGTATATAAGTACTAAATAAATCCACGCTAAAGATGGAGGGTCGGAAATGATAGGAAGAATGATGAATGAAGTCAAAAAGAAGTGTCGAGGAGAGTGAGTCACCGATACCCAAATATTCATCCTACCCGTCCCTAAGCCAACGTTACAAGCCCAAAAAGTCCTAATGTGATCACGATCAAATTGTTCAGAGTTGAATGCATGGAAAATAAAGGCAAGCCTATGGTTTGTGCACGCATGGTATGCAAATTTCTTTGTGAGTGTGAGTGTTCTTCTGTCTCTTTAGTCTTCTGTCCCATTTATGTCGTAAATGTGTGTTGGGACATTCTTTGGTCTATGTGAGGGCATAAGGATTGTAGGTTTCAAAGTAACTGGCTTTCCAGAAGTTGAAATTCATGTGCATAGAGACCCCCGTACTATGATTGTGTCATTAATTGAGGTTGCATAGTTAATTGAAATTTTTCTGAAATGTGCGTTTTGTGTCACAAACAGGAGATGGATAAGAGCCTAAATATTTTTCTTGGATCGAAGAGTCCATGCTAGAAACACATGCCAAACCCACCGTAGTCATTCTTATTTTGCTAAGATGTCGTGTGTTAGTAGCGAGTATTGTTGTAGTTGCTTGAGGACAAGCAAAATCTTAAGTTGGGGGTGTTGATGTGCCGTGAATTTTAGCACATTTTATGCCTTTGTAACTAGACATGTTGCTTGATTTTAAGTGTTTTTACATTGTTTCTTATGTTATTTTTGTGTTTTATAGGGTTGATTAACTAAGGATCGGAAATGAGAAGTAATGCTGAAAAAACGGACAAATTGGAGCTAAGCGACGCTCCGTAACTCATGTTACGGACCGTAACTCATATTACGGACCGTAACAGGGTCCGTAACTCATGTTACGGTCCGTACCTTTGAACCGTAACAGGGCCTGAATTTCCAGAAAGTTTTCATTGAACCCATCAGTGTTACGGTGGAGTGTTACGGTCCGTTACTCATGTTACGGCCCGTAACATGTCACCGTAACATGAGCTAAATTTCCAGAGAGTTTCAATAAAACCTTCAGTGTTACGGTTTAGTGTTACGGTCTGTAACTCATGTTACGGTCCGTAACCCTTCACCGTAACATCATCCAAAATTCCAGAGAGTTGCCAAGTAATTGTCACCACTTACGCTGCAGAAGGACGGACCGTAACACAGGGTACGGTCCGTCGCATGGTGGCCGTAACGTCAAAGTGGTCAAATGACGAAATGAAGGACGGACCGTAACCTGAGTTACGGTCGGTAACAATGCGGCGTAAGGGCATTTTTGTCCAGAAACTTGGCGCAATTTTTGGCTCTATAAATACATAATGTAGGGTTTTAATTCATTCATTCAGATTTTATTTTAGAGGCATAAACCCTAGGTTTTTAATCTTGAAGTGGTTGGAGAATTTAAGGCAACAACTTCACTCTCATTCCATCTTGTGTTAGTATTGTAAGTGTATTATGTTAATCTTTAAGCTTTTTCTGTCAAGAAACATTATGAGTAGCTAATTTCAATTCTAAGGTTGTGAATCCCATGCTGGGTATTATGTGAATGGGTTTCTATTTATGATATATGCATAATGGTTGTTGTTATTTATTCTATCTTTGAGTTGTAACGTTGGGTAATGATTGCAAGCATTAGCCGAAGCCATTATATTGACTTTTCTTGGGAAAGAGAGTCAATATTGGTAAGATTGAATAACAATGACTCGAGGCGTTAACCCTCGTTTAATAGACTAACTTAGGAATAAGAATAAGTCTAAATTGACATTATTGGCCGCTCTTCGATTGTAACTCTTTTATATTCGGAAGAATCATAAAGAGGAAATATTGTTTAACTGTTGGGAAACATTAAGAAGTCTTTAAGAGACCAAGTGCATATTCATAGAACATCATTAGAAGTATATCACCTTGAAACCTGAAGCATAATATCTAATCAAATTGGGGAACACAACCTTAGTCTCTCTCTCTCACATTAATTACATTTTAAGTCAAAGTATTAAATTACATTATTCAAAAATCAATTCAAACTATCCGGAATAGGATTAAAGCATTTAAAGACCGGTATCGCATAAAATTAGTACTCTTTTCTCTCCATATTCCCTGTGGGGTTCTACCCCAACCTTATTGGGTTACTATATTTGACAACGTCCGCGTTATACCATTAATAGGTGTAATTTGAGCGTATCACTTCTACTTGTGGAAAATTCTCAACATCTTCAGCATAGGAGATTAACAGACAGAGCAAGGCTCCAAATCATTTTCTTCTTAATATTTGGCACAAAGCTACACCTTTCAAGATGTCCTTCTTAGCATGGAAATTGTTAAAAAACAAACTCCCATTTGATAATATAATTAGCGGAATCGGTATTGAGGTGGATATTAAATGTTGTTGTTGCAATGAGGCTAAGGATGAAACTATCCATCACTCCTTCATAGATGGAGACCGGACAAGAGTTATATGGAATTATTTTGGTACCCCTCTTGGAATACCGTGGGAACCAGGCTCCATCAGAACCCAAATGATGAGATGGTGGACATTCAAGCCCAGAAATTGCTTACACAAAGATCTACTCAAAATTATTCCTATATTTATTTTATAGGAAATATGGAAGGCTAGATGTGCCTATAGATATGGAAAGAAAAAGGTTTCAAACATCAGAATCATTTATCAGATCTTTTATCATATAAAATGGATAGTATCAAAGACCAACTCTACTATTCAATGGGTATGGAAATGGCAGGATCTCACCAATCAAGTTATGAGCAGCTCACATAAGATTGATTGCGTGATCCGACCTCCAATGGGTTGGATAAAACTCAATACTGATGGCAGCCACAATGCAGCTGACTCTATTGGAGCGGGAGGAATAGTTAGAGATAATAATGGAAAAATTATCATGGCCTTTGCTAAATACATGGGAATGGGCAACAGTAATTTGGCAGAAGCAAAGGCTATAATCTATGGCTTACAATGGTGTATTTCACAGAATTTTCAAAATATTGTTCTGGAAAGTGATTCCCTAATCATTGTTAACATGATAAAGGGCAAAAGCAACACAACTTGGCAGCTTCAAGATGCAATAGATGATATCAGTAGAATGCTCTCTCAAACTTCCAACAAAGTTCAACATTGTTATAGGGAGGCAAATCAAGTTGCAGATGCTCTAGCCAAATGGAGCATGGAGGATCGGGAAAAACAATTTTATGATACTAAAGATCTTCCAAAACAAGCTGGTGGCGCTTACTACCTGGATTTTCAAGAGACAGCCTCCATAAGACATAAACAAAGAAAGAACATGCTTATTTAAATTGTTTTTTTATCTTAAATATTTCTCCCTGTAAATTAGACTAAGGAAAACTTCAGGGGTTTAGTCACATCTAACCACTGTTATTCTGTAACCGCTCTTTTTGTGATGAAATAAAAGGAAGCACCTCCTTAAGGTGTAAATTACATTAAAAATAAATAAATATTATAAATAGTGTTTAAGTGAAGGGTAAAATGGTCTTATTTTAACTTTTGAAGGGTATTATTGTAATCTAACTTTCAACTATGGAGCTTCCCACTTTTAATAATATATGATGATATGATGTATTTAAGACTTATTCTGAATTGACTTAGTTTCAAATTTAATTGTCAATTTTCTATGAGTATTATGCTGAAAATGGCCTCGACCAAACAGAATCATAGAACCCAAAGGACAAATCCAAAGATTGTAGAACTTTTGAAGTCTCAATTTGTATGCTTAAAGTGGTAGAACTACATTCACATATAATTAGTCATTAAAATATACTCATAAGTTTTCAGTTCATGACGTTAACATCTTGCAGTTTCTTTATTTAGATAGCTTTTATTTGCTTCTTGTAAATAAGAGAAGTTGACTATAAGTGTGTATACTAATAGAATAAATCACCTTCTAAAAAAAAAAGGGGGAAACTGAGGCAAAATTGTCAACAACTGGATACACTTAAATATAAGGAGAATTGGAGAAATCATTGGTATTAAGTAGTTGACTTCATTGTGTTATATATGTAGGATTGACTCAACAATATACATGTTAGAATATTATGTAAATATTTAGTTAGATGGTAACTAAATATTTACATAATATTCTAACAATACAATCATATTATTGACAGCTTTTCAGATGGAGAAAATTCTTGGAAAGCAACTATACGATTGCTTAGTTATTTTATTTTTTTGATTTTTGTACTTAACCATTAGGTAAATCTTATATATTGCTCATTTCCTCTTTATAAATTTTGTTTATTCTTGTTTAATGCAATTCTGTTGTTTTATAATCTCCCAGAGTTCCATCCATTCTTATTTGACTATTCGCTTATCCCAATTTCCATATGTTTGAAGCCTTTAAGCCGAAAACATCAAACCATGAAGTCAAGAATCATCAATAAATATAGACAAAAATTGAAGCTTTTTCCATTGCTACAATTAGTATAAAATTTGAAGTATAATCATTCTTCAGAGAGATTTTCTATGCTGAGGTTCAAGATTTTGCAGGAAGTTTCTCAAAATATGGAGAAAACCAATTTCAGAACATGACCTCTCTTTTTCAGTTGCTCATTTCTTGGCTTTCTATTGATATTACTTATCACAATTTGTGTCTTCAGTGCAACAGAGAGTGATTTTTATTGCTTGAAATCGATAAAAGATTCATTACAAGATCCTTTCAATTCTTTGGGCCCCTGGGATTTCAGAAATGCTATCGAAGGTTCCATCTGTCATTTTGCAGGAATTCAATGCTGGCATGATTATGATAATAAGGTGATGAACCTCAGACTTTCAAACTTAGGAATAATAGGTGAGTTTCCTCGAGGGATTCAAAATTGTACAAGCTTGACAGGTTTAGATCTTTCTAGCAACAAGTTGTATGGAACTATCCCTTCTGATATTTCAGTAATAGTTGAACATGTTACAACACTTGATCTCGCAAGTAACCTATTTTCTGGCAATATACCGCCAGATATAGCTAATTGTGCATACCTTAACTTTCTAATGTTGGACAACAATAATCTAAGAGGTGAAATTCCAAGCAGAATAGGATCTTTGCCTCGCCTTAAGATATTCAGTGTAGCCAACAATTACTTGAATGGGTCAGTGCCATCATTTGTTAACGTAAAAATCACAGCTGACAGTTTTGCAAACAATTCTAGGCTTTGTGGGAAGCCCTTGAAAAAATGTGAGTATTCTGAGGACTTTGAGGATTCTTGGATATGGAAACATATTGATTATGCTTCATTTGTCCAAGCATTTGTGGTCGGTTTAGTACTTTTCTATACATTAGTTTTAGTATTTTGCTTATTTCAATTTCCTACCAAGGCTATCAACAAGATAGTTTCATCGAACAAATGGAAGCTGAGGAGAAATGAACATTTAAGTCCGCGAAGTGATTCACCAGGTGACGAGGAAATAAGCAACCACCAGAAGGTAAAGATTTTGCTAGCTTTTCAGCTTTTCCCCTCTGCACTGTTAGCTACATATTTGTTGTTGTAGTTCTAGTTTAGTGATTGGTCATTGCAAATCCATCATGATACATATACATTCTTGACTGGAGAACTGAATGGAGGTAAAACTTTTTATTCGATGATTGATGAGCATATATGTTATTTTAGCAATGCATCCAGACAAAACAGGGGGTGAATTGTGTCTTCCCCGATTTCCCCGAGTTAAAGAACCTGATTCTTTAACATCAGTAAACTAGACACAAACTGAAAGTGAAGTGCAAAAATTAAAGTACACAAGCAGTTTTACGTGAAAAACTCCTTGCTCAAGGGAGCAAAAAACCACGACCTACCCTCATACGATTTACCTCAAGACTTCACTATCTCCAAGAGCAGTTTTAGGTTACAATTCTATAACCAAAGGGACTAAATCTAGTACCTTAACCCCTGCAATCAACTTTGAATGTAGCTACCCCTTTTAAGACTATACTCCTAGTTTAGAAAGCTAAGCAAACTTCACCATTTATCAGCTACAACAATACTTTTGACAAGTAAAATAGGTTACAATTTAGAACCAAATACTCAAGCCTAACCAACTCAAGAACTAAGACAGCTTCTTCCTCTGGAACAAGTTTTAGTGTTTGTGCGAAATAGCACGAGCCTCAATAGAAGCAATGCGGTGCTTTATATAGGAGTATCGTTGGCCGAATTATTATACACTTATTCCCCAAAATCGAAAGTAATTTGGTTAAGGAATCAATCCCACTTGGATTTGGTTTACTGATTTGCTTCAACCTCCATACAGTTTCTCCTATTTCCTTACCTTTTTCCTTTATGCAAGTGTAACAATATTTCCTTGTTGTTCACGAATTCCTTGATGCAATGCGTGTAGCCCATAAGTATAATTCTTCAAGAAATCCAACTTGCACTTGAAATCAGCTTCGCAGCTTTTGATCAACAGTCTTCTAAGAACCTGATTCTTTCGATATCTACATAATACTCTTGCAATCCATTTAGTAGCATAACCAGTATCTCTAAGAGACGTCGTTCTTTTTAGTTGTTTGTTAAGCATGAAAACCAATTTAAGCTCAGCTCAACAATACATGACAGCAACAAGCTTCTCAAGTTTCTGTTCTGTTTCTGTATGTTCAAATGATTCAACTTGCTGATTTTCAGATATTAAAGCTGGAGAAGTTTGTTACTAGAATGAATTTCATGGAGCTGCAAACAACGACTTTTTATTTCAGTAAAGAGTGCTTAGTAGGAATTGGAATGTTAGGAAATGTGTACAAAGCAATTCTACAAAATAGCTGGACGCTTGCAATCAAGAAACTCAATGTTAGGGAAAATTTGGAGGACGAGTTTGTCTCTGAGATTACAACTCTCGGTGGTCTGAGGCATCGAAACCTATTACCTCTTATAGGTTTCTATGTTGAAAGGGAAAAAATACTTCTTGTTTACAAATACATGCATCATGGAAATCTTCATGAATGGCTACACTCAAACGACGATAAGGCCAAGATTTTGGACTTCCCTCTTAGAGTTAAAATTGCACTTGGGATAGAAAAAGTCCTGGCTTGGCTACATCATGGGTATTAATTACACGTTACTCACGGAAGCATAAGCACACGGTGTATCTTGCTAGATCAAAATTTTGAACAAAAAATATCCAACTTTTGGGAAGCAAAATTTCGGAGTAAGAATGATACTGCATTAAGGTGGAGTCTTTTCCCAGTAGCTGGATATTCAGGATTAGGTTCTTACAAGCAAGACATCTACTGCTTTGGTGTTGTGCTTCTCGAGCTTGTAACAGGGAAGGAGCCACATGAATTGACCAGCTCAAGATATCTATTTGATCACTCGCCTAGTCTACTTGATGCAGATAGAGATTTGCTTGGGAAAGGAATCAATGATTTGATCCTCCAATTTCTAGAGTTAGCTTGTGACTGTGTGAAGTTTTTTCCTATTGAAAGGCCGATGATGCTGGCAGTGTATGAAAAACTCAAGACAATTTCTCAGGGTCGAAACGACCAGGTATAGGAAACTCCTTTATCAACTGCCATTTGAAGTCTGTAAGACTAGTACTATTATTGTTTATTTGGTTAGAGCACATCAATTTAATAGCATCAAAAAAGCTTTGTGTTTTTACATTGATAGCTTTTGCTGCAGCTGTAATATCTAAGACTTGCATATAATTTACAACATTGGAAAGCCATATCGATTGCATGCTTCTAAAAAAGCCTCAGCAGACTAATGCTGCACTTTATACGCATTTTTCTGAGAGTTGTCTTCAGAAATTGGCCTAAAGCAGTTTCTCAGAATATCAGTATTTTATCAAGTGCAAATATCTCATTTCAAACCATAACCATGATGTTCAAACCAACTACAACACCTGATCCCCCGTGCTGTTTCAATCTAAATTTGATCAGTTGTAATATTATATAGATGCTTATTAGATTGAGTCTATTCATTCTGTATACTAACTAAAGTCATTGCAATTATATTTCTCATAACTTTTTTCTCTAGAGTAAGGTTTAGTGAGTCAGGAAGACTACTTATTACTGACAATTTGAGGAAGATTAAGGTCATTAATTGTTAGGATTGCAAACAGGAATAATCCATTAGGCTACTTTCTAGATGAAAATGATGAATATCTAGCAAAGTCCAATTAAAAACAATGAACAACTCACAAGTTTTATGGTGTATTTGGAGCAAATGATGGATATCTAGCAAATACAAACGGAAATGTGTGAAGGAATATATGGTAAATAATTTCTCTACTCTTAATCAGAGGTTCTTTCTAGTTCGATTACCGGAAATGAGGTCACTTTTGGTAAAGAGCACTAAAGATTTTACCATGAGAATTCAAATTGTTCGAGCTAGGTTGTGGATTCTGAACACTGAATGACAAAGAAAATGACATCAACAAATGATGTCATGTTCAAATGGTGCACTGTATCTTATTTCAGTTGTACTAAAAGGTGCACTTTTTGGTATACCAGGTCTCTCTTTTGGTGATGAAAAAGGAAAGGTCCTTTCTTTTGGTTAAGCTTAAGCAATTTGAAACCCCAACTTGCATCTGTATATCCCTTTTTAGCATGTTTTAGAAAGAAGTCCAAGCTAAGACCTTTGGACTTTATTGACTTGACATGTTTTCTCTTCTTCCAAATGTAACTTGACGTGTTCAGCGTCTATTCCCTGCCATCATAATTCATAAACTTTGTCGGTCCAACAAGTTCCATAGGGATAAAGTTATTTGTATTTCGTGTCTGAGTGGAATTTCGAGCCAAAATTATAACGAGAAAGATATGAATGAGCCCAATTTCCAGTGAAGGGTATAAAATTAGATCATTTTGTTTAATTTAGGAATAAAACGGAGGACAAAGTTAGTTCCATTCATCATCAAGGGGAATCTTGTTGTAAATAGTCTAAACATAATGTATTTCCTATATCACCAAATAAAAAAACATAATTAATTAGTTGAAGGTTAAATATGCTAATTTAGTCAACTACTACAAAAATCAGGAATAAGAACTTACCAGTTACCAATACACTATATGAACTAGATTAAAAGTACTCCCTCTGTCCCATATTAGTTGTTTTATTTCGCTTTTTGAGGGTCAAGTTGACTAATCATCTGAGATAAATTGGATTAAATCAATTCAGTATTTTAAAATTTTAGTTTAGATATTCAAAAACTACACGAAAAGTACTACAAGTTTTAATTCTTCTCATATTAATACGGTGAAAAAATATATCTTAAAATGTTGGTAAAATTTTTATACAGTTTGACTTTTATAAAAGAAAAGTGGACAAGCAACATATGGGTACGAAAGGCACGAGTAGAGTACGTCTGGGTATTAGTACCACATAGTACATGAATTACTCTGGAATTGGAACCATTATACCCTTAAAACACGCTATTCGCTCTAGAACTTTATCTTATAACATAATTACCTAGTACTTGATCTCAACAGCATGACAAAGATTATATTCTACGCACCTTATCTTGGCTACATGAAACTGTGACCCTCTGACATAATCACCTTAACACCTAACAACTTACAAAACACATAGTTTATATCGGCACCTTATCGCACGATCTCCTCCTTAGTTCAAAAGCTGACGTTTAAAGCCTGTGGATCTCTTGAGTTAGCGATAAGTGGTCATCTAGTGGTTCTGCTAATTTCCTCTAACATACTGAAGACTCATTTCTTCGGCTTACTTCAAGCAAGTCTTACTTACTAGGAAAACTGGATTACTTAAATGAACGGGTTTCTAACGTACATAACTGGCATACTAGCTTTGTCAGTCTTGAGGAAAACTCTTTTCTGATAACCCTTAAAGGCTCTTCTTCTGTAGCTTGCTCTCTTATTGCTTAGATGGTTTTCTTTTTTCACCAATTTCTATACCTCAAATTTAACTTATAACACTTTGGGTTCTAACACGCCTTCGGTGTATTGAGACAGTTACCCACTTAGTAGTGCTAACTTGACTAAGTACTCAAATCGTACTTCTACTAACTCTGCTGAAAATTTCTAATTCACTGTATCTATTCAAACTTACTTACTGTGCTTCTGTTAACCACTTGCTAGCTCTGAGTACTAAAGTGAAGCATAAGGTTGTTTCTAACTTTTCCTCCTTATCTGACTCTATTCTGGGGTTGTATACTATCTTTTCTGAACTATGGACATGGATCACACTTAGGGGAATTTCATTTGTCTCAAACAAGGAATTGGAACAACTAACCCCAAACTCCCTATACACTTTCAAAATTATATCATACTATACACATCAGGGATAAATACTTAATCACATAACCTAAAAGGGAATTGTCATATCTTTTATCTCATAGTAATATCTGCCTCTTGTAGTAACTTACTAACGTCATATCTCTAGGTCTGATCTAAATAAGCTTAAATAATTTAAAACTAACCCTAAAAAAAATTCATTATCGTCTACTCATGGTTTTCTTATCCCATCAGTCCCTTCCTAGTCATGTGCATAGATCATATGGAAAAAATATATATATCCTGGAAAAGGTCAAGACTTTCTAGTATTACAGGTGGTTGGCTCTTAGGCTATTTCCTGCTCAAAACTACTGTGGACAATTTACGCCTGCTGCGGTTAACTTCATAACATCCTATCTCGTGGGGTCTTAAATATGAACCATCACCCTTATACTTTAGCTCCATGGTCAAAGAGTCCAAATAAACTTACTCTATAGGGTATATAACCTATGTGTAGTGCCATGCCGAAACTTGTTTTTAAAATGTTATTATCACCTGATAAACACACCATGCACTATTTGGTAAGTCTTGGGTCTCGAATTTTCCTTTTTGCCACTTACGCATTCGATACGATTAGAACTCGATGGAAAGAGAATGTTACTTAATGCTCTAAGCTTTATGGAACGAGTTAGAATAATTCCTAATGCCTTCATCGGAGAGCAACACATCGATAACGACTAGTTTTACATCTTCCTCATCCATTGAGACTAGGCGCATTCGGTAGAATGGGAAACAACACATGATTTCAAGTGATTTCTGAGAACACGGCTCTATTACACGATCTAGAGTTGAAAGAAGTGAGACAATCTTAAATGTCTTGGTGGTCAACTGTTTATATGTGTGGCGCACACACACATATAAAAGTGATCCCACTGGACACGGTTTCATAGACTCCCTAAGACACTTGAACCTAGGCTCTGATACCAAGCTTTGTCATGCCCCGAACCATGGCCTGGGCGAAACACGACACTCGGTGCCTTACTGCATGTGACCGAGCGAACCACATGACTTGCTGAATCATCATAAGGCATAACATGAGCGGAATGTATGAATGCATGATGAGCCTTTATAAAACGTAGTAAGTCATAATAATTAATAAAATACTTGTTTAAACATGAGTGAGGAAATAACTTGAATGAGCCAAAATGGCTATACTACTCCTAATGTCTGACATAACATAACTGACTTGTCTAGTCTATGAAACCTCTATCATGAGTCAGACTGGAAAACATACTTAGTGGAACAAGGCCTCCAGCATACCTTAGATGCATAACTAATCATAAAACAAAAGTTGACTAAACCCTGAATGAGATGGGGCTCACCAATAAGCTGATACGAATGTTGTCCTACTGAGCATATATGTCGTCCTGTATATCAGTACTTGCATCGTGAAATGCAGGCCCCCCGGGCAATAGAAAGGGGACGTCAGCACTTAGAATGTATTGGTATGTGAAGCAACTGAATGAAATAACATGGGACATAAAGTATAAAGATAAGAACTTAACGTGAAACTGAAACCTGGTTATGAGCATGAACATGAATACATATATAATATAAAGCATGAGTAAAACATGGTAGGTAGGGAGAGCATTTCATAACCGACAATATAATATCACCACGTGGGTACATGGAGTCTGGTACCTCGCCGGACTAGCAGAGCCCCCATACCTTGCCAGGGTATGAGGTGGTGTCGTGCCTGATGAATCCATTTAGTGTAAAATTAAGGTATCGTCCTATCTAGGCGGAGCGATCCTTGTCCTACGGTGGCTACGTAGTTTCAGGCTATCTGAGCCTTCTCGGTAATTCGTACAAATCCCAAAAACATGAACATAATATAGTTGGCTAAGAAGCCCATGATTTTCGTAAAATAACTTGTATTTAGCATGTATATTTCTTGTATCATGGTATGAAAGTAATTATATGATTTAATTGCATGAAAACTTGTAGACATATAGGATATTCATGAAATAATCATTCTTAGTCAAAAACATGCATGCAAGAACCCATGGAATACAAAATATGGGTTTTCATGGATTACGGACAGATTCTCAATAATCATAATGAGTATCAAGAACACAATGATAGAATAATAGCAATTCAAACATAATATAGTCATAGACATGGACCTAGGGTTATCATGAGCATAATATAGAATAGAAACCCTAGTTTTGTAAAGTTTCATACTTTATGGATTAGGAGGCGTGGGGAAGAACAATGATGTTCCCACACGTAGATAGTAATTCTACATACCTTAGTCGCTTCAAAACTTGAATTAAAGACTTGAGCTTTGAAGAAGATTTCCAAAATCTTGAATTATTGAACCTTGAGATGGGTTTTCTTGAAAACCCTAGTTTAGGAATGATGATTTCTTGTTTAGATTATTAGAGTATATGTTAGAATTGAGTTGGAATAATCAGAGTAGGCTTACCTTGGTGTTCTTGATGATGGAGGAGGGTAGGAGGTCGTTCTAGGGCTTGAAGGAATGAAAAATAATGATTTGAACTGATATGGACGAATATATACTGTTCTGGAAAATTGAATGTTACGTCCAGCAAAATACTGGCCGTATTTTGAAATACGGTCCGTATTCCGTATGGACTGCACTGCGTCTCTTCAGTAAAATGGCCATAACTCTTTGCACAGATGTCCGTTTAACCGTCACAATATACCGTTGGAAAGGTATTTCAAAGCTCTACAACTTTAATCCAGTAAGTTTTTCCAAATTCCAAATAAGTTTAGAAATACGGGCCGTATTTTGAAATACGGTCTGTATTTAACGATGTAACCTCTAAGTGTCAAATTCCAGAATGCTCAGAAATCTTTGGTACCAGTTTACGACTTGAAATATGGTCCGTATACTGAAATACGGTCACTGTTCATGGGCGTGAACCACCATCTTACAACTGAAGAGGAAATTTCTAATTTCCACATTCTTTATCTGGTTTTCTAAGTCTAGGATCATGGTCAAAGCTTAGGTTAAAGGTACGGGGTGTTACAGAATCACCAGAGGGAAAAATCAAGAATAAGTCTTGCCTATAAAGGAGACGTCCACCATACTAATTTTATTATGAAATATGTGGTTGCACATAATTAATTGGTGTTCCGGAAGAGCTAATGTGTTACTACCCGGAGGAATGAAATTGTTCAGAATATTGGGCTTGTAGTAAGTCTCAAAAGAAACTTATTAAGTTTCAAAGGCAATGAATTATATTGAGTCTACAAATTATGGGAAGATTTAATCTTCATGTTACTACATGCAGAGCGGGTTATAAATAATTATATGAAAGGTTACCCGACTTTTCCTCCTGTTTGAACTACACAAATATGGGCATCATGATGGAATCACATGCGATAGTAAACTAGAAGTTTACTGAAACAAATATAAGTTGGCATGACTGGTTGGTCATCCCGGTTCAAATGTTATGTGAAAATAATTGAGACTTCACGTGGTTATATATTGAAGAAATAAAATATTCTTCAAGAATTCTCATGTGCTGCTTATTCTCATGGTAAATTGATCATTGTACCAACTAAGGTTGGGATTGTATCCCCTGATTTTTAAAACATATAAAAGGTGAATATGGGCCCGTTTACCTACCATGTCGACCACTTATTATTATATGGTATTAATAGATGCATCCATGGTTGGTCACATGTGCATTGGTATCTTGAAATTGGAATGGGCAAGGTTGTTTGCTCAAATTAAATTAAGAGCACAATTCCAAACTATGATATTATGTTGATAATGCTAATTTATACCCAAGTTGGTTTAGTAGAAATTGTATACCTTCAATTATAGCTAAACCATTCTTTATGAGAATAAAACTCCCAAATGAAAATTTGGTATGAGATGTGTTGTTTAATATGTAGCAGCACTTGTACGCATCAAAACCAACAAGGTTCCCCTATATGGTTGTTTTCAAGGACAGGAACCAAATAATTCCCATCTAGATATTTAATTGTGTGGTATATGATTCAATTTCTCTACAACAACGCACAAAGATGGATCCTCAAAGAAAATTGAGAATATATTATTAACTATCTGGAACCAATCACAGGAGATTTAATTTGTTTGCGATCAGATTTGGTGATTGATGTTTTGACGAATAAGTTTTCTCAATATTATGGCCAGTGATGGAGCTAGGATCTTTACTAAGGGAGTTCAAAATATGAAAAGTAAACACACGAAGAAGTCAAAGGGGTTCAACGTCTATTATATTATACATAAAAAATATTATTAACCATGTATAAATAGTATAATTTCCCGCCGAAGGGGGTTCGGATGAACACCTTTGGCCCTTCCTACCTCCGCCCTAATTATGGGGGAAAAAATAAGCAGCAGGAAAATGAGACAGATTGAAATACATTATCACAGTCTTATATGGGTTCTCGTAAAAATCAGTGAGATCAAGATGTTCGAGAGATCATTTATTTGCAAGATATTGCAAAACAATTATCAGACGTATTATTGACCAAAAGCAAATTATATATCATGATCTTCAACAATACAAACTATAGCTGCTACATCTTCAAATCATGCAAAAATATTAGCCATGAAGCTATTCGAGAATGGTTATGATTAAGATCATGACTCAATATATTTTGCAACTGCGTGGTCTTTCTTTGAAGAAAGATTCTGACAATATTGAAATAAGACAACACTAGTTGTATAGCTCAATTGAAGGAAGAATCCATCAAAGAAGGCAAAACAAAGTACATTTGACCCAAATTCTTTTTCACACATGATTTTCAACAAAATGGTGACATAGATGTTCAACAGATGCGGGCGAGTGATAATCTTGTAGATTTGTTCACTAAAGCATTACCAACATCAACCTTTGAGAAGCTAAGATACAAGATTGGAATGCGTCATCTCCCAAATATCAAGTGAAGTTTCTATCAGGGGGAGCAACGTACGCGTTGTACTCTTTTTTCCTTAGCCAAAGTTTTGTCCCAATTGAGTTTTCCTACTAAGATTTTTCATGAGGCAGCTAGCACTCAATGCGAATTACAAGATGTGTGTATTCTTTTTCCTTCACTAAGAATTTTTCTCACTGATTTTTTCCTAGTAAGGTTTTAACGAGGCACATTATCTATGGACATCCAAGGGGAAGTGTTATGAATACAATGAACTAAAGTGGCTGTCAATTTAATTCTTAGAGATCACATACATGATTTGCTTGAATTCATATGTATGTATTTGATATGTAACTTCATTCTTGCCTTTAACGATGTACTTTATAACTATAAATAGAGCTCTTTTGACTCACGGATTGTACACTTGAAATAAGAAGAAAAGTCTTCACCTCCTCTCTACATCTATTGTCTCTATATATCTTGTTTTATATTATTTCATTTGCTCTCAATTTACAACGTTCTTCAATTTATTTTCATTTTTCTGCAGTTATTGCCACTAAAGAAAATGACAAATTTGTGACGGACAAATCCGTCACAAATCATTGATTGTGACGGATTTGGGCCAAATTTATAAAAAAAAATTATTTAAGAAAGGTTGATCCGTCACAAACCCGTCAAAATTCTGTCACAATTTGTGACGGAATTGCTCCGTGTCAAACATTTCGTCACAATTTTGACATTTTCTTGTAGTGCAAAGATCCAATTTATGTCTATTCATTGTCAATGTCAATTGGAGAACATTGTTGTAACTCTTGTTGATTATAGTGGAGCTTTTGTGGGCCGGAGGTCCCGTGGATGTTTCCTCTTCACCTTTAAGGAGTTTTACCACGTAAATTTGGTGTCTCTTGCAATTGATTTATTTTTGCGTGCTTTGCTATTTTATTGTTAGTATAGCTGCTGTCCGGATTTCCGTTTGTGCTAGTGTTTATTGTCTTCTCTTGGTTCAAATAGTGTGAGAAGTTTTGACTTGGGTATTTCTTCCGCTGTTATCTCGTCTTGCAATTTGGTTATTGCTTGTTTCTTCCCAACAAAATGTTACATGAGGATCAATAGAACAACCAGTATGTTTAATACAAAAGAATCCAAATACAGTTTATAAATTGGAGCTTGCTAGGCCAGCCTCCGAACGAGTAACAGAAACAATAAAATTATATTATTAGAGTGTCCAGCTTCGTTTTGTATAGTAATTATCAGCTTTATTTTCACTTTGTAAATTAAAGTATGCAGTATGATATTATACAAATAAATTTATAGTATCTGTTTTCTTCTTATTTATAAGGCGCAGCCAGAAGTTTCTAGACCAAAAACTCTTCCTCCAGCATTAACACATGAAGCTTTAGCTCGACCATCTTTGTAACTAAGATTCACATCTTCAAGTGTTATTCCACTACATGGATTCGTTTTGCTACAATCTAATTTCACCGCAATTTCTGTAGCCGATGTTCCGTGTATGTCTTGATACGTTACATCACTTATTTTTACACCGGAGCCCTAAAAAAGAAAAAGAGAAGAATAATATATTAGATAGATGAACACGATCTTTAATTTATCATAATAATTCGTGTCATCATTGTGCTAAATTTAACTGTTCAAACATTACCTGATGAGGACAACTTTCATGATTAGGACAATAATCTTGGTCTATGATTATTGGATTTTGAACATTAGACATAACTAAATGCTGAAAGAGAACACCTTTAACAAAGCCATTGCTAGGCCTTGCCCAAGTTTTCACTCTCACACCATTTTGAGTTCCAGTGAAAGTCACTGTTTTAACTGTCACATTTTGAACTCCAGCCTCTTCCACTTCCCAACCTAAACTTCCAATGCTGCATCAAACATATTAATTCTTAGTTGATAGTAATTAAATCATTATAACTTAACGAATTTATACAAGAGTTTAATTTCTATACACTGACAGTTTAATAAAGATTCAAGCCACTTAAAGACAACTACATGTAAATGTGCATAACAAGTGAAACTAGTAACTTGGAATAATAAGGCGGGTAACCTTCTACTAAAAGTTAAAATGAAATTGATTGTGTAAAGTATTTTTATACTATCGGTGCATATAAGTTAATTTTAACTATGTTAAATAACTAAGATACATTAAAATGTTTATAAAAAATAGAGAGGATGTTTTAAATAGTGTACTACAAGTATTATGTCCCAAACCTGATTCCATGGCCAGGGCCACAAGCAATGCTTTCGATCCATAAGTTAGAATTTCCAGGGCCAATTGAGATGCAATCATCTCCAGTACCAATACGTGAGTTCATAATGCTGACTCCTGATGATGATTGTACATGAATTCCATCGGTGTTGGGGCTATTTCCTGGAGCTGAGACTCTCACTCCTTGTAGCTTCACATTATGGCAGCCATCAACCAAAATATGGAACATTTGACTATTTTGTGCAGTTACTCCGTTGATTATGATGTTATCCGAGTTGTAAAAGGCCAGTGCCTGCTCCAAAGTTCAATGCACAAAAGATTATTGTGCTAGTTTAATTTGACGTAATATCGATCCAATTCTTCTTTGGCACTACGGGTATGTTTGGTACATCAGAAACCAATTTTCCAGAAGTTTTTTTTTTTTTTTTTTCACGAGGAAGTCATATATATTAGCTGGATTTTATTTTTTCTTTCGTACTGGGGAAATGACTTCCTTACTTAGCTTATTGATGGAAGTCATTTTTCTTACAAGTATTTTAACCTTTTAACTTCTTTTTATTTGATCATCTAATGAATAGTTACGTACTACATATAGGAGTATCAATATTTTAGATTCAAAAGTTTCGCCTAAACGCTCTCACATTTGGGAGTTATATTATTACTAAATATTTTCTACATACGTACTAAACACTGAAAACATTTTTCGTGGCAAACTTTACATACCGTAGTTCCCTGAGGACATTTCTTGCCAGAGGTCTTGCAAGCCCAAAGACCAGCACCTTGTCCATCAAAAGTTCCACCATAGATAGAAACTCCGGTGACTTTTTCGAACTTTATCCAATTTCCAGACTTGCCAATCACATTATAATCAGAGAGAGCTAAGAGAGTGCCATCAATGCGTATAGTAATAGCGTTGCTCTTGCATGTCTCGCCACTGAAGTATGCGTTGCGAATCAGGTAACTTCCACGTGGCACGTATATAGTGGCCGCGCTAGTAGAAGCACAGGCTGCAGTCCATGCACTCAAAAAAGCATTTGATGAGTCTGTTTTGCCATTGGATTTTGCTCCATAATTTTGGACATTGTAAATGGTATTTGCTGCTAATGATAGGTTGAAGAGAAAGATCAAGAAAAGTGGGAATATTGCTAAGAGACTAAGTTTGCACATCATCATTTTGCTGATGGAAAATTGCTAAAAAGTTTTTTTGAGGGATTCAAAGAACTGATCAAATGGAGGTGATGAGGAATTGGAGTAGTTTAGGGGGATATTTATAGGCTTTGGATTGATGAGTTGTACTTTCATGGATTAATTTAAGTTAAAAAAAGTAAAGACTTTTTAATAGTTGCTTTTACACTTCAATGAAAGTTAGGTTTTCTTTCCAAATTGGTCATGTTCGGGTTTGGGAAAATAAGACTTTAAATCACAATCCAACATATGCAATCACACCAATTCTACAATTGTTGGCAATTTATTTTAAGGAGAAAAGTGAGGGGAAACAGAACAATCAAATGGCGAGCTTATGTTTCTTTTACATTTGAATATTAACTAATTGTCTTAGAATGCTAGCAATGTAGTTGTGTTCTGTTGCATACAAACCTTAAAAAGATAGAAAAATAATGCCCATAACGTTTTGTAGTCTTCCTTTTTGCATTTAAAATAAAAATTTGTCCAACGGACTCTTAAAGAGGGAAACATAAAATAAGACACAAATTAAAAGCGCCTATTGAGACGTTTCTAATAGAATAATTAATCTAGAATAGTGTCGTCAATCCAATCGTTTAAACTAAAAATAGCTGGCGATTATATAATGAGTTTAAGTTTGGTGCACTGTCAGTGCATCATTTTTTTACACAAGAGGGTAATAAGCAGGATTTTCCTATGTCTAAAATTAGTCACTGATTTTTTCTTTTTTCCTTTTCGCTCTCTTTCCTTTAAATCTCCTTCTTCTTGCTCTCAAATAGTCGATGGTTTCTCTCAATTTGCTTCTTTTCCACTGTTCACTTCGGTTTCTCCCTCAGTCCCTCCATGTTCATGAAAGACTTTTGCTGGAGGTTGACTTTTAAATGGAATTTGAAGGATTCAATTTAAAATTTGCATATGAAGAATGGCAGATATTGGAGAAAATATGACAAATCCTTTAGATACTTGTTACAAGATTCACAATGTTTGAAGAGTTAACGAATTACTTCAATGGTGATCTTTAGAAAAATCATGAGAATCTCAAAATCGTAAACATCAGTAGAGAAGGAATAATTTTGTTACCAGCAAGACAAGGAAATAATTTTGGTAGTTAGAGTACAAGTCGGATTCAACTTTCCTTTAATATTATTTACAAGTCGGATTCAACTTTCCTTTAATATTAATTACTTTTATGTTAATTACATTTTTATTAAAAAGGTAAACAATTACTACTACTTAATCAAGTCACTGTATTTACCTTTAAAATTACCTAATAGTGTAAAAAAAAGGTACACTGACAGTGCACCAAACTTAAACTCTTATATAATATATATAATCCACATTTAATATATGTATAATCATGTATAGTCAGTTATACCGGCCAGGAAAATTAAAAAGTTAATCTGACCAGTTATTTTATATTGATCCCTTTCTAAAATGCGTTTATATGTTAAATACATACTTCAGAAGAATATATATTTTGATTAAAGGAATTGTTGCTTCCGTGTGTTATATTCAAACTTTTACCATTTTTTGCCAACAATATCACATGGCTGGAATTAATTATGATTGAATACAAGGAACTGATTAAGTAAAGAGATTAGGGTAAAAAATTAGGTGGATTTATACATACTATGTTGACTTTTGTTTATGGATAAGGAGCTTATACTAATTGCACGTGGTTCATGGATTTTTTTACGTATATAACTTGTACATGTAAAGCCACACATGTTTAGCACAATTCCTTTTGCAAATGTGGGCCCAACTAAATTTTTTATTTTACACGTATCAATTGATAGCCTCTGTTTTGCTGATGTTGATAGCTGATGTTGATATTTAAATACACAGCCTAAGTTAGTGAATATTTGTAGATCTCAATTGTTTCTCCGAACATCATGTTTTCCAACACATGATTTTAAGTAAAATTAGATAGTAATGAGTCTATATTTTCAAAAATTACCCTATTTAGCCTATTTTTATACACTTCAAAATTCTTTACAAAAAGATAAGAATTTCTTAATTTGTGATTATAATTTCTAATATTTTTATGCTTAGAAATTGATTAAGGATGAGTGAATTAAAGTGAAATTTTAAAAGTCCATTTCTTGAATTCTTAAAAGCTCAGAAACTTGCAAAATATAGTTTTATGATAAATAGTCATTTAATGTAATTACTCACAATAATGAGAGAAACTCCTTTTAAACTTTATTTTTTCAATTAATACTTATGACTAACAAAATTATGATATTTTTCTTATAACAAAAAAATTTATACTCCAATATTTAGTAGTGTTATTGGGCCGTGCACCGCACGGGTTATCCTTAATTACGACAATATATATATATATATATATATATATATATATATATATATATTGTCCTTAGGCTATGTGACTGGTGGCTTTGAAATAGTAGTAAACTTGCCCAACAAATTCACATCATCTATGTACTGATTTTTACATACTTTTAACAAGGTAAACCTGAAAGTAAATATGGAACCCCAAAAACAATGATCCGTGCATGCATGAAATTAAATATGCTGTAGCAATCCCCTTTGCATGTCTCCTTTCTGCATGCAACTGGTGAACAAGATAATAATAGTCACCCATCATGGTCCAAGCCTATGACACGTATTGTTCACTTTGAGTCTAGGTCTACATGGTCCAAGCCTATGGCGCGTACTTGTGTTACGTGTTATAAAAGTTCACTTTCCTCTCTCATCCAGTTTGTGATTCACTGAAGGTACTGTGTGCAACCCTTTTTCAAAATCTTGTCAATCTAAGGCCCCATTTGTCCATAGATATCAAAAAAAAAAAAAAAAAAAAAATTTAGAGTTGGAGTTGTGTTTGGCTATAGTTTTTGAAATTGTAGTTTTTAGTGAAATGTAGTTGTAAAGAAGTGATTTTTTAAAAAAAAACAAGTTTTTTAAGTTTTTAGTATTCCAGAATACAACTTCAAGTTGTATTCGGAATTCTCATGGCCAAAAGCTGATTCCGAAAAAAAGCATAAAAAAAAAATTCCAGAATAAAGTGAATAATTCTTATGGCCAAACGGGGGCTAAAAGTGTGTCAATCTTGCTTGATCCACCCTCTCTAGGCGTCACATCATAGCTATAATTTATTCGTTTATTAATATCTCAAAGCAACAAATTTGTTTTCTTCTCTTATAAATTTCGGTTTTTTTTTTTTGGGCGGAGGCCAACTATATGTAATTGGTTTATTGTTTGATTTGTTACGGGGGACGATGTGGTGGGCGATGGTGATGTGATAATTTATTTGGTTCACATTTCACTACTGTAAGCTAATAAGAGCAGTAGATATATACTATTAATTTGTGTAATAGTTGAATTTATTATTTTCTCGCTCTGTATTTCAGACTTTACGAGAGACAAGCTCATATTCCTAATATTGTAACATTTTATATTTAGAAAATAATTTGTTATTTTCTTACACCTTTTGTCATTTAAACACGATCCTACAAGATTAGACATGACTTATTGGACGTGATCCTACCAGAGACAATTTCAAGTAGTTTTCCTTATAGGGTACTTTAGTAAGGTATTCCAATTCTATATGTTGACACGTACTGTTGCAGGACAACTACATTTACTCTTAGATTTGGAATAAGGGGACGTTTTGCCACACGATTTAGGAAAATACTACCGGTAAAAAGTTCATTATAAAATGTTTATAACTACACAAATGTTATTACATATATTTGACTATAAATTTCAAAAGTTTTTTTTATTATAAATTTTTTATGCCAAGTCCAACTATGACAAATAAAGTGAAACAAGAGGAGCTAGTCCTAACTGACTAAAAAAAAAAAGAGCACCAATCAAATTGAGATGAATGACGTGCATCATTTCGATCGTAGAATTCGTTGTATCCTTGCCTACCTAACAGGAAAAAATGAACTTATCTCAGGTAAGGTCTGGATGAAGAGCAACAAAATAATACATTCAACTGTTGATAAATAATATCTAGTGCTCATATGATTCCCCTATCCCCCTCGTCCCTGCAGCCAAAAAGGGCAAAAGAAGAATAAGAAGAAAAAGAAAAGAAGATATTAATAAGAAGAAACGAAAACAATAAATTGATATATTGGGATATTAATACACGACGAAAATTACATAAATGTCCCAATTTATGTGGTGGTTTTCGAGAATCAAAAGAGTTCTTCGACCGTGATATTTTCATATATATGTTCTTTGAATATTGTGAATGGTAAATTATATATTATCACTTAGTATAGTAATTTTATGTAGTTTTCAAGTATATAAATTCTATTTCAAAAAATTTAATGTCTAAATTCGCGATCAAATTTGAGAAGTTTAACTCTGAAAAATCGAACTATAATACATAAATTGGGATAAGGGAGTATTATCTTGTCCAATATGGAACAATTGCGTGCCGAAAGGAGACGTGAAAAGGGGGTTATTGCATATCGTCCTATTTCATGCATGCACGTATCCTTTTTTGGGATTCCATGTTTCAGGTTGGCTTTTATTAAAGTTGTTAAAGTCAGTTAAATGGATGATGTGAATATGTGGTGCAACTTTACTAATTCAAAGCTAGTAGCCACACAGAGTTAGGAAAAATTCAAAATTGCCATTAGATCTCTTAATATCTACCTTTGCTCAATTGTTTGGGTTCTAAGTTTTCAACAAGCTGTAAATTATTTAACATATTTAATGTGGAGAATGCAATCATTTCCAGTTTCACCATATTCAAATATTGTGACATGACTTTAATTTTCACTGGAAACTAAATTAATGCATCTTTCTAAATATAGAGGTTAATGAAGCGGATTCATGAACAGCATGATGACGTTTTAGATTTAAACCCCCGGTGTAGGTAAAAATAAATTGGCGATTTCTTTCTCCTTTTCAAGGTTTGATGGACAGAGATTTACCTAATATCTATGCTTGTGGGAGGTAACAGGTATCCCATGAAATTAATAGAAGTGCGCGCTAACCGGCTCGGATACTACGGTATTATAAAAAAACAACATATAAAGATTAATTGGTCCTTCCTAGTTTTTTACATGTAGAAGTTATATACGTCAAATAACCATGTGTGGTTTTGTTAAAGCTCAACTGTATAGCTCCCAATACCTAGTAGGCTATTTACGCCCCTATTGGCCTAAAACAATGCATAATTTAACAGTCAACTTAGGATAAATCCATTCGAACTTGTAATAGTATCCACCTAATCTATTTTTTGACTCTATTCCGGCCTTTACCTAGTTCCTAATTCAATCGTAATTAATTCCATGCATGTGATATCGTTGTCAAAAATTGGCAAACGTTTGAATTAATCAAATGGAAGCAACAAGATCCCTTAATCAAAATATTCTTCATAAGTACATATTTAACGCATAAATGGATTTTAGAAACATCAAAAGAAGTTGACACATGAAGAGTTAAGCCAAAAGGGTTCAATATATAGTATATATACTTTTCCAAAATTATCCATCTACATTAAGTTCGATGAAGGGTGTCAATTACGTCCACTTAGATGTAAACTTAATTCATTTGTTCCTCTTTTTAGTCATTGCTTAAACAAGGTCAAGAGTCAGAGAATTCACTTTCTTGTGATTGCTGACTATTACGTCTGTGGCTACAACGACGAAAAAAAAAGAGTAACAAAGAGAGCACCACTTCCTACTAAAAACAATAGTGATTCTTTCCTAGCCAAAATTTGCATAGATCAAAATATATTTCATCAATATAACTTGAAAATATATTTAAGAAGAAAAGAAACTATAGAATAAGCAAAAACATTAGCAAAAAGTATATTAACAAAGAAGAATAAATCCACCTGATGTGAGGCGTGTATATTATTTTTTTTGTGTGGCAAATAATGAACATGTATGATACATTAAAAGAATAATGATTTTACTAAAAGAAGAATTCATTAATTAACTTGAAAACTTTCTATAATGCAAGGTGACAAATAACATAAAAAATAATCCTATCAAAAAATAATACTCCATCCGTTTCAATTTATATGAACCCATTTGATTGGGCACGACATTTAAGAAAAAGGGAAGACTTTTGAAACTTGTGGTTCAAAATAAGCCTTGAAAATTTGTGTGGCTGTAAATCTTTCATAAAGTGAATTTGTTTCCAAATTAGTAAAGAGCTCATTCATTTTGGCACGGATTAAAAAGAAAATAAGTTCAAATAAATTGAAATAGAGGGAGTAATACTTTTGATCTATTGGAGGTTGGCTGAAGTAAGCCAAGCAGAAAAATTAATGGATTTCTGATAGAACTAAGAGAAATAGGATAATGTGATAACATAATCTTTGGCAAAATACATCAAATGACACTTAAACTATAGCCAAAATGTCGAGTTCACACTCAAGCTATGCAGGCAACCTATTACACACCTCAACATCTAAAAAGTGAATTTAATAACCCCCAGAAGCTGATGTGGCACAAAAAAAAATTATGATTAAAAAATAGGCGCATTTTGTTGATTTTGTTTTTTGCTAAATATGCCCCCACCCTGCCCCGCCCCCTCTTCTTCATTTTTGTAGGAAATCAATTCCTTCCTTGCTTGATTATGATTGAATGTCATCAATATATACAAAAGACTTACCTTATTCTAGGAGCTATTCTAGCTGTACATAATATTCTAGGAAATATTCTAGTTGTACATAATAATGACTAATATTCTAGCTGTACATAATAATGACAAAATACAATCGTTATCACACCCCCGCTGTCGAAGCGGGAGGTGGACGAACGCTTAGACTGTCCCGAAAGTCATCAAACAGTACGCGCGGAAGCCCTTTTGTAAAAATGTCTGCAATCTGATATCGGGACGGAACATGAAGGACACGAACTTCGCCACGGGCAACTTTTTCGCGAACAAAGTATATGTCCATTTCAATGTGTTTAGTGCGCTGATGTTGTACCGGGTTACCTGATAAGTATATCGCACTCACATTGTCACAATAAACAAGTGTCGCCTTTTGGATTGGGCAATGTAGCTCAAGGAGTAAATTCCTGATCCAGCAGGATTCAGAGACAACATTAGCAACTCCCCTGTATTCGGCCTCGGCACTAGAACGAGAGAGTGTAGGCTGACGTTTTGAGGACCAAGAAATCAAGTTGTCACCGAGGAAGACACAATAGCCAGAGGTGGAGCGTCTGGTATCCGGGCAGCCACCCCAATCTGCATCTGTATAGGAGACTAAGCTACTGACAGTAGACTCATAGAGATGCAACCCAAAATCAATAAACCCCTGAATGTAGCACAGAATGCGCTTAAGAGCAGCCATATGTTCATTACGAGGGTCATGCATGTGGAGACACACCTATTGGACGGCATAAGAGATATCTGGTCTAGTGAAAGTAAGGTACTGCAAAGCCCCAGCAAGCTGACGATACTTAGTCGTATCATCAAATGGTGCATCTTTCGAGGCACTTAGCTTCGGCTTCGTGTCAACAGGTGTAGGAGACGGGCTACAGAGTGACATACCTGCCCGTTCTAGGATTTCTTCGGCATACTGCTTCTGTGATAAAAATAAGCCATCTGCATTACGAGTAACAGCAATACCCAAGAAATAGCTTAGTGGACCAAGGTCTTTCATGGCAAACTCGGCACTTAAGAGTGCCATAATAGACTTACGGAGATCGTCTGAAGAGGCCGTCAGAATGATGTCATCAACATAAAGCAGTATATATGCAATATCAGAACCCCTGCGATAAATGAATAATGAGTGATCAGACTTGCTGTGTGAGAAGCCAATGGTGGCGACAAAATCAGCAAACCGCTGGTACCAAGCCCGAGGGGCTTGTTTCAAGCTGTAGAGAGACTTCTTCAATAGGCAAACATGATCAGGAAAATTGGGATCCCGAAAACCCAATGGTTGATGCATATACACAGTGTCAGAGAGATTTCCATGAAGAAAAGCATTCTTGACATCGAGTCGGTGGATGGGCCAAGAATAAGATAAGGCAATACTTAGCATAGTGCGAATGGATGCCGGCTTGACCACCGGACTGAAGGTCTCCTCACAGTCAACACCCTTCTGCTGAGACCTGCCATCACCTACAAGACGGGCTTTATGCCTCTCAAAAGAACCATTAGATTTCTTTTTATGACGGAAAATCCACATTGACCGAATCACATTAACATTAGCAGGCCGAGGAACTAACTCTCATGTCTTATTTTCAATTAGAGAATTAAATTCATCCATCATGACATTCTTCCAATTTAGGTCACGGAGAGCACTTACGGGATTTTTGGGTAATGGAGAGATGGAGGTAGTGCTCTCGGTGTTAAGGTTAGAGGAATATTTCAAATTGGGTTTGAAAATGCCATTACAGGATCGGGTAGTCATGGGGTGTGGCTGCTGTGGGGAGGGGGATGTAGGTGGTAATGGCGGGCTGGAAGGCAGCGGCGCAAGAGCAGCGGGAGGGCTGTCCTGCAGCGGGAGGGGGCTGCTGCTGGAGACTAGGAGTGGCCGCGGGTGGAGCCGGGGGTGGAGGTGGGTTGGGATTTAGAGTGTTGGGAGATGTATTGCCAGAATTTCGTTGCATATGATGAATGATGTATGGATTAACATTATGGTTCAAAAATTCATACGTGTGAGATGTCGGAGTATGAAGTTTTGAGAATGGGAATGTGTGTTCATCAAAGACCACATGACGGGCAACGAAAATTTTCCGGGTTGACATATCATAACACTTATATCCCCTATGATAGGAAGGGTACCCAAGAAAGACACAAGGAGTGGACCGTGCTTGTAACTTATGAATGGTAGTGGATGGAAACAAAGGAAAACATAGACACCCAAAAACCCGAAGATGGGAATAGATAGGATCTTTTTGGTATAGGAGTTGAGTAGGGGAAAAGTATCCTAGAACTTTAGTAGGGAGAATGTTCAAAAGGTATGTGGCCATAGAAAGTGCATGATGCCAAAAAGAGGGGGGCCTCAAGGCATGGGTGAGCAGGGTCCGAATTACATTATTTATGGATCGGATGTGACGTTCGGCTTTTCCTTTTTATAGGAGATGTGTAAGGGCAAGAGAGGCGGAATTGCAGCCCATGTTTTTGAGCAAATAGTTAAAGTGGTCCGTTATCAAATTCTTTCCCATTGTCACATTGTAAATTTTTAATGGACCTTTCAAATTAAGTTTTGATAAAAGCATGGAATGAGGTGAAAAGAGAGTAAACTTGAGACTTCTTAGAGATAGGAAAAGTCCACAAAAATTTACTAAAATCATCAAGAAATAGTACATAGTAACGATGCCCATTAGAGCTAGCTACGGGCGACGTCCAAAGATCACTATGAACTATGTCAAATGGAAAAGCAGTGAAAGACATCGAGTCATAAAAAGGTAATTTAACTTGTTTCCCCAAAGTACAAGATGAACATAAAAACTGTTTGTTCCTATTACATTCAATAAAATGCTTGCTATGAAGAGAGCGTAAAGGTTGGGCTCCCGGATGTCCTAAACGACGATGCCATGAATCAGGAGACAAAGAACTGAAGACAAAAGGAGATTTTGAAGGTGAGGCCTGGATGACGGTGGAGAGTGGATAGAGGTCCCCGCTACTGTTACATCTCATTAGTTTGTTCCCGGTCTGGAAATCCTTCACATAAAAACCAAATAGGTCAAATTCAACAGAAACCCAGTTATCAATGGCAAATTTTCGGACGGAGATAAGATTCTTAATGAGCTTGGGTGCATGCAATACATTATTTAAGGTAAGAGGGGGGTGTGGAGGTGAGAGAGTAGTGTTCCCGAAACCATGAATTGGAATTACATGCCCATTACCAACAACAATGCGATGATTACTATTGCTCAAATTAAAATAATATGAGAGTGTACCTTGGTTCGAGGTCATATGTGATGTTGGACCGGTGTCCATATACCAATTCCCATCCGGTGGAGTGATAGAGAAACTATGCATTGCCGCCTCAATGTCCGTCGGAGTGTAGCCAATATGGGGCTGGGCTGCCGAGGCCGCGTAGGCCTGTTGAGGTCGTGGCCCAAGAATACCGGGCTGCATCGCCAGTCGGGATTGCTGCCGTGGGCAGTCGAGTAGGGGCATGGTGGAGCAGCCCACTGTGTCCGCCACTGCCCATATGGAGGGTAGGAAAAATAACGTGGCGCGGCTGCCACTGACTGGTGCCGCCAGTTGGCCACTGGTTGGTGTCGCGGTCAGCGTTCTGCCCACCCCCACCGCGGCCATTATTGCGGTTTTGCCCATTGTTCTTTCCATTATTATTTTTCTTCTTGTTCTTGTTGTTATTATTCCTGCCATGATTGGAACTTGAAGAAAAATTATTCTGAGAGTTGGAGTTAACATGTTCCATGTTACCTGGTTGGACACCGCCAGTTGAGGCAATAAAAGCCGTATTCCCGCCGGCTTCCTTGGAGAGACGATTTTTAGCGTACGTTTGGCCAGTTTTATTCGGGATCAAACGCTTTCAAAAGGTGGTAGTGGGTCTTGATTTTGGACAAAATCCACTGTGCCAGAGTAGGCCTCTGGAAGACCACCAATGAGCCGCAAGACAAGGCGACTATTTGCCACCGGAGCATCCACATCTTCCAGCCTGTCCGCCAAGGTTTTCACGTGGTTGCAATACGCATCCGCACTTGAATGTTTTTTGAGAGAGATGTTACGACCCAACCCCGTGGGCCGTGACTAGTGCCCGAATTGGGCACCCGAACACAATCACAAATCCGAGTGGCAAATAGATGGCTTATACCGACACAAATATCAAATGCTGCCTCAGATTATATCAGATACATCCAGGTATATAACAGAAGCCGACAAGGCTATATTTCAAATTTAGATAATTTCCAGAAAAATTTCGGTAGAGTTTCCTTTGTTTTACAGACTATCCAAATTAACCCTGCGCACAGATAATACCAACAAAGGCCACACAGGGCCAACAAAGCAACATGTAAACATATGCGGACCGGCCGCCGCGGCGAATGGGATCGCCCAAACACAACATATACACGCATCTGTACAGAAAGACCCTAACCCACAAACATGTCCACAGACCTCTAAACAGACCGACAGAATCATATGACGGGACAGGGCCCCGCCGTACCCATGAACGAATATGTATAAATGCACTACCAAGTATATATACCAAAAATATAAGCTCCGGGATGAGAGGAGCACTCCGAATAGCAGAAGGGGGTGTCCTAAACATGTGGATCACCAGGCTGTGCGTCTGTACCTGCGGGCATGAAACGCAGCCCCCGGAGGAGGGGGTCAGTACGAAATATGTACTGAGTATGCAAAGCAGAAGGTACAAAAATAAATCTTGTACAGTAATCGAATCAGAAGTATGGAAAATGATACATATCCAAAAATATCAAAATGTTTATTTCCAAAGTATAAATTATGCATAGGGCACAGGAAAATATGGTCGCCCACCTGTCGATGGCGCCATAACACAGCATAACACCTGAAAGTTTCAAATCTCCGAATCCCCGGCACACATCACAACACAGCATAACGCCAATCACAGCATAACACCAAACATATATGGAACCCGGCCCTCGAGCGAGGAGCTCGGTGAACCATAAACACAGCATAACACCGGAATGTATCATAATACGCACGACAACCGAACCGGCCCGGGAACCGGCGAACGATATCATAGGGCACGAGCGGAGTAGTGAGGAATCATATGCATAAAATCATTATCATAAATCCAAAAGATAAGTAAAATAGTCATATTTAAAATCGGAACAATAATTATAACATTTTCTTCCCAAAGTTACCGAAATTACATAAAGGGCGTCGCAGGACCCACGGACGAGTATAGACCCGAACTGAGCCCGCCTATGAAAAACATACTCATTTTATATCATACAAACTCCTACGAAAATTTCAAAGCAATCCGAGTTTTTCTGAGGAAGTTATGGGCGTTTGAACTTTTGGAATTGCTAAAGAACAAGCTTTGGAACCAAAAATCAGCTTTCATGAAATCTTTACAAATTATAAACTCCAAGGATATAAGGATCAATGTTATGGCATATGCGCCCAAGAATACCAAGGAAACAAATACGAATCACAGACAAGCTCAGATTTGCGAGAATAGAGTTTCCTAGAGGCTCGTATCATGGCCTACTTTAACTAAGGCATGCCAAAAAAAAAGGTTACCTTACATACCTCAAACGCTCTCCAATATGATCCAACTCAAGCTAAGTCCAAACTATGATTCGGGTTTCCCACGATCTAAAAATAAGCCATAAAATGCCAAACATCAGCTAAAGACTTATTGGGCAATAAATTCCAATTTCGCCCAAAATTCTACAGAAATTTGGCAGCATTTCCCCTGTAAATAGGCCATCCCGAGAATTTATCTCGCTCAAAGTCAACAACAACAACCACAATAACCAACTTAACAACATCAATAATGAATTCGGAAGACAAAATAACATTAATAGCTCTCTTTTTCATCATTCGACAACTTTCCAATTATTCAATTCAATGGCTTACTTTCAAGCCACAATATCGTTCACACATTTAATTATCAACCGAAATCCTTACCACAATATTCAAGGGCATTCTAAGCAATTTACATAATATTTCTAACAATCCACAATTTCTCCAAATTTTTGGCCGAAAACAGCCCCCTAAACCGAGAACTACACTACAACACACTCCTCATTTTCAAATCATGATTTGTATCAACAATCCACACTATAACTATATCATTTCCATAAAATACACAAATTACATCAATGCACAATAACCCTCAAATCAGCCCACAAAATCTCAACATCAATCTTGAGTCATTACATGCTCAATTCCAAACTAGAATTCATAACGACGACAATTAAAATGCTAAGCGATATTAATGCAATCTTCGACATATTATGTGGCCCACATTCGTCCACACTACACATATACATATGTTGATGGTTCTCATAGATAAAGATTGCATTAATTGCATAAAGTTCTCCAAATCAGTCCGCAACACTTACCATATCAATTTGGGACATTAAACTCTTATTTCCACCATAAAAGTCATCACAACAACCATTAAAACGTTAAGCGACATTAGTGTGTCCTTTTGCATACAGTATGACCCATATTCATCTACCACTACACAAGCATATAATGGTGATTCTTAGCCACTCTACACACTACAACAATTTAACATGGTACAAGAAGCTAATTAATCAACTCAACACCACACAACACACACACACCCCACACGGCTAACACCCATCACACAACCCACTTCCAACATACTATATTTCACCAATTTCATCCATATTAACATACTACAACATGAATTAAACGTTCACAACACATAAACAAGTGCAAAACTTACCTTTCTTCTCCAATTCCATATTTGGTTAGGGTTTGCAATTGACACAACGAATGGTTGGATGACCCAAACAACTCTTCCACACTACTTAGGGACCTCAAATTAGTGGGTTTGAACCAAAGAAATAATTTTGGGGTGGTTCAAAATGATCTTGATTTTTTCTTGGTCTTGGCCGTGAGTGGTGGAGTTGTTTCTCCAACTTCTTGATATTTTATTCTAAGTGTTGAGTTGATAAAACGATGACTTGAAGTCATCTTTTAAGTCCCACAATAATCTTCCAAGTGTCTTTGGGCCCATACATGTGTTGGACCAATTAAAATTGGCCACAACAATGTGTGGGGACCACTTCAATCCACACGTTTTTTTTTTTTTTTTTTTGCAAGAGTTTTAATTTCCAAATTCATGAATTATGGTCCCAATTTTTCCTAAGTGTTCAAAGCCAACAATTTCATATATAACTTATATCTCAAAATAAAATCAAATGGTCAAAAGTCCCGACTTCGAATCCCGGAATGGTCTTGGCCTTAAATTATCATAGTTAATCCGGGTTGTCCCAATGTACAAAAATACGGGTTCTAACATCCTCCCCCCCTTTAGAACATTCGTCCTCGAATGTCAGATTAACCTTACCGGTCATACAACAATTTGGGGGAGTTTCCTTACAAACTATTACAACAATACAATCATTGATCAATGATTCATTTATCAAACAACATAGTCAAATAGAGAATTGGATTACCTGTAGGCTCTGAAAATAAATGAGGATACTTCTTCTTCATATGCTCCTCAGTTTCCCAGGTCATTTTCTCTCGGTTATTGTTCCGCCACAGCACTTTAACAGAAGCCATATCTTTGTTCCGCAACCTTTTTACCTGGCGATCCAATATGGCTATAGGCTGCTCCTCATAAGATAGCTTCTCTGTGACCTGAATATCATCTACAGGAAAGACTCTGGAAGGGTCACCAATACACTTACGAAGCATAGAAACATGAAATACCGGGTGTACCGCTCCCAAATCAGCTGGCAGATCTAACTCATAGGCAACCTTGCCTATTCCGCGAACAACCTGATATGGCCCAATATATCTCGGACTGAGCTTTCCTTTCTTGCCAAATCTCATAACACCTTTCATCGGTGACACTTTCAGGAACACCTAATCGCCAATCTGAAACTCTAACGGTCGACGTCGCTTATCGGCATAAGATTTCTGTCGGCTCTGGGCCGCTAACAGTCGCTCTCGGATCAGTTTCATTTTATCGACTGCCTGCTGGACTACATCTGGGCCAATTAATTGAGTATCACCCACGTCAAACCAACCGATCGGAGATCTGCATTTCCTTCCATACAACGCCTCATATGGTGCCATCTGAATACTGGAGTGGTAGCTGTTATTATAAGCAAACTCAACAAGCGGTAAATGGTCGTCCCAGCTACCCCTGAAATCAATAACACAGGCACGCAACATATCTTCCAATGTCTGAATAGTGCGCTCGGCCTGTCCGTCGGACTGGGGATGGAAGGCTGTACTCAGGCTCACCTAGGTCCCCAATCCCTCCTGAAATGATCTCCAGAACTTAGCTGTAAACTGGGCACCTCTATCGGAAATAACAGACACAAGAACTCCGTGCAGTCTCACAATCTCCTTAATATATAGCCTGACATAATCTTCAGCTGAGTATGTAGTCCTAACTGGAAGAAAATGGGCTGATTTTGTCAGCCGATCAACGATCACCCAAATGGAGTCGTACCTCCGTAGAGTGCGAGGTAAACCTGTAATAAAGTCCATATTAATGATCTCCCACTTCCACGTCGGTATCTCCATCTCCTGCAATAGCCCACCGGGCTTCTGGTGCTCAATCTTAACCTGCTGGCAATTTTGACACTGAGCAACGAACTCTGCTATATCTCTTTTCATACCGTCCCACCAATATAGGCATCTGAGATCATGGTACATCTTCGTCGACCCTGGGTGAACAGAATATCGGGCATAATGTGCCTCGCCCATAACCTGTCGCCGCAACCCTGCAACGTCAGGTACACACAATCTGCCTCTGTGAAATAACACTCCATCAGGTGAAATCTCAAACGGAGTCTTCTCCTGTGCCGGAGCTGCATCTCTGTACTGTGCCAGAATAGGATCCTCATACTGATGCCGCTTAATATCTTCTGTAATAGAGGACTCAGCAATACCTCGAACAGAAACCCCAACATCTCCAGAATCAGCCAAGCGAACTCCAAGACTAGCCAACTGATGAATATCGCGAACCATTTCTTTCCTCCCTGATGGCACGTCTGCTAGGCTACCCATAGACTTGCGACTAAGTGCATCTGCCACAACATTAGCTTTCCCCGGATGGTAGAGAATATCAACATCATAATCTTTTAACAACTCTAACCACCTCCTCTGTCGCAAGTTCAGCTCCTTTTGCCTAAAGATGTACTGAAGGCTCTTATGATCTGTATAAATATCAACGTGAACCCCATATAAATAATGTCTCCACATCTTCAAAGCATGAATGACCGCGGCCAGCTCCAAATCGTGAGTAGGATAATTCTTTTCATGTTTTCTGAGCTGCCGGGAAGCATAAGCTATCACCCTGTCGTGCTGCATCAACACACATCCCAAACCAATACCAGAGGCATCACAATAAATCACATACCCATCTGGACCCTCGGGAAGAGTCAGGACTGGAGCTGTAGTCAACTTCTCTTTCAGCAACTGGAAGCTACGCTCGCAAGCATCTGACCACTGAAACTTAGCTCCCTTCTGAGTCAGCCTTGTCAAAGGTGCTGAAATGGAAGAAAATTTCTCCACGAATCTCCGATAATAACCAGCCAATCCCAGAAAACTACGCACCTCTGTCGGCATCGTAGGTCTAGGCCAATTCTTTACGGCCTCAATCTTCTGGGTATCCACCCGGATGCCATCAGCCCCAATAATATGTCCCAGAAATGCCATTGAAGATAACCAGAATTCACACTTAGAAAATTTAGCATATAATTCCTGGTGCCGAAGTGTGCCAAGTACCGTCCTCAAATGGTCCGTATGCTCTGCTTCTGACCGAGAATAAACCAGAATATCATCGATAAATACGATCACAAACATATCCAAGAACGGTCTGAATACCCGATTCATCAGGTCCATAAATACTGCTGGGGCATTTGTCAGCCCAAAAGACATGACTCTGAATTCATAGTGCCCATATCGGGTCCTGAATGCTGTCTTGGGAATATCAGCCTCTCGTACCCGTACCTGATGACATCCTGACCGCAGGTCTATCTTCGAGAAGTACCTGGCACCTTGCAGCTGATCAAACAAATCATCAATCCTGGGGAGGGGGTATTTATTCTTGATGGTTACCTTATTCAACTGCCGATAATCAATGCACATCCGCAGCGAGCCGTCTTTCTTCCTCACAAATAATACTGGAGCTCCCCAGGGTGACGCACTAGGCCGAATGAAACCCTTCTCCAATAGATCTCTCAGCTGTTCTTTCAATTCTTTTAATTCTGCTGGTGCCATTCTGTACGGAGGAATAGAAATGGGCTGAGTGTCTGGCAACAAATCAATAGAAAATTCTACCTCCCGCTCGGGGGGAAGACCTGGAAGCTCATCTGGGAATACATCTACAAATTCATTAACCACTGGGACCGACTGAAGAGTCGGTGCCTCTGCCTCTAAATCATGAACACGGACCAGATGATAAATATATCCCTTTCTGATCATTTTCTCAGCCTTGAGGTATGAAATAAACTTACCCCTCGGCGAAGCTGTATTACCTGCCCATTCTATAACTGGTTCCCCCGGAAACTGGAAACGAACTATCTTCTGCTGGCAGTCAACATTAGCATAACAGGACGCTAACCAGTCCATGCCCATAATAACATAAACTCTAGCATATCTAACTCTATCAAATCATCTTTAGTACAACGATCAGATATGATAACAGAACAATCCCGATAAACCTGTCTGGCTATAACAGAATCCTCTACAGGTGTAGCTACCTCAAAAGGCTCTATCGGCTCGGATTCTATCCCAATCTCATTAGCAACAAGTGGGGCAATATATGATAAAGTCGAACCAGGATCAATCAATGCATACACAAATCGAGAGAAAACCAGTAATATACCTGTGACGACATTAGGCGACGCCTCCTGGTCCTGTCGGCAGGCTAATGCATAAATGTGGTTCGAAGGACCGCTAGAACCAGGAACTCCACCACGACCCCTGCCTCGGCCTGCTGATGCTGGTGTACCCCGTCCAGTAGGACGCATGGCTACTGAGGCTGAAGATGAACCACCGGCTGACCCGGTAGACTGAGCTGAACTGCCTGTACCGCCTCTGACCGAACAATCTCTCATCTGATGGCCCTGACGGCCGCAAACAAAGCATGCACCCGTAGCTCAGAAACACTCCCCCGGGTGCTGTCTCCCACAGTAGGAACACGAAGGTCTAGGTGGCCTCATCTGACTGCTGGAACCTCTGTCCAACTGTGAACCTGAATCCCTGGAGCTCGGGCCTGCCCCTGAATATCCGGCACCCTCAGATCTCCTGCCGGTAAACTGTGGGGGTGTACCCCGTGATGACTGAGAAGGATATCTGCTCTGCTGCTGCTGCTGAGGCTGTCTGCCTCTGAAATCCCCAGAATACCCGGACGATCTAGCCCTCTTGGGCTGGCCCCTATCATCAACTCTGTCAGGCTGGCGCCCCCTGCGTCTATCCTCTATGCCCTGGGCGTGGGCTTGTATACGGGCAATATCCATACCGTGCTGGGCCGCCAATACCAGGCAACTGTCAACGTAATACAGATCCAGCCCCACTATATATCGGTGCATCCGGTCAGTCATGGTAGCTACATATGTGGGCGCATATCGGGCCAGTGAATCAAACTCTAAGCTGTACTCCCGAATTGGCCTGCCCCGCTGCTTCAATAGCAGGAATCGGTCCACCCTGGCGCGCCTCACCTCCGGAGGTAGAAAGTGGGCCACGAAGGCCTCTGTAAACTCATTCCATACAGCTGGAGGGGCACCCTCACCCCTGGACAGCATCCAAGACTCGTACCAATTGGCTGCTACGTCGTGCAACCGGTATGACGCCAACTCAACGGACTCTGTATCAGAAGCACTAATCAGTCGCAGGGTCTGCTGCATCTGTCGAATAAACTCATGAGGGTCCTCTGCGGGCTTTGAACCGAAGAACTCTGGGGGGCCACAGGTCAGAAAATCACGGGCCCTCGAACTGTCGCGCCTGTCTGCCCGACCATCTCCTCCTCCCTGTCTATGAACCTGCCCTGCTACCAGTCGAGTCAATAGCTGAACTGCCTCTCGCAGGGTACCATCGTCCGCCCCTGGCTGGGGAACTGGAGGCGCGGCCGTTGGAGCCTCTGGAGCTAATGGTGTAGCCGCCCCCCGACCCCTAGTGGCAGCGACTGGTGCTCCAGACTCCTCTGATGATGAAGACGTAGAAGAGTCTACTGGCTGGGACGCAATATCACGCATCATCTGAGCAAGGGTCCGAGCACCCTTCTGAGCACGGCTGGTCTGTCCTACCACTGCCCTTTTTCTTCTGGGCGGCCGTCGCCTTTTTCGGAGGCATCACTGAAAGAAAAACAACAACGGATCAGAACAGAATCATCCTAATAGCATAGCTCTATCGCACGATCTAAGATTCAAAGAAAGGACAACATCCTAAATGTCCTGTAGCTTCCTGTTTATAGATGTGGTGCACAACACACCGATAATCAAGACTCTACTAGACACGATCTGTGGACATTCCGAGGACAAACTGCTCTGATACCACTTTTGTTACGACCCAACCCCGTAGGCCGTGACTAGTGCCCGAATTGGGCACCCGAACACAATCACAAATCCGAGTGGCAAACAGATGGCTTATACCGACACAAATATCAAATGGTGCCTCAGATTATATCAGACACATCCAGGTATATAACAGAAGTCGACAAGGCTATATTTCAAATTTAGATAATTTCCAGAAAAATTTCGGCAGAGTTTCCTATGTTTTACAGACTATCCAAATTAACCCTGCGCACAGATAATACCAACAAAGGCCACACAGGGCGAACAAAGCAACATGTAAACATATGCGGATCGGCCGCCGCGGCGAATGGGATCGCCCAAACACAACATATACACGCATCCGTACAGAAAGAGCCTAACCCACAAACATGTCCACAGACCTCTAAACAGACCGACAGAATCATATGACGGGACAGGGCCCCGCCGTACCCATGAACGAATATGTATAAATGCACTACCAAGTATATATACCAAAAATATAAGCTCCGGGATGAGAGGAGCACTCCGAATAGCAGAAGGGGGTGTCCTAAACAGGTGGATCACCAGGCTGTGCGTCTGTACCTGCGGGCATGAAACGCAGCCCCCGGAGGAGGGGGTCAGTACGAAATATGTACTGAGTATGCAAAGCAGAAGGTACAAAAATAAATCTTGAACAGTAATCGAATCAGAAGTATGGAAAATAATACATATCCAAAAATATCAAAATGTTTATTTCCAAAGTATAAATTATGCATAGGGCACAGGAAAATATGGTCGCCCGCCTGTCGATGGCGCCATAACACAGCATAACACCAGAAAGTTTCAAATCTCCGAATCCCCGGCACACATCACAACACAGCATAACGCCAATCACAGCATAACGCCAAACATATATGGAACCCGGCCCTCGAGCGAGGAGCTCGGTGAACCATAAACACAGCATAACACCGGAATGTATCATAATACGCATGACAACCGAACCGGCCCGGGAACCGGCGAACGATATCATAGGGCACGAGCGGAGTAGTGAGGAATCATATGCATAAAATCATTATCATAAATCCAAAATATAAGTAAAATAGTCATATTTAAAATCGGAACAATAATTATAACATTTTCTTCCCAAAGTTACCGAAATTACATAAAGGGCGTCGCGGGACCCACAGACGAGTATAGACCCGAACTGAGCCCGCCTATGAAAAACATACTCATTTTATATCATACAAACTCCTACGAAAATTTCAAAGCAATCCGAGTTTTTCTGAGGAAGTTATGGGCGTTTGAACTTTTGGAATCGCTAAAGAACAAGCTTTGGAACCAAAAATCAGCTTTCATGAAATCTTTACAAATTATAAACTCCAAGGATATAAGGATCAATGTTATGGCATATGCGCCCAAGAATACCAAGGAAACAAATACGAATCACAGACAAGCTCAGATTTGCGAGAATAGAGCTTCCTAGAGGCTCGTATCATGGCCTACTTTAACTAAGGCATGCCAAAAAGAAAGGTTACTTTACATACCTCAAACGCTCTCCAATATGATCCAACTCAAGCTAAGTCCAAACTATGATTCGGGTTTCCCGTGATCTAAAAATAAGCCATAAAATGCCAAACATCAGCTAAAGACTTATTGGGCAATAAATTCCAATTTCGCCCTAAATTCTACATAAATTCGGCAGCATTTCCCCTGTAAATAGGCCATCCCGAGAATTTATATCGCTCAAAATCAACAACAACAACCACAATAACCAACTTAACAACATCAATAATAAATTCGGAAGACAAAATAACATTAATAGCTCTCTTTTTCATCATTCGACAACTTTCCAATTATTCAATTCAATGGCTTACTTTCAAGCCACAATATCGTTCACACATTTAATTATCAACCCAAATCCTTACCACAATATTCAAGGGCATTCTAAGCAATTTACATAATATCATCACATAAATTGGAATGGAGGGGTATTATTTTTACCTGATTCCATGTCCAGGGCCACAAGCCATATTTTGGATCCACAAGTTAGTAGTTCCTGGACCGATGGATACGCAATCATCTCCCGTACTGATTATCGAGTTCAAGATTGAGATCTCCGACGATAATTGAACATGAATGCCATCCGTATTCGGGCTTTTTCCTGGGGCAAAAACTTTGACAGCCTGCAACTTCACATTTTTGCACCCATTGATGACAATGTGAAACATTTGGCTGTTCAATGAAGTTAGTCCAGTTATTGCTACATTGTTAGAATTGGAAAATCCCAGAGTCTGCAAATAGCAAGAAAACAATATAGCAATTTGTCAGCATCCAACTCAATAATAAGCAATTGGATTTTCATTTCAGTTTAAAGGCAGCATTTAATTAAGATTTCTATGGTCTAAGGTAGCTCACTGCCAGTAAAGAAGTTAATACTGCCTTAGAAAAAATTAAATAACCATAATAATACCAGGGTAGAAAATGCTTGCACGGTTATTCACATAAAGTACATGTTTATCCTTATTTGAAGGGAACGTTACAACTCATAAAGAAAACTGCTAATTTTGAGAAATGAACAGCCTTTGAACTTGTCTATTGCACACTATAGATTGCCTAAGAGATAACAATATGTAACAATTCATAACCTGAATAATAAAGCAGATTACTTGTTGCGACATGATAAAATATACTGGTGGTACATATAGTTACGTTCTTTATACAGTCAGTGTATATAAGTTAAATTCCTCTTATAATAGGTAGCTTGACGTCACTGAGGCAGTTCTTGCTTAAGAGGAATGAAATTTTGAATAATGTATACTATAATAAGTTACACTATCAGGTTATCTAAAAGATAACTACATGTAACAGTTCATAAAAATAGTGAGATTAGTACGTAACATGGCTAACAAAGCAGGTTACTTGTTACAACAAAATAAAATAGTTACATTATTTATTATATATAGGTTAAATTCATCTTAGAAGAAGCAGGGGTGCAGAATGTGACGGCGAGATCAGTTATATTTAAGAACACAACAAATGGTGTGAGGATCAAAACGTGGGGCAGACCAAGTACTGGCTTTGTCAATAATGTTCTTTTCCAGCACGCTACGATGATTGACGTTCAAAATCCAATCGTTATCTACTGCCCCTATAATAAAAATTGCCCCAGACGCGGGCTAATGATGATAACACCGAGCCTCAATGGTCGGGCATGATACTATATATATGACATCGAGCCTTAATGGTCGGGCATGATACTATATATATGACACCGAGCCTTAAAGGCCGGACATGGTACTATATATATGTATAAAATATTTTTTTAGGGATAAGCATGCATGGCATCCGCCTTATGAGGCATCCAGATGTACAGGTTATCTCTCATAGTCTATGTTACCTTTCATATCTATATTATGTTGTTATTCATGCCTTACATACTCAGTACATTATTCGTACTGTCGTCCCTTCTTGTGGACGCTGCGCTCATGCCCGCAGGTAGACAGGGAGACAGATCAGACCCGTAGGTCTTCTATCAGGGGATTCTCAGGGGTACTCCACTTTCTTCGGAGCTGCAATCTATTTGGTATTGTTCTTATGATCATTTGTATTCATATAGAGGCTCGTAGACGTGTGTGTACAGTTAGAAGTTTTGTAGCCCCGCCGGTTCATATTACGGTATAATATATCGGTGGCCTTGTCGGCCTTATTTTGAGCTCTTGATACTTTACTGATAGCCTTGCCGGCTTTATGATATACGCTGTGTTGTGGCGACCTTGCCGGTCCGTATATGTACATATGTGCAGAAAGATCGGATATTTCTATGTTGGGCCTTTTCTGCGTGCAGGTGTTCTTTGAGTTATGGTTTATAATGTTCAAAGTAACGGATAAGTCAGGTGGTTCCCGGCCTACGGGTCGGAGCCCGTCATACTCCTGGTAGGGGTGTGACAAAAGTTGACCCAAAATTCTATCCTTAATTCTGCCAACTTGTTCCAAATTTTCGACAAACTTATTTTTTTCTTTGATTTGCTTGGTCCCAAAATCTTCCAAAACTCCCCCTATATGATATTTATCATTTATTATATTTGATAATAGTCATGTTCTTGTGTTTCAAGGTTGTCCTTCTCGGTTACGACTTACGAGATCGTAATTCATCCTTTACATTGTGACGTACTTCGCATGGCTTGTACCTTCCAAAAATTCATGGGATGTCTCCGATACTCCATTACTACGGTGAAGTATGTGGCATGCTCTTAAAGTACGGGGTGTAACACAAGCACTTACTGCAAAGTTATTATCGGAGTAGATTCACTTTCTTTGTTATGAATACAATGAACTAAAGTGGTTGTCCATTTAATTCTTAGAGATCACATACATGAATCGCTTGAATTCATATGTATGTATCTGATATGTAACTTCATTCTTGCCTTTAACGATGTGCTTTATAACTATAAATAGAGCACTTTTGGCTCATGGATTGTACACTTGAAATAAGAAGAAAAGTTTTCTCCTCCTCTACATCTATTGTCTCTATATATCGTGTTTTATATTATTTCATTTGCTCTCCATTTATAACATGTTATCACCATGAAGCTCTAATCTAGTGAGAAGGTTTTGATTTTTTCATTTTGTGTTACGAACATCAAGCATGGTATGTTTTTCAAAAGATTTACTTTAATTTGGTTCTTGGAATACATATTATCATTCTTGTTACATTCAACTACTTGTCAGCCTTAAACTTAATTATATCTTGAATTCTCAAGACATAAGCATGAAATAATATTAAAGACAGTGGTTGCTATAGTAGCTTAAATGAATTTGATATGGTTAATTGATTGTCTTTGGTCTTATTACAATCACATGCCTATCATTAAATAATCTTACCTTGCTCACTATTATGTGTTTGAATATATGTGGTATGATGTAAGAAAATTACCGCTCATATTTGGTATTATTTTATTATTCATAAATTGCCAAAATTATTCACAAGTAAACTATGACAGTTTATGATATAAGATTGCACGTGTATTATTTTATTCGGTAGCTATATAGCCCCTGAATTAGTTGCTCAATTGACGATCACATGAAATCTTTGTGTGGAATTTTTTTTTTCTCCATGATAAAAGACTATACATGTATGACTAAAATCTCACCAATCAGTGAAATGTCATTAATTAATTGTATCTTGGTCTTTATTCATATTAAGAGAGTGATTATCATCATATTTATTTGGATATCTACATTAGATGTATCTTCATTAAATTTTAAAGGCTATAATATGAGATACATATATGTTTCATTAGTAAATGCTACTTACGGAATTGTAAGAATATATGAACATTAGGGTGATAATAAATATTTTCATAAAGGCATATTATGACTAACCATTTAACTTTATAACTGTTAACTTAAATAATAGTACGTTCATGGTGTTATTAATTATGGTTGATTTTTATGATCACTAAAAGTGAAAATATTTTCAATTGCTTGCTATGTTTATTTCTGGTGAACTGCTCTATTGCTTGTACAATATTACTCTTTGTAAGTAATCTAATAACGTGAAAAAGTTGTAGCTCACAACAGAGAGAATAAGCTTTGAAAGCCTTCATCAAGTAAGCGACATGTTGTGTTTTCAATACTTATGACATTCAATTATTCCACAAGATTGAAAATACATGAATACTGATCTAATAAATTTGAGATCAAATACGAAAATACTCTCAATTTTTATGATATTAAATGTGCTCCTGAAGCAGTATTTATGGAGAAAAAAATTAAAATATATTATGAGATTATTTTATGCCTAGTTGTGACTAAACAAAATTGTGTTACATTCCTTGAAGTGAATGAGAAAAATTGTGATAAACATTATATAAGGGTAAGATGGTGGGTTCAAGTCCAACGCATTATAAGGGTAAGACATCGTGTTCGAGTCCTGATGCACCGTGACGATAAGATGTTGGGTTGGGTCCCAACACATTATGGTCTCACATAGCTTTACGAGGGCAAGACATCAGGTTCAAGTCTGGTGCTCCATGATGATAAGACGTTGGGTTCCAGTCCCAACACATTATGGCCTAACACGCCTTATATGGATAAGACATCGGGGTCGCGACCCGATGCACCATACTGATGATATAATGATGACTAAGATAAAATTATGCCTTTTTGAGGAAAATTTATGAAGCCCGTCCCATTGAATCTGCTCCATTTTATTAAGCGAATGTGAGAGCGATAGATCAAAAGTCTGAAAGAAGACTAAATAATTATCAGGGTTGTATGAATGAATGTGGGCGTGGCAAATGACAAAATAATAATCGTCACCATGGTGGTAATTATAAATAAGAGAATAATAAGGATTCTCAGGAATAATCCTTCAAAAGGTGAAGGTAATGTCGGCCATCGATGTGGTATGAAAGGGAATTGGGCACATGACTGCCATTCGTCCAAATATTTTGTCAAGCTTTATCAATCCTCCGTCAAAAGAAAGAAAAAAAAATTGAGGCCACACTTGACCTTTTGATGTTGAGGCGAGGCCGTTTGAATAATTATGAGAAATACTTGGGAAAAAAGAAGAAGCTCATGAGGCATGTCTAGATGATTATAATTCATTCTATAAGTCAATATGGCTATATGCATTAAACTTATGAACTAATGCATGCTCATGGTTGAATAAATACCACAACTCACCTCTAGTGGAGGTTTCAGAGAAATAAGGAAATAGTTTGGCCTAAACGGTCATTAGTTACATGCTTTTAGTACGTCAAAAATATTGTGGTATGTCTTATGATGAATCACCAAAGGGCATAAGCAAGAAATAAGTCTTGCCTATAAAGAAGACGTCCACCATACTAATTGTATTACGAAATATGTGGGTGCACATAATTAATTGGAGTTCTGGAAGAGCTAATGTGTTACCACCCGGAGGAATGAAATTGTTCAAAATATATTGGGCTTGTAGTAAGTCTCAAAGGAAACTTATTAAGTTTCAAAGGCAATGAATTATATTAAGACTACAAATTATGGGAAGATTTAATCTTCATGTTACTACAAGCAGAGCGAGTTATAAATAATTATGTGAAAGATTACCCAACTTTTCCTCCTGTTTGAACTGCACAAATATGGGCATGATGATGGAATCACATGCGATAGTAAACTAGAAGTTTACTGAAACAAATATAAGTTGGCATGACTGGTTGGTCTTCCCGGTTCAAATGTGATGTGAAAATAATTGAGACTTCACGTGGTTATATATTGAAGAAATAAAAGATTCTTCAAGAATTCTCATGTGCTGCTTGTTCTCATTGTAAATTAATCATTGTACCAACTAAGGTTGGGATTGTATTCCCTGATTTTTGAAACATATAAAAGGTGAATATGGGCCTATTTACTTGTCATGTGGACCACTTATTATTATATGGTATTAATAGATGCATCTATCGTATGGTCACATGTGCTTTGGTATCTTGAAATTGGAATGGGCAAGGTTGTTTGCTCAAATTTTTAAATTAAGAGCACAGTTCCAAACTATGATATTATGTTGATAATGCTAATTTATACCCAAGTTGGTTTAACAGAAATTGTATGTCTTCAATTATAGCTAAACCATTGTCTATGAGAATAAAACTCCCAAATGAAAATTTGGTATGAGATGTGTTGTTTAATTTGTAGCAGCACTTGTACGCATCAAAACCAACAGGGTTCCCCTATATGGTTGGTTTCAAGGACAGGAACCAAATAATTCCCATCTAGATATTTAATTGTGTGGTATATGATTCAATTGCTCTACAACAACACACAAAGATGGATCCTCAAAGAAAATTGAGAATATATTATTAACTATCTGGAGCCAATCACAGGAGATTTAATTTGTTTGCGATCAGATTTGGTGATTGATGTTTCGACGAATAAGTATTCTCAATATTATGGGCAGTGATGGAGCCAGGATATTTACTAAGGAAGTTCAAAATATGAAAAAGTAAACACACGAAGAAGTCAAAGGGGTTCAACGTCTATTATATTATACATAAAAAATATTATTAACCATGTATAAACAGTATAATTTTCCGCCGAAGGGGGTTCGGATGAACACCTTTGGCCCTTCCTACCTCCGCCCTAATTATGGGGAAAAAATAAGCAGCAGGAAAATGAGACAGATTGAAATGCATTATCACAGTCTTATATGGGTTCTCGTAAAAATCAGTGAGATCAAGAGGTTCGAGAGATCATTTATTTGCAAGATATTGCAAAACAATTGTCAGACGTATTATTGACCAAAAGCAAAATATATATCATGATTTTCAACAATACAAACTATAGCTGCTACATCTTCAAATCATGCAAAAATATTAGCCATGAAGCTAGTCGAGAATGGTTATGATTAAGATCATGACTCAACATATTTTGCAACGGCGTGGTCTTTCTTTGAAGAAAGATTCTAACAATATTGTAATAAGACAACACTAGTTGTATAGCTCAATTAAAGGAAGAATCCATCAAAGAAGGCAAAACAAAGTACATTTGACCCAAATTCTTTTTCACACATGATTTTCAACAGAATTGTGACATAGATGTTCAACAGATGCGGGCGGGTGATAATCTTGCAGATTTGTTCACTAAAGCATTACCAACATCAACCTTTGAGAAGCTAAGATACAAGATTGGAATGCGTCATCTCCCAAATATCAAGTGAAGTTTCTGTCAGGGGTAGCAACGTACGCGTTGTACTATTCTTTCCTTAACCAAAGTTTTGTCCCAATTGAGTTTTCCTAGTAAGATTTTTAATGAGGCAACTAGCACTCAATGCGTATTACAAGATGTGTGTATTCTTTTTCCTTCACTAAGAATTTTTCCCACTGATTTTTTCCTAGTAAGGTTTTCACGAGGCACATTATCTATAAAAAAATTCCCACTGATTTTTTCCTAGTAAGGTTTTCACGAGGCACATTATCTATAAACATCCAAGGGGAAGTGTTATGAATACAATGAACTAAAGTAGCTATCCATTTAATTCTTAGAGATCGCATACATGATTCGTTTGAATTCATATGTATGTATCTGATATGTAACGTCATTCTTGCCTTTAATGATGTACTTTATAACTATAAATAGAGCACTTTTGACTCACGGATTGTAGAAATAAGAAGAAAAGTCTTCACCTCCTCTCTACATCTATTGTCTCTATATATCTCGTTTTATATTATTTCATTTGCTCTCAATTCACAACATTCTTCAATTTATTTTCATTTTTCTGTAGTTATTGCGCACTACAGAAAATGACAAATTTGTGATGGATAAATCTGTCACAAATCATTAATTGTGACGGATCTGTGCCAAATTTATTATATATATATATATATATATATAAAATAACCCCGTCAAAATTCTGTCACAATTTGTGACGGAATTGCTCCGTGTCAAACAGTCCGTCACAATTTTGACATTTTCTTGTATTGTGCAAAGATCCAATTTATGTCTATTCATTGTCAGTTAGTTGTCTACATAAACTAAATAAACAAAATCAGATTCACTGAACCAGCTAAATGGTGGAATCTTCCGGTAATTGTTATAGGGTGAGTAGTACTTTAAATACAACCTTTCCACACTCCAACTTTATTAGTTTGGTCCTCTAAGCTTCTACGGTTTTATATCTGTTCACACTCTTTTTCCTACTTTACAAAAGTTGAGATCAAAGTGTCAAATAATACTTCAATCACTTTGTCCAATTTTCCCTTTTTGGCAGAAACAATATTTTATGGCGCTTCCTTTTTCTTTGTTCATTAGCAGAATTTTGCATTGTCCGTCAAATTTTGGTCAGTACATCTGCAACTCCAATTGTAGCCTCTGAACTTTTCTTTTAAGCTCCTCCATATCATTTCGCAAATTCCAACATTTTTAGAGGGTCTGAGCAACTTAGCTTATAAATTATGAATCGATTTCTTAGTCGATACAGTTAGTGTAGTTTTTAATGTCACACCATAAGGTTGCAATCGTTGCAGCCTGTACTTCAGCTTTATTGCTAGAGCAAGGCTGCAAATTAACAACCATTGTCACACTTGTCTAGTACAAACCCATTAAAATGCAAGCATGACATAAAACTTTTCAGAGAAAGGGGCATGCTATATATAACTTTTCAGTGGTATACATTTCGAATCCGCGAATTTTGTAGGACAAAAAAAAAGTTGAACCAAACTAATACAAAAAAAAACATAAGTAGGTTAGTGCGTGAAAGGACCAAACTGTAAAAATAAAAGTTTGGCCTTTCACTTCGTGCGTGAATGAGGCCAACAAAAAATCATGCTCTTTTTTTTTTTCTTTCCAGGTTTTCCTAGTTATTATCCTTTCCTTTGCAACAAAAGGTTAGTGCTGATAAAAATTTGAGAACTCCTAGACGTGAATAGAATAGTTTTCCCCTCAACATAATTCACATTAAACTACTGCTGGGATTTTTCTCATAGGCAATCTTCTCAAGGAAATGCACTCATCATGAAGTAAACCATGATCGTGCATAAGATATTTCTCTACGAAAAATAAAGGAATGGTCGGAGACATGTTCGACATTGTTCTACCAATGATTGTATAAAAATAATTTACATGCTTGATGTAATTTGACTTGTTCTAATAGAGTAACAGGTTACCAAGTATCTTTTTCAGGTTCACCTAACCATGTTTAGTGTAGAAAGTTACTTGCAGTTGGTTTTTGAGCAACCTGATCATATAAAGTAACTTTATGCATCAGTTAAGCTGTTAATAAAATCAATGATGACTAATCAATAAATGTGTCACTTTCTCTTGGGTTGATTTGCCCCTTCCAGATATATCCCTTAACAAGTAGTTATGGCACCAAATTTCCTACTTGACTCTGTTTTCAAAAGAATCTCTAGTGTCATGCGATACAATGCAATGAGAACTTAAGAAGAAGAGAAGGCAGGTGGGTAGCTAATGGAAGACAAATGATGTGAGAAAATAGAAATGGGAGTTGAAATTCATTGGCTGAAAAGGTCAAAAGAGGATGACTTTTTGTTGGCTTCATTCACGCACGAATTTCGTGCGTGAAAGGCCAAACTTTTATTTTTGCAGTTTGGTCCTTTCACGCACTAAATTAGTGCGTAAAACCTACTTATGTTTTTTTTTTTTGTATTAATTTGGTTCAACTTTTTTTTTTGTCCTACAAAAGTCGCGTGTCCTATACATTTCATTAGACATTGCATAATGTTACATGAGGATCAATAGAACAACCAGTATGTTTAATACATAAGAATCCAAATACAGTTTATAAATTGGAGCTTGCTTGGCCAGCCTCCGAACAAGTAACACAAACAATAAAATTATATTATTAGAGTGTCTAGCTTCGTTTTGTATAGTAATTTTCAGCTTTGTTTTCATTTTGTAAATTAAAGTATGCAGTATGATATTATACAAATAAATTTATAGTATCTGTTTTCTTCTTATTTATAAGGCGCAGCCAGAAGTTTCTAAACCAAAAGCTCTTCCTCCAGCATTAACACATGAAGCTTTAGCTCGGCCATCTTTGTAACTAAGATTCACATCTTCAAGTGTTATTCCACTACATGGATTCGTTTTGCTACAATCTAATTTCACCGCAATTTCCGTAGCCGATGTTCCGTGTATGTCTTGATAAGTTACATCACTTATTTTTACACCGGAGCCCTAAAAAAGAAAAAGAGAAGAATAATATGTTAGATAGATGAACACGATCTTTAATTTATCATAATAATTCGTGTCATCATTGTGCTAAATTTAACTATTCAAACATTACCTGATGAGGACAACTTTCATGATTAGGACAATAATCTTGGTCTATGATTATTGGATTTTGAACATTAGACATAACTAAATGCTGAAAGAGAACACCTTTAACAAAGCCATTGCTAGGCCTTGCCCAAGTTTTCACTCTCACACCATTTTGAGTTCCAGTGAAAGTCACTGTTTTAACTGTCACATTTTGAACTCCAGCCTCTTGCACTTCCCAACCTAAACTTCCAATGCTGCATCAAACATATTAATTCTTAGTTGATAGTAATTAAATCATTATAACTTAACGAATTTATACAAGAGTTTAATTTCTATACACTGACAGTTTAATAAAGATTCAAGCCACTTAAAGACAACTACATGTAAATGTGCATAACAAGTGAAACTAGTAACCCGGAATAATAAGGCGGGTACTCTGCTACTAAAAGTTAAAATGAAATTGATTGTGTAAAGTATTTTTATACTATCGGTACATATAAGTTAATTTTAACTATGTTAAATAACTAAGATACATTAAAATGTTTACTATAAGAAAATAGAGAGGAAGATTTAAATAGCACTACAAAGTATTATGTTCCAAACCTGATTCCATGGCCGGGGCCACAAGCAATGCTTTCGATCCATAAGTTAGAATTTCCAGGGCCAATTGAGATGCAATCATCTCCAGTACCAACATGTGAGTTCATAATGCTGACTCCTGACGATGATTGTACATGAATTCCATCGGTGTTGGGGCTATTTCCTGGAGCTGAGACTCTCACTCCTTGTAGCTTCACATTATGGCAGCCATCAACCAAAATATGGAACATTTGACTATTTTGTGCAGTTACTCCGTTGATTATGATGTTATCCGAGTTGTAAAAGGCCAGTGCCTGCTCCAAAGTTCAATGAACAAAAGATTATTGTGCTAGTTTAATTTGACGTAATATCGATCCAATTCTTCTTTGGCACTACGGGTATGTTTGGTACATCAGAAACCAATTTTCAGGAAGTTTGTTTTTTTTTTTTTTTTCACGAGGAAGTCATATATATTAGCTGGATTTTTTTTTCTTTCGTACTGGGGAAATGACTTCCTTACTTAGCTCATTGATGGAAGTCATTTTTCTTACAACTATTTTAATCTTTTAACTTCTTTTTATTTGATCATCCAATGAATAGTTACGTACTACATATAGGAGTATCAATATTTTGGATTCAAAAGTTTCGCCTAAACGCTCTCACATTTAGGAGTTATATTATTACTAAATATTTTCTACATACGTACTAAACACTGAAAACTTTTTTCATGGCAAACTTTACATACCGTATTTCCCTGAGGACATTTCTTGCCAGAGGTCTTGCAAGCCCAAAGACCAGCACCTTGTCCATCAAAAGTTCCACCATAGATAGAAACTCCGGTGACTTTTTCGAACTTTATCCAATTTCCAGACTTGCCAATCACATTATAATCAGAGGGAGCTAAGAGAGTGCCATCAATGCGTATAGTAATAGCGTTGCTCTTGCATGTTTCGCCACTGAAGTATGCGTTGCGAATCAAGTAACTTCCACGTGGCACGTATATAGTGGCCGCGCTAGTAGAAGCACAGGCTGCAGTCCATGCACTCAAAAAAGCATTTGATGAGTCTGTTTTGCCATTGGATTTTGCTCCATAATTTTGGACATTGTAAATGGTATTTGCTGCTAATGATAGGTTGGAGAGATAGATCAAGAAAAGTGGGAATATTGCTAAGAGACTAAGTTTGCACATTATCATTTTGCTAATGGAAAATTGCTAAAAAGTTTTTTTGAGGGATTCAAAGAACTGATCAAATGGAGGTGATGAGGAATTGGAGTAGTTTAGGGGGATATTTATAGGCTTTGGATTGATGAGTTGTACTTTCATGGATTAATTTAAGTTAAAAAAAATAAAGACTTTTTAATAGTTGCTTTTACACTTCAATGAAAGTTAGGTTTTCTTTCCAAATTGGCCATGTTCGGGTTTGGGAAAATAAGACTTTAAATCACAATCCAACATATGCAATCCCACCAATTCTACAATTGTTGGCAATTTATTTTAAGGAGAAAGTGAGGGGAAAAAGAACAATCAAATGGCGAGCTTATGTTTCTTTTTACATTTGAATATTAACTAATTGTCTTAGAATGTTAGCAATGTAGTTGTATTCTGTTGCATACAAACCTTAAAAAGATAGAAAAATAATGCCCATAACGCTTTGTAGTCTTCCTTTTTGCATTTAAAATAAAAATTTGTCCAACGGACTCTTAAAGAGGGAAACATAAAATAAGACATAAATTAAAAGCGCCTATTGAGACGTTTCTAATAGAATAATTAATCTAGAATAACGTCGTCAATCCAACCGTTTAAACTAAAAATAGCTGGCGATTATGTAATGAGTTTAAGTTTGGTGCACTGTCAGTGTATCATTTTTTTTACACCATCGGGTAATAAGCAGGATTTTCCTATTTCTAAAATTAGTAACTGATTTTTTCTTTTTTCCTTTTCTCTCTCTTTCCTTTAAATCTCCTTCTTCTTGCTCTCAAATAGTCGATGGTTTCCTTTTCCACTGTTAACTTCGGTTTCTCCCTCAGTCCCTCCATGTTCATGAAAGACTTTTGCTGGAGGTTGATTTTTAAATGGATTTTGAAGGATTCAATTTAAAATTTGCATATGAAGAATGGCAGATATTGGAGAAAAAATGACAAATCCTTTAGATACTTGTTACAAGATTCACAACATTTTGAAGAGTTAACGAATTACTTCAGTGGTGATCTTTAGAAAAATAATGAAAATCTCAAAATCGTAAACATCAGGAGAGAAGGAACAATTTTGTTACCAGCAAGACAAGAAATAATTTTGGTAGTTAGAGTACAAGTCGGATTCAACTTTCCTTTAATATTATTTACAAGTCAGATTCAACTTTCTTTTAATATTATTTACTTTTATGTTAATTACATTTTTATTAAAAAGGTAAACAATTACTACTACTTAATCAAGTTACTGTATTTATCTTTAAAATTACCTGATAGTGTAAAAAAAAAGGGTACACTGACAGTGCACTATAGTTAAACTCTTATATAATATATATAATCCAGATTTAATATATGTATAATCGGGTATAATCAGTTATACCGGCTAGAAAAATTAAAAAGTGAATCTGACTAGTTATTTTACATTGATCCCTTTCTAAAATGCGTTTATATGTTAAATACATACTTCAGAAGAATATTTTGATTAAAGGAATTGTTGCTTCCGTGTGTTATATTCAAACTTTGACCATTTTTTGCCAACAATATCACACGCCTGGAAGTAATTATGATTGATACAAGGAACTGATTAAGTAAAGTGATTAGGGTAAAAAATTAGGTGGATTTATACATACTATGTTGACTTTTGTTTATGGATAAGGAGCTTATACTAATTGCACGTGGTTCATGGATTTTTTTACGTATATAACTTGTACATGAAAAACGACACATGTTTAGCACAATTCCTTTTGCAAATGTGGGCCCAACTAAATTTTTTATTTTACACGTATCAATTGATAGCCTCTGTTTTGCTGATGTTGATAGCTGATGTTGATATTTAAATACACAGCCTAAGTTAGTGAATATCTGTAGATCTCAATTGTTTATCCCAACATCATGTTTTCCAACACATGATTTTAAGTAAAATTAGATCGTAATGAGTATATTTTCAAGAATTACCCTATGTAGCCTATTTTTATACACTTTAAAATTCTTTAAAAAAAGATAAAAATTTCTTAATTTGTGATTATAATTTCTAATATTTTTATGCTTAGAAATTGATTAAGGATGAGTGAATGAAAGTGAAAATTTAAAAGTCCATTTCTTGGATTTTTAAAAGCTCAAAAACTTGCAAAATATAGTTTTATGATAAATAGTCATTTAATGTAATAACTCACAATAATGTGAGAAACTCCTTTTAAACTTTATTTTTTAAATTAATACTTATGACTAACAAAATTATGATATTTTTCTTATAACAAAAAAATTTATACTCTAATATTTAGCAGTGTTATTGGGCCCGTGCACAGCACGGGTTGTCCTTAATTACTATATATATATATATATATATACCTTAGGCTATGTGACTGGTGGCTTTGAAATAGTAGTAAACTTGCCCTACAAATTCACATCATCTATGTACTGATTTTTACATACTTTTAACAAAAGGTAAACCTGAAAGTAAACATGGTAAGGGTGTCAAGTGGGCCGGGCCAGCCCGAACCCGGCCTGGTAAACCCGGCCCACCACCGGCCCGGCCCAAGCCCACTAATAGGTGTAAGGGGCTGGGCTAGGTGGGTTTTATTAGGGGGCTGGGCCGGACAAGGTGGACAGCCCACCAGCCCGGCCCACCATAAGCCTGGGTGATGGCCCACCGAGGCACCGGCCCGGCCCAGCCCGGCCCACTTCAAATTAAAAAAAAAAGATAAGTATTACATTTATTACTAATAATAAGTATTTTAAAAACATTGTATCCCAATAAAATAGTTGTAGCTATAATTGTGGGATTCTTAAAATTTTGGAAGCAAATATATGAAATATTTATTAATTATTCAAACCATAGTTAGAATCTTACTTTAGTTAATTAAAACTTAACCATTAATTTTAACTCATGTAATGTGTCTCTTATTCAAGTAAGAACTTGAGAAAAATAGAGATAATAAAAATGAAGAGGAATCGAATTCGTTAATATTTAATTGCTACTAAATGAAAAATAATTTACCTCTGAAATTGCTGATGCGTGAAATAAATCAAATACCCCTTTTAAGTTACTATCTTGCTGTTGGCTTACACAAGTTCAAAAATATTTCAATAGGTTATACAGTATACTATATAATAATATAAACTATTAGTTATATATATAATAATATATTAATATAATCTTATTAGTTTCAAATATTTTATATATAATAATAATTAAATATTTTTTAGCATATTGAAATGTCTCCACCGATGATGGAGACGTGACAATCTGCACATGACATTAGGACTTAGGATCAGATGAGATAATTAAATTAAGAACTTTGGTTTAGTATCAAAACTCATGTGCATTGTTCCCATTTAGATGAGTAGGAAATTTAGAAAAAGAGGATAGTAGGGAATTATGAGATAATATGGAGAAGAATGAATGGTATTTATAGTTTGAAAATACGGCCAAAGTATAATTTAAGGAACTTGAAGGTTAAAATAAAGTTGACAACAACTAGATTTTAAAGTATTAAACTTAATAAATTTTAGCATTAGAATTTTTTTTTAAAATAATTAAAATCCGGCTCGGCCCACTAACTAAAACCCGGCCCGGCCCACTAACTAAAACCCAGTCCGGCCCACTAACGGGCCCGGTTAGCCCGACGTGTAGTCCCTATCCGAGGTGGGCTGGGCCGGACACCCTTTCCCTCTCCAAGCCCGGCCCCCAGCCCGGCCCCGACCCGGCCCGTTGTGGCCTACATTTAAATGGCCCAGCCCGGCCCGGCCCACTTGACACCCCTGCATGGAACCCCAAAAACAATGATACGTGCATGCATGAAATTAAATATGCTGTAGTAATCCCCTTTGCATGTCTCCTTTCTGCATGCAACTAGTGAACAAGATAATAATAGCCACGCGTCATGGTCCAAGCCTATGGCACGTATTGTTAACTTTGAGTCTAGGTCTACATGGTCCAAGCCTATGGTGCATACTTGTGTTATGTGCTATAAAAGTTCACTTTCCTCTCTCATTCAATTTGTGATTCACTGAAGGTATTGTGTGCAACCCTTTTTCAAAATCTTGTCAATCTAAGGCCCCGTTTGTCCATAGATATAAAAAAAAAACTTTTTTTTTGGAATTTTAGAGTTGGAGTTGTGTTTGGCTATAGTTTTTGAAATTATAGTTTTTAGTAAAATGTAGTTGTAAAAAAGTGAATTTTTTTGAAAAACAAGTTTTTTGAGTTTGTGGTGTTCCGGAATACAACTTCAAGTTGTATTCGGAATTCTCATGGCCAAACGTTGATTCCGGAAAAAAGTGAAAAAAAAAATCTGGAATAAAGTGAATAATTCTTATGGCCAAACGGGGGCTAAAAGTGTGTCAATCCTGCTTGATCCGCCCTCTCTAGGCGTCACATCATAGCTATAATTTATTCGTTTATTAATATCTCAAAGCAACAAATTTGTTTTCCTCTCTTATAAATTTCGGTTTTTTTTTTTTTTGGGCGGAGGCCAACTATATGTAATTGGTTTATTGTTTGATTTGTTACGGGGGACGATGTGGTGGGCGATGGTGATGTGATAATTTATTTGATTCACATTTCACTATTGTATGCTAATATGAGCAGTAGATATATAATATTAATTTGTGTAATAGTTGAATTTATTGCTTTCTCGCTATGTATTTTAGACTTTATGAGAGACAAGCTCATTTTTTCCTGTTAGACAGGCTAGGATACAATGAACTAATTCTATATATATATATATACACTCACTTATTTGATTCGTCTCAGTTTGTTTGGCGCTGTTTTCTTGCTTGTCAATATTCCTAATATTGTAAGATTTTATATTTAGAAAATAATTTGTTATTTTCTTACACCTTTTGTCATTAAAACCCGATCCTACAAGATTAGACATGACTTATTGGACGTGATCCTACCAGAGACAATTTCAAGTAGTTTTCCTTATAGGGTACTTTAGTAAGGTATTCCAATTCTATATGTTGACACGTACTGTTGCAGGACAACTACATTTACTCTTAGATTAGGAATAAGGGGACGTTTTGCCACACGATTTAGGAAAATATTTCCGGTAAAAAGTTCATTATAAAATGTTTATAACCACACAAATGTTATTACATATATTTGATTATAAATTAAAAGTTTTTTTTTAATTATAAATTTTTTATGTCAAGTCCAACTATGACGAATAAAGTGAAACAAGAGGAGCTAGTCCTGACTAAAGAAAAAAGAGCACCAATCAAATTGAAACGAATGACCTGCATCATTTTGATTATAGAATTGTTGTATCCTTGCCTACCTAACAGGAAAATCTTAGGTAAAGTCTGGATGAAGAGCAACAAAATAATACATTCAACTATTGATAAATAATATCTAGTGCTCATATGATTCCCCCATCCCCCTCGTCCCTGCAGCCAAAAAGGGCAAAAGAAGAATAAGAAGAAAAAGAAAAGAAGATATTAATAAGACGAAACGAAAATAATAAATTGATACTTTGGGATATTAATACACGACGAAAATTACATAAATGTCCCAATTTATGTGCTGGTTTTCGAGAATCAAAAGAGTTCTTTAACCGCGATATTTTCATATATATGTTCTTTGAATACTGTGAATGGTAAATTATATATTATCACTTAGTATAGTAATTTTATGTAGTTTTCAAGTATATAAATTCTATTTCAAAAAATTTAAAAAATTTATGTCTAAATTCGTGATTAAATTTGAGAAGTTTAACTCTGGAAAATCGAACTATAATACATAAATTGGGATAAGGGAGTATTATCTTGTCCAATATGGAACAATTGCGTGCCGAAAGGAGACGTGAAAAGGGGGTTATTGCATATCGTCCTATTTCATGCATGCACGTTCCTTTTTTGGGATTCCATGTTTCACTGGAAACTAAATTAATGCATCTTTCTAAATATAGAGGTTAATGAAGTGGATTCATGAGCAGCATGAGGACGTTTTAGATTTAAACCTCAGGTGTAGGTAAAAATAAACTAAGCGATTTCTTTCTCCTCTTCAAGATTTGGTGGATAGAGATTTACCTAATATCTATGCTAGTGGGAGGTAACACGTATCCCATAAAATTAATAGAGCGCGCTAATCGGCTCGGATTCCACGGTATTATAAAAAAAACATATAAAGATTAATTGGTCTTTCTTAGTTTTTTACATGTAGAAGTTACATACGTCAATTAACCACGTGTGGTTTTGTTTAAGCTCAACTATATAGCTCCCAATACCTAGTAGGCTATCTACGCCCCTATAACCTATTGGCCTAAAACAATGCATAATTTAACAGTCAACTTAGGATAAATCCATTCGAACTTGTAATAGTATCCACCTAATCTATTTTTTGACTCTATTCCGGCCTTTACCTAGTTCCTAAGTCAATCGTAATTAATTCCATGCGTGTGATATCGTTGCCAAAAATTGGCAAACGTTTGAATTTATCAAATGGAAGCAACAAGATCCCTTACTCAAAATATTCTTCATAAGTACATATTTAACGCATAAATGGATTTTAGAAACATCAAAAGAAGTTGACACATGAAAGTAGGCCAAAAGGGTTCAATATATAGTATATATACTTTTCCAAAATTATCCATCTACATTAAGTTCGATGAAGGGTGTCAATTACGTCCCCTTAGATGCAAACTTAATTCATTTGTTCCTCTTTTTAGTCATTGCTTAAACAAGGTGAAGAGTTAGAGAATTCACTTTCAAGAAAGCTGACAACAACGAAAAAGAAATGTAACAAAGAGAGCACCACTTCCTACTAAAAACAATAGTGATTCTTTCCTAGCCAAAATTTGCATAGATCAAAATATATTTCATCAATATAACTTGAAAATATATTTAAGAAGAAAAGAAACAATAGAACAAGCAAAAACATTCGCAAAAAGTATAGTAACAAAGAAGAATAAATCCACCTGATGTGAGGCGTGTATATATTTTTTTTTTTTGTGTGGCAAATAATGAACATGTAAGATCCATTAAAAGAATAATGATTTTACTAAAAGAAGAATTCATTAATTAACTTGAAAACTTTCTATAATGCAAGGTGACAAATAACATAAAAATTAATCCTATCAAAAAATAATAATACTTTTGATCTATTGGAGGTTGGCGAAGTAAGCCAAGCAGAAAAATTAATGAATTTCTGATAGAACTAAGAGAAATAGGATAATGTGATAACATAATCTTTTACATTAACCATATGGACCATGAGACTGGGATAGAGGCTTGGCCCATCCAAAACTCCCATCACGTGAAACATTGCTACATTTATGGAAAAAGATAAACTATATCTATATCTATACATCTCAAATGAGGGGACTAACTACTTATAAAACACAATATACAAAGAAGAGCAAATGTGACGAATGCCTAGTGCATCCAGAATATGTTAAGGCTGTGAAGGCATATGTTTTCAAGTTAAGGTTGGTTTGATAATATATATAGCCAAGAGAATTAAACTTAAAACTGACCTAGAAATCTGAAAAGCCCCCTTGAAAGTCCAAGCATCAGCACACTTTAATAGGTATTTAAAGGGAAATTATGAATTTATTATGAGTGCTTTTAATATTTTGTACGTTGAATTTTCTTGGAACTCTAAGCATCAGCAAATAGTTGATCCAGTCACCCGTATCTAAGCCACTTTAATTTCTTGTGTTTAAAGGGGTAATTAATATTTTGTATTTTTGTTACTTTAGATAATTACTCCAATTTATTGCAATCCTTCTAGTAATTAAATTAATTTTAAAGGGTAAAACGTCGTTCAACGTTTAGTGGACATTTTAGTAATTCAACTTTTAACTTTTAGCTTACCACTTTTAGAATAGTATGATATGATGACAGATAGATTATTTAGTTTATTAATTATTAATAAAAGGTTTTTTTTCTTCAAGAATAAAATATACCTGCATATGAATCTGGTCTATACTGGCCATGGATGATTTCAGACGAGGTAGGGGTAGGCCAAAGAAGTATTGGGGAGAGGTAATTAGACACGACATGACGCAGTTACAACTTACTGAGGACATGACCTTAGATAGGAGGGTTTGGAGGACCCACATTAGGGTAGAAGGCTAGTAGATAGTTTCATTATCCTGTCTTATTAGTAGTCGCATTATCGCAGTATAATTTCTTGTGCTCTGATTTATGCTATTATCTGTTATTTCATGTGCTTTGATTATTCTATGTTATTTGTGTCGCTTGCGTTACTTCATTTCCATATCGCTTTGAATCTCTTAGCATTATCTGACCTCTTTTTATGTTTTTTTATTGAGCCGAGGGTCTTTCGGAAACAGCCGTCCTACCTTGGTAAGAGTAAGGTTTTCGTACACTCTACCCTCCCCAGACCCCACGTGGTGGGATTTCACTGGGTTGTTGTTGTATGAATCTGGTCTATACTACTAGATCATTCAACGTAACTTTTCAATTTTTTAACCTTATGCTAACTAAGAAAATTAATGCATTGATTTTTGAAAGAATAAATATTATAAATGGTGTTTAAGTGAAGGGTAAAATGGTTTTATTTTAATCTTTGAAGGGTATTATTGTAATTTGACTTTCAACTATGGAGCTTCCTACTTTTTATAATACTAGTTTCTCGACACGTGCACGTGAATATCGAGTCATGTAGTACATATATGTAAAATAATATCAATATTATTAAAATAAAATATTGAGTAAATAATTATACCTGAAAAAATAAAATACAAGTGTTCTGGGACGATCTATGTGGATCCTGAGTAAATAATTATACCTGAAAGAATAAAATACAAGTGTTTTTGGATGATCTATGTGGATCGTGAGTAAATAATTATACCTAAAAGAATAAAATACAAGTGTTCTTGGACGATCTATGTGGATTGTCGGATAGTTACTTATTTATCAATGTCAAGATGATTAGGTATCGGCCGAACCAATGAGGATAAACAATCAATGTTTAATTAGATATTTGTGATTTTTAATTTTATCTTATTTTATTAGGTACAAATATGTAATAAAGCGTATCTCACCTAATACTTCCTTATAGATGATATTCCTTGTGTGGATGTTTCTTTCATCTGCTTTGGTTGCTCTGTACTTAGACTACTTTTGTTGTCAAATATTGATATTTCTCTTGAAAGTGCAACATAAAATTGATTATGTAAGATCATATGTTCTTGCAGATATAATCCAACATGTTATGGTAGATACAATCCGAAACTGATGGTCGGCACTCTGATTGTTAAAATTGGCCAGAAAGAGAGAAAGCAAGAGAGTAGGAGAAACATAACTGACAAAATGAATATGACAATATACATAAGTGGCAAGACCATTACGTGTTAAAGTACACAAATAGTCTTTTTGATAATAGATATCATTTTTTGCACAGTTAAGTTAATAAACATTTTACTTTCCACCAGAAAAAATAAGTAAATGAGATCTCTTGCCCTTTTGACAATTTGAATAGAAGAAATTAATCTTTTCATATCTATTATGTGTTAATTTTCTGATCTCTTGTGTGTAAAAATTAAGATCTCTTATAAAAGGACATAAAGCTAGAAATATTTTGTAAGTGGGCAACAAAACCATTTCTCTAAAAAACAAACTAACCCATAATCGATAATGTTCTTTAATTAATAAAATCTATAACTTATAAGAGATAGAAGGTCTTCCAATTTATGAAATATAGTCACTGAAATGTTTACTAAATTTCTTAAAGCACATATTTAGACATAACGATTTTAGCTTGTAATAGTTCATAATTGAAAGGAAAAAAAAAAAAAATTCAAAGGAATGAAATAGCCTATTGGTACTATCTGCTTCAAAAAGGAGTATTAAGACAAAGTTGTAAGCTAGTTTAAAACAACATGCTGATGATTAAAAAAGTCCTATTTTATATAAATTTTAAATGTGCTTGCTCTCTCCTTTGAACACAGAGTGAATAAATGACATTTGTCGTAAACTCTTTAAAGTAATTAAAATGAAAACAATAAGTTAAAAAAAGAAGAAGCTAACAAAGGTGAGGATTATAACTTAAGTCACTGCAGGGGTGTAAATCCCAAATCAATAGACCTAATAGAAGATAATTATGAATTATGACAAACGCCTTTCTACAGATGAGGCAAAAAAAAATTAGCAACGCGGGTTTGAAGTAATAACTGGATACCCAAATTACTTTTAATGATAAGGAATATGACTATCTATCTGTAATTGCTCTATTGGCATTTCAATGTTGGTGAGTCTTTAATTATTATTTTTTTGGTTAATCGAGTCTTTAATTTCATTTGCAACCTTAAAATAATTTTTCAAAAACTCAAGAAAAACTGAACATCAAATTAATAGAAGAAGATAACGTTGTAAAACTATCATGGGTAGTACTTAATCAAATGTGCCAATAGAATAACGTGATTTGAATAATTGGATATACCAAAAGAATACTGCGTGTTTTTATACTTGACGGCATGAATAAAACCAAGCCAAAAATATATCATCAAACTAATGCAGAATATAAATTTTGTAATAAAAAAACATAAAAATCAATTAAGCCACATCATAAGAAGAACTATGACTTTGAAAAACTTTGGTCTTGAAAAAGCACAATTTTAAGAAAATAACGATCAGAAAAAATAAAAAAGGACAAAACATACCTTAGTCGAGAAAGATGATGAAATCAAAGGAGCCATTGTAGTCCCGGAATCCGAAAGACCGAGAAGAGAGTTGAGTAATTACTAACTTAGTGATCTTGACTCGTTTAAGTTTAATTGATAAACTTTCTGATCCTGTTACCTTAGATTTGAGTTGAAATCCTTGCAAATATCCTTGTTATTAAGTAATGTAGTCATCTAACGGAGCAAGATGAAGTATAAAAGCAGAAATGAAAATTCGTCAGAGACCCGGAAGATAACATTGGTTTTACCGTAGGAATCAAATAGTGAAATAATTTTAAAAATCCATACAAAGTAATTTTGTTAGAAAGAATAACCAAATGAAGGTGGGTTTGCATAAGGGGGAAACAATGTTAACCATACCGGCAGATTCTTGCCTTGGTAGGTAGACTTCGTAACTGTTTTGCGTTTTCGTGTCTCTTAATTTGCAGTAGAGGAAAACATTAGTTTCATAAATTTGTTAGACAACTATTCTAAAGAGGCATTTGTACTGAGTGTGTTTTATTTGTACGGTTTTTTTTTTTTTTTTTTTTTTTATATTTAGGTAATAATATAAAGGGTGTTTTAGTAATTTAACTTTTAAGTTTTGGAGTTCATACTTTTAAAATAATATAAATAAATAAATAGATAGATGTGATATGATATGATGATGTAGGGGATACTTATTCTGAATTGACGTAGTTTCAAATTTTATTGTCAATTTTCTATGAGTATTATGCTGAAAATGGCCTCGACCAAACATAATCATAGAACCCAAAGGACAAATCCAAAGATTGTAGAACTTTCGAAGTCTCATTTTGTATGCTTAAAGTGGTAGAACTCTATTCACATATAATTGGTCATTAAAATATATTTATAAGTTTTCTCTCTCTATACAATTCCTACCGTTACATCATCAACGGCTAGCTCCAGCAAGATTTCCGGCCACGCTCCTCCTTATGGAGCCGGCGGTCGGTCCTAATTTGGTTCCTAAGATGCATCCCCCAGATCATCTCGGTGCTACGATGACTCCCCAAGATCCTAATTCATCCAAAAATTCCTATAGATCTGCTATTTCAAACCCACAACCTCAGAAAACAGGACATCGTCGAGAATCGATTACGGCGACAATCACATCACATAATGGAACACCTGCTACCATCTTTGATACTGATGAATATTACGGAATGATGGCAGAGGAATGCAAATTCGTAATTGTTGGAAAATTTATGAAGATTCGACCCCAAATTGAAGTTGTACGGACTACAATCAAGGAATTATTTACTCTAAAAGGTACAGTGCAAGTTGGGGTATTCGACAATCGACATGTGTTTATTGAGGTTTTTAATGATGAGGACTTCAACACGGTTTATTTTAGACATGCAATTGAAGTTGAAGAGCAAACGATGTGGCTTAGTAGATGGTCACCGGAATTCACTCCTGATGAAGACAGCCCCCTTACTCCGGTATGGGTTCTTCTTCCTAAACTTCCATTTCATCTACACACATGGCATTACCTCAAACAAATATTAAGCATTGTTGGTACACCTATGGCTATGCACCTTGCTACGAAAGGAAGAACCAGACCTAGCATGGCTAAGGTTAGGGTAGAAATTGATCTTTCAAAATCTAGAATTAATCATATATGGATTGGATCAAAGAACTCTAATAACCCTATGGTGGGTTTTGAGCAGAAGATCGAATACGAAGGAGTCCCTAAGTATTGCAATCATTGTAGACTACAAGGACATTCTATTAGCCAGTGTAGAAGAATTGAAAGAGAAATTGCAGATAAGAAAAGGCAAGAGGAGATCAATCAAAATAGCAACAAAGGGGACCACGAGAAAAAGAAAGATAAGATTGTACCTTCTAACAATAATAAACAAATCCCAAATGAGAAAGAGACAGTGGAAAATGGGGGAAATTCTCAAATGGCTACAGAGGAAAAACAACAACCCCACAAAAGAGATTTTGGAAAAAGTCAAACAACCCAAGTGCAGAATGAGCAAGAGATAAGGGGAAGGACTTTGTCTACTGAAAAGAACAATAGTAACATCGCTAAAAGAGGTAGGAGTGAACCACCCAAAAAAGTCTACTTGCCAACAGGAGCTATATTTGGAGTGGATACGCCTCCTCCTACTAATGAGATGGTGATCAATAAAAATAAGAGCCTACAAGATAAGGATCTTGAATTGAGGAAAGATGAGGTGAGAGCTACTGAAGTGGACAAGCCCCTTCCCGTTAATGAACCTGCCAAGAAAAGTAGTGTGGAAAAACAGAATGTGCCTATTATTGAGAAAATGAACTTGGCTATTACATGTGTTCCTACTCCTAAAAGCTCAATTCCTAGTGAGAAGGTTCCCGAGACATCAAAACTGGATCAATCCCAACAAATTATTCTGAGTACTGCTCAAAGGGAGACTATTATTATTGATGATCCAAAGGCCCTTCAGGTAGTATTATTTGAAGATAAGAATGAAAAACAAAAACATGAGCAACAATGGATGATTGAAAATCCCAAAAAAGTCAGATCTCCCAAGAAACTGAATAGCACTTCTCACGCACCACCAATTCATAACAGATTTGCAGAATTGCTTGAAAACAAAGAAATAGAAAAATCTGAAAATGTCAATAAAGCAAGTCCTACAAAGAAGACTCAAAGTGGAAATGATGATCCTGATGAATGGGCAGAAAGTTCCTCTACTGAAGAAGAAGAAAACTCTACAGGAGACTCATCCGATGACGGAGCAGAAATTTTAACCCAATCTGTGGTTGGAAAAGAATCAGAGGTGCAAACTGATAAGATGTCCGAGGGTGATAAAGGTAATGTTTCTCAGAAGAAGGGTAATATGATCACCCGGAACCAAAATAAAATTTTACACAAAAAATCCAATACCTCCAATAATGTTTAAGATCTTAAATTGGAATATTAGGGGGATGAAGTCTCAAGCTGCAAGTGAGAGGCTTACTTTTATGACAAATCATCATCAAATTTCCTTTGTTGCACTACAAGAACCATTTATGAAGGAAGACAATATTGATACTTACAACAGAATGCTTGGTATGGATACTTGCTTTGCTAACATTAGCAATAAGATTTGGGTGTTCTGGAAAGCTGGTATTAAATGCAACATCTATTCCAACCATTCTCAAATGCTTACTTGTAAAATAGAACAAGATGATCCCAAGTCTAATTTCTATATCTCCATTGTTTATGCTAAATCCAGAAGTGCTGCTAGAGAAGAGCTTTGGGATCATATGAGAGCCTTTGCGTCTACCATATCTCTCCCCTGGGCAGTGTTTGGGGACTTTAACAGTATCCTAAATTGTGATGAGAAGCTGGGAGGAAATGCTCATAGGTTGAACAAAAGTTTGCCTTTTCTAGAATGCCTCAGTGACTGTAGTCTCTCTGATATGGGTTACTTTGGTCATGATTTTACTTGGTGCAATGAAAGAAAGGATCAAGATATCATTTAGAAAAGGCTTGACGGATTGACTGCAAATGAAGAATGGGGTAATTGCTTTACAAAGACTACAGTTCATCAACTTACTAGGGTGAGTTCTGACCATTGCCCCCTTCTAATTTGCTGTGAAAATGATGATAGACAATATATCAAATATTTCAAATTTTTAAACTTTTGGGCTGATGAAAAGGGATTCTATGACGTGGTAAAGCTGAATTGGGAAGTTAAGATCTCTGGCAACATCTTTTGGGTTGTTCAGCAGAAATTAAAAAAGGTTAGCAAGGCTCTTAGTGAATGGTCCAGAAATAGCATTGGAGACATTTTCAGTAAGGTCCATCAATTGGAGAGCCATGTTAACAGATGTGAAGAAATTTATATGAGATCCTTGAATCAAGACCACATAATGGATTTAAATAAGGCTAAAGATGACTTAGTTCTACATCATAAAATTATTGATAGTTTTTGGAGGCAAAAAGCCAATCTCAAATGGAATCTTGAAGGTGATGACAACTCTCGTTACTTCCATACCATTGTTAAAGACAGAAAAAGAAGATTAAACATTCACTCTATCAAAGTGGATGATCAATGGGTGGAAGGTGATGAGAATATTGCTATTGCTGCTGTCCAATTTTATGAAAACTTATTTGGCAAGGATGATAGGGACATTGACATGAACATGATCAACTTACTCCCTAGACTTATTAGGGAGGAAGACAATGATATGTTATTGGCAGTGCCTACTAATGAAGAAATTAGGAAGGCTGTTTTTGAAATTGACCCCAATAGCATTGCTGGCCCGGATGGACTTAATGGATTTTTCTTCCAGAAGACTTGGAATATTATTGAAACAGATATGGTAAGGCTGGTTAGAGCTGTTTTTGATGGTGAATCTCTTACCAAATTTTATACTAGCACTTGCCTTGTCCTTCTACCAAAAATTGAACATCCTCAATCTTTTTCAGATTTCAGACCCATTAGCCTGAGCAATGTAACTCAAAAAATTATCTCCAAAGTTTTAAATGAAAGATTATCCTCCCTTATTCCTAGGATTGTCTCTCAAAACCAAAGTGGATTTGTAAAAGGGAGAGCTATAGGGGAGAATGTTTTACTAGCTCAAGAAATCATCCATGGCATAAAGATCCCTAATAAAGGGGGTAATGTGGTTATTAAACTTGATATGAATAAAGCATACGATAGGCTTTCTTGGCATTTCTTGTGTGCTGTTTTAAGAAGACTTGGGTTTGCTGAACAGTGGGTTCATATGATCTGGAACCTACTGTCTAATGTCTGGTATTCTGTGATTCTTAATGGGAAAAGGCATGGCTTTTTCAAATATGAGAGGGGTGTCAAACAAGGGGATCCCGTATCCCCTTCTTTATTTATCATTGCTGCTGAAGTTCTGTCCATGCTCCTCAATAACTTGTTTGACAAACCTGAATTCAATGGCTTCAGTATGCAGCCTAATGGTCCAAAGATAAATCATCTCTCCTATGCAGATGATATTATTATATTTTGTTCTGGTAAGACTGCTACTCTGAAGCTTATTATGGCTACTTTAACTCAATATGAGCTCAATTCTGGTCAACTGATCAACAAAGAGAAGAGTTGCTTCCTGGTGGCTGATGATATCTCTACTAAAAGAAAGAACATCATTCTTAGAAATTTGAACTTCCAGGAGAAACAATTCCCAATTACTTATCTAGGATGCCCCTTATTTGTTGGAAGGAAGAAGATTCAATATTTTACAGAGGCTGCTACCAAAATTATTCAGAAAGTTGATTCTTGGCAAGGCAAAATGCTATCTATAGGTGGTAAGATTGTTCTTATCAAACATGTCCTCAGTGCTATGCCTATTCATCTGTTATCTATATGCCAGCCCCCTAAGAATATTCTTCAACAAATTGAGAAAGTTTTTGCCAATTTCTTCTGGGGTACTCATGAAGGTAAACATAAATATCATTGGGCTTCATGGGAAAAAATGTGTCTTCCTACCAGTGAGGGTGGAATAGGTGTGAGGAGCATGATTGATATTACTGATACCTTTTCTGCTAAGATGTGGTGGCAATTTAGGACAAAAAAAATCCCTTTGGACTGATTATCTAAAGGCCAAATATTGCAAAAGGGTCCATCCTTTAGCCAGAAAATTCAATTATGCCCATTCTCATGCTTGGAGAAGAATGATGAAAATTAGGCACAGAGTGGATCAATTTATTCTCTGGCATGTTAATTCAGGTAACACAAATTTTTGGTGGGACAATTGGTCAGGTCTGGGCAGTCTTGCTCAGTTTGGAATTCCCTCAAAATCTATCAAAACTATGGTCTCAAGCTACATTGACAACAACAGATGGAATACTTCTAAACTTTCTCTTGTACTTCCTATAGAAGTGGTCCATCATATCCAAGAAGTTAAAATTAACTCTTCCTCTGCCTTTGATCAGCCCATTTGGACTGTTACTACCAGTGGAATATTTAATTGTAAGTCTGCATGGAATAAGCTCAGAACCCCCCATATCTCTTCTATCATTAATATGATGATTTGGCATAAAAAGTGCCCTTTCAAAGTATCTTTCTTCCTGTGGAGAATCCTCAAAAACAAGACATCTGTTGATGTTAATCTTGGAAGATTGGGTATTAATTTACCGTCTATTTGTTCATGTTGCGTCAACCATGCTCGGGAAGATGAAGATCACTTGTTCCTCAAGGGCAGAACTGCCAGAATGGTATGGGATCATTTTTGCAAAATGATGCGAATACCTATGGTTCAAGGTAATATGAGACAGATGCTCATCAGCTGGTGTATGGCTAAGAAACACAACAACCTGGAAAAGATGGTGATTCAAATTCTTCCATGTATTATTGTTTGGCAGATCTGGAAGGATAGGTGTAAGGCCAGGTTTGAAAATTTTAAAATGTCTCATAATAGAATTATTCTCTTGTCTACTCAAATGCTTAACTTGACTGTTCATAAACAGTTCCCTCAAATACCTCCTTATATGAAATGGTATCACTTTTTTGAATTAATTGAAAAGGCTAAAAATTCCTTCTCTATAATTCAAGTCAAATGGAATCCTCCTAACAATGGTTGGGTGAAGATTAATTCTGATGGCTGCTCTAAAGGTAACCCCGGCTTGAGTGGTGGTGGTGGTGTTATCAGAGACCACTTGGGCAATTTGGTGATGGCCTATGCTATGAATCTCAATATTCAAACCAATAACTATGCTGAGGCCATTGCCCTGAAATCTGGGATTGATTGGTGTATCAACAATGGTAAAAGAAAGGTGATGATTGAAACTGACTCTATGATGCTAATCCACTGGATACTGGACATTGCTTCTACCCCTTGGCCACTTCAAAACATCATTTTGGATATCAAGACTCAACTGAATTTTTTTGAAGATAAGACCATTAATCACTGTTTTAGGGAATGCAATAAGGTAGCGGATTGTTTGGCAAAATTTGGTTTGAACTGCAATGGTACTATTTGGCTCGACAACTACCAGATGCTACCAAAAGAGGTCAAAGGTGAGATCAGCATGGATAAATTGCAACTTCCCTCCTTCAGAATGAAACACCTTAAGAATTCCTTCTATCTGGACAAACAAATTCTTCGAATGTACAACTTTGATGTTCCTTAATGTTGTTTCTTTTGTTGAAGAGTGCTTTCTGTTAAGGAGCCTCTATATCATAGCTTTAGGCTATTTTTTTTGGGAGCTTAACTTGATACCTACATCTTGTACAAAATGGAGCATGTTCCATTCTATGGTAGGCCTGAAAGGACTGGTTTTCCAGTTCTTTCCACTTTTGTACATCTTTCTGTTAATAATATATCTTCCATGCCCAAGGAGTAGGGATGGAAAATTGAAAAAAAAAAAGACTGTAGATATCGAAATTTTGTGGGACTCTACAAATTGAGCCCAATATCTGTTACCCTCTGTTTGGATGGTTGTTTCCCGTGGTTCATTAATGTACAATATGGTATGGTACAGTATGGTGTTATATTCTATTGTACTGTATTAATGAACACCATGTTTGGATAGACTGTGTCGTTTGTTGTGGTTTAATAACATTTGTATTGTTTGGTTTGACTGTATGGTGCTGTATAATAATTTGTAAGTTTACTAAAATACCCTTAACTCTTAATTAGAAATTAGTTTATATATATTAATAAAACTCAAGTAAAGAATAAAATAGGAACTTTAAAAAATAAGTAGATAGCGGGTGGGGGTGGGTTGTGTGAGGTGGGTGGTTGTGGGACAGTGGCGGACCCAGGATTCAATGGTCCTAGTGCTCACCTTAAAATCAACAAAAAATATATTGCTTTGAGTGGGATTTGAACTTGGCTCCTTCAAGGCTTAGCCTAAAGCCTACAACCTTTTAACTAGAGCGTCAGGATCTTTTATTGCTTTTTGGGTGCTATTTATTATTTTGTACCAAAATTTCAATATTTTCTATAGGTCTACATAGAGTATCCACCACGGTTAATGGGTGCTCGAGCACCAAAAAGTAGTACATGGATCCGCCTCTGTTATGGGATGAGGGTGGGGGTGAGTGGTAGGGTAGAAGTGGGGTTGGGTGGTAGTGAGGGGTAGTGGGTGGAGGTGGTGTGAGGTGGGTGGTTGTAGGATGAGGGTGGGGTAGTTGGTGGTAGGGTGGAGGTGAGTTGTTATGGGGTGGGGTTTGGCGGTGGTGAGGGGTAGTGGGTGGCAGAGGAGTGGCGTGGTAGCGTGGGGTGAGGTGGGGTAGGGTGGGGGTGAGTGGTAGGGTGGGCTGGTGTGGGATGGATGGTGGAGGGTGGGGCGGGGTGGGGCGGGGTGGGGTGGGATGGATGGTGGAGGGTGGGGTGGGGGTGAGTGGTAGGGTAGGGGTGGGGTGGGGTATAATGGAGAAATGAAATACGTTACCACCCAAAAATTACCAAATTCGTGGTTACAAAAATTGGGACTTTTCATGGTTATATAACCATAGAATAAATCATGGGTTTACAACACCATACCACATATTTTAAGAAAAATGGAAACAAACATGGTTTCATAGAAAACCATACATTAATGAACTACGGGAAACCACCATCCAAACAGGGGGTTAAGGTTTCTTGGAGGCTACTCTACCCTAAATCCTAGTTCACGCCTATATAAAGGGACACAATCCTTAAGAAAGGCATCTCAAATATCCCTTAAACTCATGGGTATTCAAAAAGAGGTCAATATGTGGCCGGATATTTCTTGACAACCAAATACTTCAAGAAGATCCACAATATCCTTTCATGGAGATCATATACATCCCAAGAAAGTCCACATATCCATATCCAAATCCAAATCATCCTACGTTCGAGAAATAAGCTACTAACGACCCTCGAATTACGAAGAAATATTAGGAGAGAAGAATCAAGGGAGTAAACAGATCTTCTACCCGCAATGTTCATCAATAAAATCTCTGTTTCTTCATATTTTGTTTGTGGTTGTAATTTATTTCCGCACATCGAAATTTGTTGCAAACAATGACATTTACATCTTGCAGTTTCTTTATTTAGATAGCTTTTGTTTGCATCTTGTAAATAAAAGAAGTTGACTCTAAGTGTGTGTACTAAAAGAATAAATCACCTTCTTAAAAAAAAGGGAATACTAAGGCAAAATTGTCAACAACTGGATACACTTAAACATAAGGAGAATTGGAGAAATCATTGGTATTAAGTAGTTGACTTCATTGTGTTATATACAGTAAGTAGGATTGACTCAACAATATACAATCATATTATTGATAGCTTTTCAGATGGAGAAAATTCTTGGAAAGCAACTATACGATTGCTTAGTTATTTTTTTTTTATTTTTGTACTTAACGATTAACTGTAAATCTTATATATTGCTCATTTCCTCTTTATAAATTTTGTTTATTCTTAAGATTTAATGCAATTCTCTTGTTTTATAATCTCCTAGAGTTCCATCCATTCTTATTTGACTATTCACTTATCCCAATTTCCATATGTTTGAAGCCTTTAAGCCGAGAACATCGAACCATTAAGTCAAGAATCATCAATAAATATAGACAAAAATTGAAGATTTTTCCATTGGTACAATTGTATAAAATTTGAAGTATAATCATTCTTCAGCGATATTTTCTATGCTGAGGTTCAAGATTTTGCAGGAAGTTTCTCAAAATATGGAGAAAACCAATTTCAGAACAAGACCTCTCTTTTTCAGTTGCTCATTTCTTGGCTTTCTATTGATATTACTTAGCACAATTTGTGTCTGCAGTGCTACAAAGAGTGAATTTTATTGCTTGAAATCGATAAAAGATTCATTACAAGATCCTTTCAATTCTTTGGGCTCTTGGGATTTCAGAAATGCTATCGAGGGTTCTATCTCTCATTTTGCAGGAATTCAATGCTGGCATGATTATGAGAATAAGGGAATGAACCTCAGACTTTCAAACTTAGGACTAATAGGTGAGTTTCCTCGAGGCATTCAAAATTGTACAAGCTTGACAGGTTTAGATCTTTCTAGCAACAAGTTGTATGGAACTATCCCTTCTGATATTTCAGTAATAGTTGAACATGTTACAACACTTGATCTCGCAAGTAACCTATTTTCTGGCAATATACCGCCTGATATAGCTAATTGTGCATACCTAACTTCCTAATGTTGGAGAACAATAATCTAAGAGGTGAAATTCCAAGCAGAATAGGATCTTTGCCTCGCCTTAAGATATTCAGTGTAGCCAACAATTACTTGACTGGGTTAGTGCCATCATTTGTTAAAGGATAAATCACATCTGACAGTTTTGCAAACAATTCAAGGCTTTGTGGGAAGCCCTCGAAAGAATGTGAGTATTCTGAGGACTTTGAGGATTCTTGGATATGGAAACATATTGATTATGCTTCATTCATCCAAGCATTTGTGGTCGGTTTGGTACTTTTCTATGCATTAGTTTTTGTATTTTGCTTATTTCAATTTCCTACCAAGGCTATCAACAAGATAGTTTCATTGAACAAATGGAAGCTGAAGAGAAAGGAACATTTAAGTCCACGAAGTGATTCACCAGGTGACGAGGAATTAAGCAGCCACCAGAAGGTAAAGATTTTGCTATCTTTTCAGCTTTTCCCCCCTGCACTGTTAGCTACATATTTGTTACTGTATTTCTAGTTTAGTTATTGGTCATTGCAAATCCATCATGATATATATATATATATATATATATATATATATATATATATATATATATATATATATATATATATATATATATATATATATATATATATATATATATATATATATATATATGTATATATATATTCTTGACTGGAGAACTGAATGGAGGTAAAACTTTTTATTCGATGATTGATGAGCATACATGTTATTTTAGCAATACATCCAGACAAAAGAGGGGGTGAATTGTGTCTTCCCCAATTTTCCCGAGTTAAAGAACCTGATTCTTTAACATCAGTAAACTAGACACAAACTGAAAGTGAAGTGCGAAAATTAAAATACACAAGCAGTTTTACGCGGAAAACTCCTTGCTCAAGGGAGAAAAACACCACGACCTACCCTCATAGGATTTACCTCAAGACTCCACTATCTCCAAGAGCAGTTTTAGGTTACAATTCTATAACCAAAGGGACTAAATCTAGTACCTTAACCCCTACAATCAACTTTGAATGTAGCTACCCCTTTTAAGACTATACTCCTAGTTTAGAAAGCTAAACAAACTTCACCATTGATCAGCTACAACAATACTTCTGAAAAGTAAAATAGGTTACAATTTAGAACCAAATGCTTAAGCCTAACCAACTCAAGAACTAAGACAGCTTCTTCCTCTGGTACAAGTTCTTTAATTGATCAGCTTGTTCTTTAATTGATCAGCTTGAATCCTTCACAATGACTGCTATTTTCCAAGAGTAATCTCAGTGTTTGCGCGAAATAGCACGAGCCTCAATAGCAGCAATGCGGTGCTTTATATAGGAGTGTCGTTGGACCAATCCTTCTACACTTATTCGCCAAAACCGAAAGTATTTTGGTTAAGGAATCCAATCCAACTTGGATTTGGTTTACTTATTTGCTTCGACCTCCACACGGTTTCTCCTATTTCCTTACCTTTTTCCTTTTATGCAAATGTAACAATATTTCCTTGTTGTTCACGAATTCCTTGATGCAATGCGCGTAGCCCATAAGTATAATTCTTCAAGGAATCCAACTTTCACTTGAAATCAGTTTCACAGCTTCTGATTAGTAGTCTTCTAAGAACCTGATTCTTTCGATATCTACATAATACTCTTGCAATCCATTTAGTAGAATAACCAGTATCTCCAAGAGACGTCGTTCTTTTTCGTTGTTTGTTAAGAATCAAAACCAATTTAAGCTCAGCTCAACAATACATGACAGCAACAAGCTTCTCAAGTTTCTGTTCTGTTTCTGTATGTTCAAATGATTCAACTTGTTGTTTTTCAGATATTAAAGCTGGAGAAGTTTGTTACTAGAATGAGTTTCATGGAGCTGCAAGAAGCGACTTTTGATTTCAGTGAAGAGTGTTTAGTAAGAATTGATATGCTAGGAAATGTGTACAAAGCAATTCTACCAAATAGCTGGACACTTGTAATCAAGAAGCTCAATGTTAGGGAAAAATTGGAGGACGAGTTTGTCTCTGAGATAACTACTCTCGGTGGTCTGAGGCATCGGAACCTATTACCTCTTATAGGTTTCTGTGTTGAAAGGGACAAAAGACTTCTTGTTTACAAATACATGCATCATGGAAATCTTCATGAATGGCTGCACTCAAACGAGGATAAGGCCAAGATTTTGGACTTCCCTCTTAGAGTTAAAATTGCACTTGGGATAGCAAAAGGTCTGCCTTGGCTTTATCATGGGTATGAATTACACGTTACTCACGGAAGCATAAGCACACGGTGTATCTTGCTAGATCAAATGAACCGAAATATCCAACTTTTGGGAAGCAAAATTTTGGAGTAAGAATGATACTGCATTAAGTTGGAGTCTTTTCCCAATAGCTGGATATTCAGGTTTAGGTTCTTACAAGCAAGACATCTACTGCTTTTGTGTTGTGCTTCTCGAGCTTGTAACCGGGAAGGAGCCACATGAATTGACCCGCTCAAGAAATCTATTTGATCACTCACCTAGTCTACTTGATGAAGATAGAGATTTTCTTGGGAAAGGAATCAACGATTTGATCCTCCAATTTCTAGAGTTAGCTTGTGACTGTGTGAAGTTTTTTCCTAATGAAAGGCCGACGATGCTGGAAGTGTATGAAAAACTCAAGACAATTTATCAGGGTCGAAACGACCAGGTATAGGAAACTCCCTTATCAACTGCCATTTGAAGTCTGTAAGACTAGTACTATTATTGTTTATTTGGTTAGAGCACATCAATTTAATAGCATCAAAGAAGCTTTGTGTTTTTACATTGATAGCTTTTGCTGCAGCTGTAATATCTAAGACTTGCATATAATTTACAACATTGGAAAGCCATATCGATTGCATGCTTCTAAAAGAGCCTCAGCAGACTAATGCTGCACTTTATAGGCATTTTTCTGAGAGTTGTCTTCAGAAATTGGCCTAAAGCAGTTTCTCTAGAGTAAGGTTTAGTGAGTCACGAAGCTACTTATTACTGACAATTTGAGGAAGATTAAGGTCATTAATTGTTAGGATTGCAAACAGGAATAATGCATTAGGCTACTTTCTAGATGCAAATGATGAATATATAGCAAAGTCCAATTAAAAACAATGAACAACTCACAAGTTTTATGGTGTATTTGGACCAAGTGATGGATATCTAGCAAATACAAAAGGAGATGTGTGAAGGAATATATGGTAAATAATTTCTCTACTCTTAATCAAAGGTTCTTTCTAGTTCGATTACCGGAAATGAGGTCACTTTTGGAAAAGAGCACTAAAGATTTTACCATGAGAATTCAAATTGTTCGTGGTAAATAATTTCTCTACTCTTAATCAGATGTTCTTTCTAGTTCGATTACCAGAAATGAGGTCACTTTTGGTAAAGAGCACTAAAGATTTTACCATGAGAACTCAAATTGTTCGAGCTAGGTTGTGAATTTTGAACACCGAATGACAAAGAAAATGACATCAACAAATGATGTCATGTTCAAATGGTGCACTCTATCTTATTTCAGTTGTACTAAAAGGTGCACTTTTTGGTATGCCTGGTCTCCTCTTTTGGTGATGAAAAAGGAAGGGTCCTTTCTTTTGGTTAAGCTTAAGCAACTTGAAGCCCCAACTTGCATCTGTATATCCCTTTTTAGCATGTTTTAGAAAGAAGTCCAAGCTAAGACCTTTGGACTTTATTGACTTGACATGTTTTCTCTTCTTCCAAATGTAACTTGACGTGTTCAACGTCTATTCCCTGCCATCATAATTCATAAACTTTGTCGGTCCAAAGTTATTTGTATTTCGTGTCTGAGTGGAATTTCGAGCCAAAATTGTAACGAGAAAGATATGAATGAGCCCAATTTCCAGTGAAGGGTATAAAATTAGATCATTTTATTTAATTTAGGAATAAAACGGAGAAGAAAGTTAGTTCCATTCATCATCAAGGGGAATCTTGTTGTAAATATTCTAAACATAATGTATTTCCTATATCACCAAATAAAAAAATATAATTAATTAGTTGAAGGTTAAATATGCTAATTTAGTCAAATATTACAAAAATCAGAACTAAGAACGTAACTTACCAGTTACCAATACACTATATGAACTAGATTAAAAGTACTCCCTCTGTCTCATATTAGTTGTTTTGTTTCGCTTTTCGAGAGTCAAGTTGACTAATCTTCGGAGATAAATTGAATTAAATCAATTCCGTATTTTAAAATCTTAGTTTAGATATTCAAAAACTATACGAAAAGTATTACAAGTTTTAATTCTTTTCATATTGATACGGTGAAAAATATATTTTAAAATTTTGGTAAAAATTTATATAGTTTAACTTTTAAAAAAGAAAAGTGGACAAGCAACATGAAAACGGAGGGAGTAATTAACTTCCTACTTTTTTATGCATGATATTCTTGTGTTTGCTTACGTGAAATTGTTGATTGAATTAGCAACGAGCTCGTCAAAAACAAATAAAACACACATTTCAATGTTGGACAACGTTGACAGTGGACGTTTTAAAAAATTGATTGTAAAATAAAACACATCTATTAACCTTTATACACTATCAGTCTATCACCGAAATTTAACCAATTATAACATTTTACTGTTTTATTTTTAGGTGATCATGCATGTCGATCAGACTTATATATTAGGAAAAATTACTCGTTTTTTTATGTCTGCTTACCATGATAGTGTAAAAAATTATACATGACTCTCAATACACATAACTTAAATCTAAAAAGTAACTTTTGGTAAATCCGTTTTTTTGTTTTGTTAAGAGAGATGGAAATTCCTTCTCCGTTATTGGCTAGTGGTGTAGCCCCCCACGTTGCATCTTCAACTTCTTCTTCTTCTTTTTTTCTCTTTTTTTCTTCTTCTTTTTTTACATCTGCATCTTCAACTTCTCTTTGGACAACAAGAAAATTGTGAGAAAAAAATAACAAGCTAATTCTACTTTCTCTCTTAGGGAAAAAAATTCTACTTTCTTAATTTAATTCTGTCATTTAAAACAAATTTTATTTGAACTTTAATTTTATGTTTTCTTTTTTCACCATAGGTTAAATGTTATTCGACATTTAGACTAAACAAATAAGTTTCACAATATTTGATGCCCCGGATATCATCTCGAGTTGTGGCGATCACATTTATATTGATAACAAAATCAATTAATTTATGCACCCTTAAATATTAATTCCAAATTAAATGCCATTTTAACTTTTTCTTTTTTACTTTTTTTAATAGGTTTTACAACATCAACTTTTTCAAATTCAAATAATATTCTTCTGTTTTTGCTTTGAAAGATGACTAAATTGTTCACTTTCAAATAAGATAAAGTGGGGGGAAATGTCAAAAGTAAGAGCAAAGATCAAAGAGAATTTCTGTTTCATTCTCTTGTATAATTATCACCGTGAATAGGCATAGGCACATGTGTTCATTGTCACACCCCTACCAGGAGTATGACGGGCTCCGACCCGTAGGCCGGGAACCACCTGACTTATCCATTACTTTGAACATTATAAACCATAACTCAAAGAACACCTGCACGCAGAAAAGGCCCAACATAGGAATATCCGATCATTCAGCACATATGTTCATATGTGGACCGACAAGGTCACCACAACATAGCGTATATCATAAAGCTGTCAAGGCTAACAGTAAAGTATCAAGAGCTCAAAATAAGGCCGACAAGGCCACCAATATATTATACAACAATATGAACCGGTGGAGCTATAAAACATCTAACTGCACACACACGTCTATGATCCTCTACATAGAATACAAATGATCATAAGGACAATACCAAATAGACTGCAGCTCCGAAGTAAGTGGAGTGCTCCTGAGAATTCGCTGATAGAACACCTACGGGTCTGATCCGTCTCCCTGTCTACCTGCGGGCATAAGCGTAACGTCCACAAGAAGAGACGTCAGTACGAATAATGTACTGAGTATGTAAGGCATGAATAACAACATAATACAAATATCAAAGGGAACATGGAATAAGGGAGATAACCTGTACATTTGGATGCCTCATAAGGCGGTGTCATGCATGCTTAGCCTTTTACAAAAAACACTTTTATACATATATATAGTACCATGTCCGGCCATTAAGGCTCGGTGTTATCATCATTAGCCCGCGTCCGGGCCTCCTGCATCCCGGGAAATATCATAACATGCCCACTGCAGTGGTGTGCACATCTACGTGTCATGCCCGACCGACTATAGTGCGGCGCGGTGTGAGAAAATACATACATACATACATACATACATACATATATATATATATATATATATATATATATATATATATATATATATATATATATATATATATATATATATATCGGAGTGACGTAAGGTCGGTAGCCTCCGATTATATTATGGATCAATCATCATCGTTTATCCCACCTTGAAGGAACAAGGGTCATAAGGTGAGATTACCAACACTGAAGGAAATTAAGAAATTGTAAAGTAAGCTCAATCATCTCATAATAATATAAAGCTCATGTACTTGGAAATCTCTATGAATAAAATCATCTCATAATAACATGAAATCCGTATGCCTTGGAGCTTTGATAAATAAATCCCTCATAATCATCGTCATGGTTATAATAAAAAAATTATTCATCTTTAGCACCAGAAAAACTTTAAGAGTCGTGAATCTCTAACATTCTTGGAAATGAGGATTTTTATAGAATTCATGTATGGGTTGGTAGGAAAAGAATCATGCCTTTAAAAAAAAAAGAGAAAAAGCCTTAACATACCTTGGAGCTTAATTCTCTACTTCTCCAACTCACTTTCTGTCTTGTAATTTACTAAAGTTCGCTCGTAATCTCATAATCTACATATAAAACAATTTACATTATTGTTAGGATCATCCTCATATACTCGTCTTAAGCCTTCAGTTTAAATCCATTCAGAATCTGCCAAAATTCGGGCAGCATCTCCCCTGTTTATATGCCTATCCCGAAATCACAATACCAACAACCAACAACAATAACAACGTTACTAGCATCAACAACAATAATATCAACACCAATATACTCCATAAACATCCCACACGATGTTTATTCAATTTCTCCATCAACGGTTAATTATACAATCATTTAATAACTCTGTCTCCGTAAATAAACTGAAATTAATATTAATAAGGAGAGATTCATACCTTATTCTTGCTAGAGCAGCAACATCTTCAATATTCACTTTGAATCCAAGCCAATTCCACTGCAAAATGATACTATAATCACACTACACGTTGTCCGGACCTCGATTAATACTCCATAACTTGAAATTACTCAAAATCCACACTTTTATATGATATACAGGCCCTCATATGTTTGATGAACTTTCTAGAGCATTTGGGAAATTTTTTGTGAAGAAAAAATGGGTTTTTTTCCCTTATATAGTGTGCCAAAGTCGGCATCACTGTAGCGTCACTGTACCACACTGTAGCAGCGTGACCTACTCTGTCCGCCTAACTCGTAACGTCTATAATTCTCTACTCCAATGTTGTATCGATGAGCGGTTTATTGCGTTGCAAACTAGACTCGATGAACTTCATTTTAGGCTTTTGAAACACCTTAAAACTCCTAATATACTAGGAGATATATCCCTCCAAATGTGACTAAAAATCTGCCCAAAATTCTGCCAACTTTTTTCAAATTTTCTTCAAACTTATTTTCTTCGATTTGCTTGATCCCAAAATCCTCCGAAACTCTCCATACATGATATTTATCACTAATTATACTTGATAATAGTCATGTCCTTTTGTTCCAAGGTTTTCCTTCCCGGTTACGACTTACAAGATCATAATTCATCCTTTACTTAAACAATATACTTAATAATGCTTCGTTCCTTACACTCCAAAGTTGTTTTACCTAGCCATAACTCGACATACTTACATTCAAATTTAACCAGTGCTTCTTCGAGATACGGGGTGTAACATTCCCCCCCCCCCAAAAAAAACATTCGTCCTCAAATGTTGAGGTAGAGTTCGCTCTGAGGTAGATGTCAATGTTCTTACCTGTATTTATCGATATTTACTTTACTTACTTGCAGTCTTACTTGCCCATTTAAAACTGAACTTATCCGAATTACGCAGTTTATCCTTCTTCTTTTATGGCCAAAATTTACGCCTGTACTCAAGGTCGTCCCTTTTCTTATTATCTGTCTGTCTACTAACTCTTCATGTTTTATCGTTCTCGTTGTCTCTTCAACCTTCATCGTTTACATTCTTATATGCTCTTTTATTCAGTACTTACCATATACCTTTATCCAATTTTGATCCCATCTTCTGCTTATTCAGAAATTTTTGTTCCCTTCGATCTCCACATATCTTTCTTACGTTTTACAGATATCCCTAGGCCTTTGTCTTTTTGGAGTTTACTTATTCTTATTCTTCCTCCCTTAAATATAACCTCAAGATTGGTCACATTTTAGCATTCTTTGCTTTCTATAGCAGTCGAATTAATCTTTGCGGTACTTTATCTCTCAACTGGTTTAACACAAAAATGTCTCGCTTAATTTCTCTTTCCTTCAATTGGACTTCTGGCACTTAGCTAACTAACGGTAATTCTTGTACTTATATCAAAACATCTCAAACCTCTTATTTAATGATTCCTTTCCTTCAATTTACTCTTAAAGTTTCTGATCCTTAGTTCGGCTAATAACTTAGGGGTGAATTCAGAAATTTGTCGAAGGATAACCAAGATTCCTAGTCACGTAGCGAATTCGAATCTTTTCATTCTTTCCTTTGTCTGTAACCTTCATTCATCCCTTTTTCCAATAAAAGCCATCATGTTGCTTGTTCTACGAGGTCTCATTGTCACCCGCTTGGTCCAATCAAATGTGATATCCTTTGATCATTTCTTTTGGGGTTCTCCTTCTACTTTTAACCTTTGCCCGATTCTCAATTAATAAGTCTTTCCCATAGTTTGACGCAATTATCTGTCATTTCGGTTTATCAATCAAGGGAATCTCTTAATTCCTTAAATGTCCATCTCCTTTATTTATATCCTTGAATCCTTTTCTTGCGATCATATCTTCATCTACTTCCATGACTTCACCCTCCGTTGACTTAGTCCCTCTTGTTTCGCAACCCTCTATTTCTCCACTAGTGGACAACTTTCTTATTCGGCTGTGGCACTTTTCCTTGCTTGCTTCTCTAATGCTACTTTAGATTATCCCTCTTAGTACTAATCGATTTTACATACATATCATCTTATCTCCTTGTTAATTCTTTGGTCAGACTCCTTAATTCTTTGCATTGTCATCATAGTTCCACTTATGGTAGCGCCCAGATAGTTTACAATAGCATTTCCTTGCTAGTGGCTTATTATTCTCATTAATTACTTTACTTCAGATTACTCATCCAATGCGTCAAACATACCATAGCCAAGGGATTTATATTTAAATGGGACTCAATTCGACCCATACAACAATCCTCAGCACCATTCCTTATACACTTGTATACAATATTTTCTTATCATTGATGTTATCCCCCATCACAAGATTATACTTACAACATACTAATGATCATATCTCAAGCTAATCTACTATTCAAAATATCTTCAAATCCATGGTTGAATCTTTCCTTCAATTTCCTCCCATCAAATGTTAACATATTTACAAAATGACTCATAAGCATGAGACTAAAATAAAATCTTACTTAATCACAACTTCCTTTCAATACGAGTGTGCTTCCCTCTTTAAGTCCTTAGCTCTCCTATACCAGCGGCTAATTGAGACTTAACTAGCTTTCATTCTTCTTCAAATATTTATTGTCGTCCCCACACCATTTTGCTAGCCATTTCATCAGGACGATTATTTATATGGTCCTATGACATATACTTTCACGATTCGATATAAACAGTGACTTATGATTTCACGATGCAGGAGATATTTTCTAGTCTCAAGTAGTACTGTTGTCATGCTATCTATAGGCATACTGTCTTCTTTCTTTTGACGATCATTGAAATTCCTATAAATATTCCTCTTTTAAAACTCTCATCTCTTCCAGTGCTACGATTTCTCTTTACTAATCTCGATTGTCCCTGATACTTATCCTTGGTCACTTGTATACCTTCTCGCTTCTTCTGTTACTTTTTTGGGGTACATTGGCTGCATATTTAATTGTAATAAAAAAAAATTCTGGTACTAGCGATTCGAATCATAGCCCGGAACACAACGTATTGCATTGACAAAACTTATTCCCTTTGATTTGCTAAACCTTCATTATCTTGTCATGCCTCCTTTCCCATGTCTGTCTCATAATATACTTGCATTTAGTCCATTTCCACTTTTCTTTAGCACATCCTCGCTATATTAGTTCATCTCGAATTTCGACTCCTTCAAGCCAGTACATTTCCTTTTTCTGTACTTAGGAATATTCTAATTCGTCTAAGAATGTTCTCATATACCAGTAACATTCGAGTATTGACCATCTTTGGTAGTCATTTGGCTGACCCTAGCGATCCTTCAACTCCTCTAGTCCATATAATACCGGAGTTACTTTCATCGCATGATTTGACTTATTTCTCTTTTGCTAACTGGATTCTTGTATCAAGTCAAATGTCCACACATATTGGACAGGACTCAAACCACTTCCTTCCTTCATGCCTAATAGTCCCCTAGGTTAATGAATCAATGGTGACATCGGAATTCGCTAAGCTCCTTATAGAATGCCTAACTATATCATGCTCCTTCAGCCGTAATTTTCCTTCATAGCTATCCTTTCACCAGTACCCTTGAGATTCTTCATACTCTTGGTTCCTGATTCCGAGTTGGGTTTATACCATACCAGTAAAAGTTGATACTCTCTCTCATTCATTCTCATGATTCGTCCTTTCCTTAATTTAGCTCATAGTGTCCCATAGTTTCTCTTAACTAATTGGTTGTATCATAATTATGCGTCATATTCGTTCTAATGTCCCGCCGATTCTTATTCTCATCATGAAATTTTAGTAAAATACACCATTTTCTTTCTTCATTCGTTCATTTCTTATTCCCTTTACGATACCATAGCTTGCTCATATGTATGTCTATTCCTTGTATATTCGTCCTGTTTCCTTTGTAATCGTATCTCTATTCCAAGTCCACTGTCTTATGCCATCACTGTCTACCTTTGGCTAACCTTACTAATTTATTAAGCTTCCTCTTATTGTCGCCAATCACATAACTTTCTTTAATCAATTTATAACCGCACTTTCTCGTACTTCTATCCTCAAGGTCCTCCTTGATTTCCTTTGCTCTTAAAGAGCTCTTTCTCATTTGCCACTTAATAATATCTACCTGAAAGTTTGCAGAACAACCCACTATGAATACAAACCCATCTTGATCTCACATATATATATATATATATATATATATATATATATATATATATATATATATATATATATATATATATATATATATATAGGGTGAAACTTTCCCATACTCGTTAACTTCCTTTTCCATATCAATATCTTTTTGTTATCTCTTACTAACCAATCTAATCTATAAATCGTAATACCTTATTTGAGTTCCTAATGTCAACTCTCTTTATGTTTCCAATAGGTCTCAATCCTCCGAAATCTCGGATGCAACTCATTCCACTTTCTTTAATTATTAATCATTTTTTTCCTCCAGGGTTTCTCCTTTAAATTAAATTAAGATCATTCTAAAACTTCTCTTTGAAAGCGTCTCATAGTTGTCCCTTCAATCATGACTTACTAAACTGCTGATGGTCGTATTTTCCCTTTACTCTTTCTCTATAGACATGCAAATAATTCAATTTGTAAAAATTTCGGCAGAGTTTCCTCTATAATTCTTACTACCTCATTCCTGCACATAGCCCAGAAAACACATCCAATGCCCCACAGAGCAATCACAAATACCAATAATATCTTGCTCAAGTTCTTATATCAACATCTATCCATATTAATAAAATAGGAAACATACCTTTCGAATGAACAACTTTAATTCTTAGCAATTTCCTCGTAGCGGCATAATCAACTGCTTATCCATGATCAAAACATTTGGGTAGTTGACACCCAATTTTGTCCCTTCTTTATTTTTTTTTTATTTTTTTTATTTACCCGAGCTTCTAAATTTACTGACGAGCTAAATACTTTATTTTCACTATTATTTTACTGCTACTACTATTAATATCATTACTTCACTACTTTACTATCAACATTACTAGTATTACTTTATCACAAATTTTAAATGGTTCGTCAACGTTTCATTTTAGGATTTGTACTTGTTAAATTAATTTTTTACTTTCTACATACTAATTATTAATTGTCTTCACATAATATATTTTGTACTGGTTATTAAGTTAAAAGCCCAAATAAATTAATTGAAGGAAGAAAGGGCCACATTTTCGGTCAACTGAACAGACCAGCCCATACCCATTTTCTACACTAACGGACCAGCCCAATACCCGTTTAATTTCTACCCGACCCGGCCCAATCTTCCTATTCTTTTACCCTAATCCCTATCTCCCTTCCTTTTTCTCCTTCAGCCGCCTCCCTCACCTCTCTCATACGCTCTCTCCTTCTCTTTCTACCTTCTCTCTCCCGCTCCTCACACTCCTTCCACTGCCCCTTGTCCCCCACGCCTCTGTCTCCTCTGTTCCCCACGTCAGTCCCCCGCTCCTTCGTCTCTCTCCCACGCTCCTCTCTTTACTTTAATACAAATGAAACCCTATAAATGTAATCCGAGTTGAATCGTTTTGGGGGGGATTTTTCAGTGTTTTGGGGGAATTCCATTTTGTTTCTTGACATCAGTTTGAAATTCCGAACATTATTTATGTTGCTCTTTGATTATTTCGAAGCTGAGTATATAAAAATTCGGTGAATTGAACACTGATTGGGAAGATTATTAGATACGGAGTATTTTTTGTAACACCCCGCATTTTAGGACTGAGTTTAAGCTCATATCATTAGAGTTCTAGTGGAAACATGGAAGGTTTGAACGTTTTGCGAAAATGGTTGATAGGCCTATTTCGGGCAGCGATAACTCCTTGATCGGTTTGGAATTTTGGAAGGTACTATCAATGAAGTTGTAGTATGTAGAAATACCTTTCTAACGATATAAGGATCAAGCCAATCAGAGATCGGAGCAAGGAGATATGATCGTCTCAATATGGCTAATAGTAAGGCACTTGAAATCCTATAGAATCGGCTAAGTTTTTGATACGTCTGAATTCCAGTCAAATTTCATGAAACTCCGTTGGGAATTTGAGAAAACTTCCTTGATGAAAGTTGTAGCCCTTTGAAATATCTTTCCAACGGTATCTTACGGGGGTCCAACGGACATCTTTGCAAAGCGTTATGCCCATTTTACTGAAGCCTGTTCGCTGAAAATTCTGCCAGCGTAACGGCGACGTTACGGGCCGTATTTCGTGTTACGGTCCGTAACAGTGGACCGTAACGTCCCGAAAATTTCCAGAAACTCACTGGAAATTTTCACCAAAATACGGTACCAAGTTACGGTCCGTATCTCGTGTTACGGGACCGTAACAGTGACCGTATCTTGGTCCGTATATACGTTTCGGGTCACCTGACTTCGGGAGGCCATAACCCTATCATAACTTGGGAATTTGGGAAAACTCAAAGAACGAAAGTTGTAGATAATTGAAAACCCTTTCCAACCATAGGTTGTGGGTTCACAGGAGACGTCGGGATAAGGAGATATGGATGTTTTAAGACAGAAAGGTCCCAACCCGTTTTCAAGTTGGGTCAACCCATTTTCCCCTTGGTATATAAAGAAAATATTACCCTAACAGCCCATTTTTCCTCCAAAACTCAGATTTTAGAGAGAGGAAGTGAGAGAGAAGGGAAATTAGAGAGAGAAAGTAGAAAATCAACCAAGTTTAAGGCCCCGAATCCCAAAGCTCGTGAAGGAAAAAGTGTAGTACAAGTCATTGTCGTCATTTTAAGCCCAAGATCGGACTTGGGGGTGTTGATTTCGTGGTGACTACCCAAAAGGTAATATTTCTACTCCCTAATCACTTATAGTTATGAATTGATGAATTCTTGGGAGTATAATAATTGGGTTTGTTGAAGAGAATTATATGGACTATGCTAGAATTGTTGGATTGTTGGTTTGGGATTGTTGTATTCATATGGGTGGTGAAGAATGATGTTAATTACACCTAATTGAGATTGTAGAAATTGGTAGAAGTAAAATAATGGGGATTTGGTGAAGAAAACACCATTAATGGGGGTTATAGAGCTTCATGCCCACTAAGTGTTTGATAAAATGCTTAGATGAACAAAACATGGATATTGTTGCTAATATAGAATCCCTATGACTTGTATGCTATAGATTGAAGTTGAAGGGGGTGAAGGACATTGTGATACGCCCAAAAGCAGAAGGTTAAGGTATGTAGAACTTCCATCCACATGTGGGAACTTCTATGTTCTTCCCCATGATCCGTTTAGTAAATTCTATGAAGTTCAAATCCTAGGGCATTAAACCCAATGTATTGGTAGCCCGTAATTATGTATGTATGTATGTATGTACATGAATTCCGTATATATGTTCGTTATTGTGTTCCTAAACCTCCATTTCGGACATTAGGAATCCTAGCTTAATCCATGAATCATGAATTCTTTCTCATGTGTTCTCATTATGTTCATATGAAACTGCATGAGTTATTTTGCAAGTTATAAACATGTTTTCAAGTCAACTACAAACATGATTATGCATTATGGTATTTCCCATGATCAAGTTTACAAGTTATTTCATGAAAATATGTTTACAAGTCCTTTCGTGAAAATCATGATTTCAAGACAAGTACAAGTTAATTCATGAAAGTCATGGGCTTCTTAGCCAACTATATTATTTTCATGTTCGGGAGTTGTAATAATACCGAGAAGGCTCAGATAGCCTGAAACTACGTATGCCAACGTAGGATAAGAATCGCTCCGCCCAGTAGGACGATTCCTTCATATGTTCCCCATTGAGGGATTTGGATCCATTTATGTTATGTTCATGTCTCGTGCCCCGGCAAGGTACGAGATGGCTTAGCTGATCGGGCAGAGATCAGACTCCACGCTTCTCCCCGTGGTGGTTTATGTCGGTATTACAGATTATTACAGATTATTACAGATTATTGCAGATTATTACAGATTATCTCGTGCTTACAGTACTCATGTTCATGTTCAGCTCCAGTACTCAGTTTCAGTTTTAAATTTCATGATTTTGTACTCATGCTCATGTTCATGTCCAAGTTTTCAGTTTCAGTTCTTACTATGTTATTCCATGTTCCATGTTGTTTCTTCCGGTTGCTTTACATACCAGTACATTCAATGTGCTGACGTCCCCTTTTTATTGCCCGGGGGCCTGCATTTCACGATGCAGGTACTGATATACAGGACGACACATCTGCTCAGTAGGACAGCATTCGTATCAGCTTATTTGTGAGCCCCATCTCATTCGGGGTTTAGTCAACTTTTATCTTATGATTAGTTATGCATCTAAAGGTATGCTGGGGGCCTTGTCCCAGTAAGTATGTTTTTCAGTCAGACTCATGATAGAGGTTTCATAGACTAGAACAGACAGTTATGTCATGTCAGATAATCGAAGTCGCATAGCCATTTTGGCTCACTAATGTTTAAACAAGTACTTTATTAAGTATTATGACTTATTATGTTTTATAAAGGCTCATCATGCATTCACGTTATATTCCGCTTATGTTATGCATCATGATGATTCAGCAAGTCATGTGGTTCGCTCGGTCACATGTAGTCAGGTACCAAGTGTCGTGTTACGTCCAGGCCATGGTTCGGGGCGTGACATTTTTGTCACCAAGTCTTAAGCTTCTTTTATTCTGTTCTTGATTTTGTTTAAAATCAGAAAATACTTTTGTTAAAAATATAAGATTTGTGACGAAAGTTAAGTTCTTGATGATTCGATTAACTTTCGTCGTTGCTCGACAAGAATTTTAACTACGACAGAATTACTTTAATTATTGACTCGAGTTGCGAATCTATCAATACGAGAGTAGATTCGAGGCCTCAAAGCCCTTGTTCACTGCACCAACAAAAGGCCAGTAAACATTTTTGCTTTATGTAACTATCAGCAAATTAAATATGTCTTGTTATCTTATGTGGTTTATATGTTTATGTACTTATTAGTTAGCTGATGGACTAGTCTAATAGTCGTTGGTAATAGATGTTGCGTTGGTTTCTTTTTGGATTAGGCTTGTGAAGTTTTCATATAGATATAGGTCATAAATTAGTTGGTTAATTTGGCTTTGCTGTGGGCTAGCATACAAGTTAGTTTTGTTCCAGTTTATCCACCTGTGTTAGTATGCAATGGTTGGATTTAAGTTGGCAAAATCAGATTTAGACTAACGACAATTATTTTGCGATAGGTTAGTATGTGTCAGTTTGGTTGTGTATGTGAGTGTAAAATCTGAGTGCCCTCATGTGTTTTATTTGCGACTAGTTTAATTCATAGTGGTCCCTCGTTTAATCCGAATCAGTAATCTTGGTTTGTAACTTGTAGTGTGTTTGGTTGCCTGAATTTAGTTATATAGGGAAGTGGCAATGTTTGTATAGGTGTGTTTCCCCCTTACTCCCTGATGCCTAGCTCAAATTTCTGTCCCTTTCATCTTTGGTTTCAGTTCTGTTCCATGAAAATGTGGTAAACAGGTCAGTTTTGGGTTTAGTTTCAGTGTAATATATTGAAGCTTGGGTTGAGACATTCAATCATGTTTGGTTCATGAAATAGGGCCTAAACTGCATTCATTAGGATTAGAATGACATTGACCTGGTACTTTAAGTAAAAAGACTACTTGTGTGTTTATCCGAATGACTCATGCTAAAACTATGAAGCCTTTGCCATTAAGGTGCTGTTAGTATCAATATTGCAAATTTAGAACCTGTTAATAAGGCTGAACAACATTTTAGATTCAGCTTCAGTATCTTCAAATATATGCTAGGGACTCTGCTGAATTCTGAAAGTATATTTGAGGTTCCCTATTGATAAAACATGCTAAGTGTATCCTATATGTATATCATTTGGTTACCTGTTTTAAAACATGATATGCATACTATATGATTACCCCTTTTGACCTGTATGAACAACCTGTTTAATCTACCATTCTTGATCATGGAATAATTCAGTTTCTTTTCTCAGCTTTTTCCCTCTGGTTAACAAGCTAGTCTGAAATTTCCAAACATATATCTATGATGGTTTTAACAGGATGTAGGTGTTTAAACTAATCTAATTCTGCATGCTTAAAGCCTGTAATTTATCTAAATGTGTTGCATGTCTACACCTGGTCAGTCCTGTCTATACGCAAAATCATGAAAAACAGATTATGTGATACAATAGCATGCTTAAAGATCATTTAAGTTAGTTTTCATAGGAGCCAGTAGGAGCTATCTGTAATTTTGTTGCTTGATTGTTACAGTTGTACCTTTAAACTTAAGACCATATTGCACTCTCAAATTTCTGTCAACTTACGTATTAAAATTGTTACTTGTGCCTTGCTTAATCGATTGTACATGGTATTGAGTGAATATCCCTGCATAAACAAGTCACATTCAGTCCCGTATACACTTGAGTATGTAAGTTGGTATATCTGATTATATAGGGTATATCATTCCTCACTTGGTTGATAGATAAGTAGCCTTTGTTTAAGTTTAGACCCTACTACTATTATACCACTCCCTTGTCTGATACTGTGTCTTTTTTTATATAGCTGTCCATTGCAAAATATACGCTATGCTGATTTGTTTGAGTTTATATTTTACATGTTTAACATTATCCATTGATCGTATACTAATCCTTTTCTTTTGTTTTTTATGCATAACTATCACATACGAGTCCCTCGGACTCGTTTTCTTCCACATTTGCCGTTGGGCTAAAAGCACAACAAGACCCCTCTCTACGTCCAGCCCTCTGTCCACAGCGAAAAATGGAAAACATAAAATTCTGGGCCAAATTCCAATAGGCAAGAGAACAGCAGCAACATATAAAAAATTGTTACTGGGCCGAAGCCCAATAGTGGCCAGATCTGCAGCAGTCCAGGAAAATGGGCAGAGCCCATTTAATTTCATTTCAGTCTCTATTTTGTTTTGTGCATTTAACTTGTATTATTTGACTAATCCGTTACTTTGTTTGTTTTCCTAACTTGGATGAATTCTAGTAAAATTAGTGGGTTAGCTTTAGCATAATGGGTAGTTAATTCCACAAATTACATTCTCTTCTATTTATGTTCTAAACTATTTATAGTATCTATAACATTTATTTGGAGCAATTGATTTTCAAATAGCATACCTACGCATTCCTGGGTTAAAGGAATCATTTTTCATTCTCACCATCTTAGGATTTTCAAAACATCACAAATTATACACTAATTAGCTTATTTTGAGAAATAAAAAAAACAAGCTAGTTCTGTGGATAATTGTTTTCACTTTAGCTCTTTTTCAACACTTGAAACATATATTTGTTAAAACAATCCTTACATAGTCTATATTGAGCTATTAGTCTATTGTAAGTCTTACTTTCAAATAGCACTTAAAATCTCTTTTATACAAATAATTATTTTCTACAAGTCTTATTTTAAATAGCATTTTTACAGGTTTATCTATAACTTTAGCCATATTTACAAAGCTATGTTCTTTTCTATAATACTATATTTACACTTAGCCTAACTAATCATAAGTCCGGTCGGTTAACCATTGTTAATGAGTCTTAAAGGATACCTAATACCTTCCCTTTAGACTAATTGAACCCTTACCTAGAATTTTTTTTTTTTTTGGTTTCGTAGGCTTTTTACAATAATATCAACTTTAGATAATTACTTTAATAAACTTTAGGTGCCCTAATTCACCGTAAATAATTAGGTGGCGACTCCTTAAAACAAACAAAAAATAGGAATCACCAATATGTTGTACTCCTAATTTAACCCGGTTAAAATGGGGTATGACATGGGTTAGGATCAGGGACATCATATCCTATGATTTAGCTCTACGGCACGATCTAAGATAAGAAAGAAAGGTCAATGATTCTTAAATGCCCTTCAGCCTCTTATTTATAAGTGTGGCGTGCTTTCACACCCATAAACAAGACTCTACTGGACACGATTCGTAGACATTCCCTAGGACGCACTGCTCTGATACCACTTTGTCACACCCCTACCAGGAGTATGACGAGCTCGGACCCGTAGGCCGGGAACCACCTGACTTATCTGTTACTTTGAACATTATAAACCATAACTCAAAGAACACCTGCACGCAGAAAAGGCCCAACATAGGAATATCCGATCATTCAGCACATATGTTCATATGCGGACTGACAAGGTCGCCACAACATAGTGTATATCATAAAGCCGGCAAGGCTAACAGTAAAGTATCAAGAGCTCAAAATAAGGCCGACAAGGCCACCAATATATTATACAACAATATGAACCGATGGAGCTATAAAGCATCTAACTTTATACACATGTCTACGAGCCTCTACATAGAATACAAATGATCATAAGGACAATACCAAATAGACTGCAACTCCGAAGTAAATGGAGTGCTCCTGAGAATTCGCTGATAGAACACCTACGGGTCTGATCCGTCTCCCTGCCTACATGCGGGTATAAACGCAGCGTCCACAAGAAGAGACGTTAGTACGAATAATGTACTGAGTATGTAAGGCATGAATAACAACATATTATAGATATGAAAATGAACATGGAATAAGGGAGATAACCTGTACATCTGGATGCCTCATAAGGCGGTGTCATGCATGCTTAGCCTTTTACAAAAAACATTTTTATACATATATATAGTACCATGCCCGGCCATTAAGGCTCAGTGTCATATATATAGTATCATGCCCGGCCATTAAGGCTCGGTGTTATCATCATTAGCCCGCGTCCAGGGCAATATCATAACATGCCCACTGCAGTGGTGTGCACATCTATGTGCCATGCCCGGCTGACTATAGCGCGGCACGGTGTGAGAAAATACATACATACATACATATATATATATATATATATATATATATATATATAAAGCATGCATAAGAGCCCAATCAAAAGCCACAACTATATCGGAGTGACGTAAGCTCGGTAGCCTCCGATTATATTATGGATCAATCATCATCGTTTATCCCACCTTGAAGGAACAAAGGTCATAAGGTGAGATTACCAACACTGAAGGAAATTAAAGCTCAATCACCTCATAATAATATAAAGTTCATGTACTTGGAAATCTCTATGAGTAAAATCACCTCATACTAACATGAAATCCGTATGCCTTGGAGCTTTGATGAAGAAATCCCTCATAATCATCGTCGTGGTTATCATTAAAAAATTATCCATCTTTAGCACCATTAAAACTTTAAGAGTCATGAATCTCTAACATTCTTGGAAATGAGGATTTTTATAGAATTCATGTATGGGTTGGTAGGAAAAGAATCATGCCTTTAAAAGAAAAAGGAATAGCCTTAACATACCTTGGATCTTAATTCTCTACTTCTCCAACTCACTTCCGGTCTTGTAATTTACTAAAGTTCGCTCGTAGTCTCGTAATCTACATATAAAACAATTTACATTGTTGTTAGGCTTATCTTCATATGCTCGTCGTAAGCCTTCAGTTTAAATCCATTTAGAATCTGCCAAAATTCAGGCAGTATCTCCCCTGTTTATATGCCTAGCCCGAAATCACAATACCAACAACCAACAACAATAACAACAATACCAACATCAACAACAATAATATCAACACCAAGATACTCCATAAACATCCGACACGATGTTTATTCAATTTCTCCATCAACGGTTCATTATACGATCATTTAATAACTCTATCTCGGTAATAGTGTAACCCTGTCTTGCCCATGTACGACTATAAAATAGGCTTTATATTGTTCATGACAAAAAGTCAATTACTGAATAAAGATTAGAGAACTGTTTTCTGTGAGGGACCTTTTATTTTCCTCTCTTGCTTGAAGAAGTTTATGTTAAATCTTTGATAACCAACTTTCAGTTTCTGTCATCTAAAAATTCTCTATTCTCAATTTTTTTTTTCTTTCTGTTTATTAATGAACTGCAAAAGAAAAAAGGAAAACCAGTTTCAGGTCATTAACATATTATGCCAAAAAACTTCCATAATCCACATAAGCTCAAAGTGCTTCCTTTAGCTTCTTGGAAAAACTTTTAATTAGTACTATTTTTTTTTTCTTTTGTAGCTATAGTCTTTAACATGTGAGCAATATATGCTAGTGCCTTCTTGTTCTTTCTCAAATTTTTTAGATCTTGAAGTAAAGTAAGTTACATTTTCGAGCTACAGAAAAAACAGTTTTCTTGCTTTTTATTTCACATGTATTTCACAAAAAGATAGCAACTCTTTTTACTAAGTGTAAAACTGAATAATAAAAAAGAAAGAAGCAAGTTGTACATTAAAGCTCAATTACAAATATGCCTCAACTCAAAAACTGCTCAACCACACTCATAGCGTATCTCAACTCTTAATCTTCTCTCTATTTTGGTCTTTAATTAGTCATTTCATATCTCATCAAGAAAGATGAAAATAGAGAACCCCGCATCTTCTATTCTTCTAATTTTACTTCTCTCCATCTTTTTCACTGAATCCATAGCTGATATTTGTCCATTCAATGTTGTAAATTATGGTGCAAAACCAGATGGGAAAACTGATTCATCAAATGCTTTTTTAACTGCTTGGGACTCAGCTTGTGGCTCTTCAAAACCAGCCACAATTTATGTACCACAAGGAAAGTTCTTAGTTAAACAAGCACATTTTAAAGGAAAATGCAAGAACAAAGCCATAATGTTTCGAATCTATGGTACACTTGTGGCGCCTTCCGATTATAATGTGATTGGAAATGCCAAAAATTGGCTTCTGTTTGAAGGTGTTGATGGAGTCTCCATTCATGGTGGTAGACTTGATGGCCAAGGATCTGGTTTGTGGGCTTGCAAAGCCCACAAGAAGAATTGTCCGAGGGGCGCCACGGTACGTCTTCTAAGAAGAATTTAACCTATATACACTGATGGTATGAAGGACATAACTATTTTATTTTATTGTAGCAATTAACCTGCTTTGTTAGCCATGTTACGTACTAATCTCACTATTTTTATGAACTGTTACATGTAGTTATCTTTTAGATAACCTGATAGTGTAACTTATTATAGTATACATTATTCAAAATTTCATTCCTCTTTAGCAAGAACTGCCTCAGTGACGTCAAGGTACCTATTATAAGAGGAATTTAACTTATATACACTGAAGTATAAAGAACGTAACTATATGTACCACCGGTATATTTTATCATGTCGCAACAAGTAATCTGCTTTATTATTCAGGTTATGAATTGTTACATATTGTTATCTCTTAGGCAATCTATAGTGTGCAATAGACAAGTTCAAAGGCTGTTCATTTCTCAAAATTAGCAGTTTTCTTTATGAGTTGTAACGTTCCCTTCAAACAAGGATAAACATGTACTTTATGTGAATAACCGTGCAAGCATTTTCTACCCTGGTATTATTATGGTTATTTAATTTTTTCTAAGGCAGTATTAACTTCTTTACTGGTAATGAGCTATGACCTTAGACCATAGAAATCTTAATTAAATGCTGCTTTAAAACTGAAATGAAAATCCAATTGCTTATTATTCAGTTGGACACTGACAAATTGTTTTCTTGCTATTTGCAGACTCTGGGATTTTCCAATTCTAACAATGTAGCAATAACTGGACTAACTTCATTGAACAGCCAAATGTTTCACATTGTCATCAATGGGTGCAAAAATGTGAAGTTGCAGGCTGTCAAAGTTTTTGCCCCAGGAAAAAGCCCGAATACGGATGGCATTCATGTTCAATTATCGTCGGAGATCTCAATCTTGAACTCGATAATCAGTACGGGAGATGATTGCGTATCCATCGGTCCAGGAACTACTAACTTGTGGATCCAAAATATGGCTTGTGGCCCTGGACATGGAATCAGGTAAAAATAATACCCCTCCGTTCCAATTTATGTGATGATATTCGACTAGAGACGGAGTTTAAGAATATAAGAAAAACTTTTGAAATTTGTGATCTAAAACAGTCATAAATAGCTCTGTGGCTATAAATCATCTCATTAACGGTAAATTGGGAAGATTAAAGTTTAATTATTACTCCCTCTGTCCCAATTCATGTGGCACCGTTCGGATTTCGAGAGTCAAACAGTTTAATTTTGACTGTCAATCCGCACATGAATCTTTAAGTTTTTTGGAATAAAATATAAATATTTGAAAACTACGTAAAAAGTACTATAATTCACAATAATTGATAATTCAAAATACTCAAAAGATTTATGAAAAATTTATGGTCGAAGAAAGACTTGTTTGAATCTCGAAATTCGAAAGATGTCACATAAATTGGAACAGAAATGTATCATTCTTTTTTAACTTACTATAAGTAAGGAGTGTCATATAAATAATTGGGACAGGGGGAGTAAAAGATAAGCACATGTACCTGTCCATAATAAGTGAGATCAGTAAACATGGAAATAAGACAGATAACTTGCTATATAAAAGAAATGTGGTGTATTTTGTGCAGCATTGGAAGTTTAGCCAAGGATTTTGAAGAAGCAGGGGTGCAGAATGTGACAGTGAGATCAGTTATATTTAAGAACACAACAAATGGTGTGAGGATCAAAACGTGGGGCAGACCAAGTACTGGCTTTGTCAATGATGTTCTTTTCCAGCACGCTACGATGATTGACGTTCAAAATCCAATCGTTATCGATCAAAATTACTGCCCCTATAATAAAAATTGTCCGGGCCAGGTCTCAGGTGTGAAAGTTAGTGATGTTACTTATCAAGATATCCATGGAAGTTCAGCAACACGAGTCGCGATGAAATTCGATTGCAGTAAAGAGAATCCGTGCAGAAGAATAAAATTGGAAGATGTAAATCTCACATATAAGAATAAACCAGCTGCTGAAGCTTCGTGTGCTAATGTTGCAGGAACAACTTCTGGCATTATTCAGCCTACCGGTTGTTTGTAAGCGAAAACTCAAGAAAAGGGTTCTTTCCCTTTAATTATTTTCTTCTTCCTTTAGTAGATTTAGTTCTTAATAGATGAGAAATAGACAGTGGTTTTATTTAAGGGAAAAGGGTCAAAAATACCCCTCTACTTTGGAAAAAGGGCTAACAATATCCTCCAAACTTATTTTGGATCAAAAATATCCCTCTACTTTGGAAAAAAGGCTAAAAATATCTTCTGAACTTATTTTGGGTCAAAGATACCCCCAATATGTAGGTTTGAAGTTTGAGGGAATTGGGGGAATAAGGGGATCTTATGGGTAATTATTTAGTTGTGTCAGGTTTAAATGATGAAGCGAGTTTAAAAAAAAATTGGGTTATTTTGGGGGATAATTTCCGTCAAGACAGGGGTAGATTTGAAAACTTTAAGGATGAGAGGGGTATTTTTGACCCAAAATAAGTTCGGAGGATATTTTTAACCCTTTTTCCAAAGTAGAAGGGTATTTTTGACCCTTTTCCCTTTATTTAATTGCTGATACTAAGTATTATTGATGTTAGTAGCTTTGTCCATATTTACTTCATTGCAACTTGAAGTGCTTGCTTGAGCCTGTGGCGCAACTTGAATCGCCTGGCCTAGGGACAAGTTCAAAGCTATAACACCAAACAGAGAAATTGTTATCCCCACTATTAATTGTAATAGGATGTCTTTCTCTAAAATGTTCAATATTCATGTTTCAACTTTCTATTAGTTCCAGTAATCTTTTTTGTTCTATAAAAGCATGTTGTTCTGCTTGCTCGAGGCCATTTTCAGCACACAAATCTCAGAATTGCCAATAATATTTGAAACTAAATCAATTCAGCATAAGTCTTCCATAGATTCTTTTAAAACCTGCAAATGCAGGCAGTAAGGCTTTCCAATGCGGTAGATCATATACGGATTCATATATATTACAGTTGTAACAGCAGCTATCAGCATACAGACTCGAAAAACGGATTTCATGTTTTAATTCAATGTGTTCTTAATTTGTTTTCTACTAACCAGATTAACAATAGCACTGGTCCTGTGGACTTCAAAATATCAGCTGATAAGAGAGTACTCTTGTGTACCTAGTCGCTTCGACCCTGAGAAATTGCTTTGAGTGTATCATGAACTTCCAGCATTGTTGGCCTTTCATTAGGAAAGAACTTCACACAGTCACAAGCTAACTCTAGAAATTTGAGGATCAAATCGTTGATTCCTTTCCCGAGCAAATCTTTATCTGCATCAAGAAGACAAGGTGAGTGATCAAATAGATTTCTTGAGCTGGTAAGTTCATGTGGTTCCTTCCCAGTTACAAGCTCAAGAAGCACGATACCGAAGCAGTAGACATCTTGCTTGTAAGAGCCTATACTTGAATATTCAGCTAGCGGGAAAAGACTCCAACTTACAGTGTCATTCTTACTCCAAATTCTTGCTACCCAAAAGTTGAATATTTTCGGTTCAAAATTTTGATCAAGCAAGATACATCGTGTGCTTATGTTTCCGTGTGTAACATGTGATTTATATCCATAATGAAGCCAAGCCAGGCCTTTTGCTATCCGTTCTGCAATTTGTACCCTCAGAGAGAAATCCAAGACATTGGCCTTATTTTCGTTCAGGTGCAGCCATTGATGAAGATTCCCGTTAGGCATGTATTTGTAAACAAGAAATCTTTCTTCCATTTCGACACAGAATCCTATAAGAGGCAATAGATTCCGGTGCTTCAGACCACCAAGAGTTGTTATCTCAGAGACAAAATCGTCCTCCAAATTCTCACATTCATTCAGCTTCTTGATGGCAACTGTCCAGCCATTTGCAAGAATTGCTTTGTACATTTTCCCCAACATTCCATTTCCTACTAAATGTTCTTCACTAAAAGCACAAGTTGCTCTTGCCAGCTCCATGTAACTCATTCGCATAGCAAACTTCTCCAGCTTTAATATCTGTAGGAAAGTGAATTGAATCATTGGAAAATATACATTTATAAACATAGACGGATCCAGAGTGCCGATACTGAGTTCATCTTAACCCAGTACTTTCGACGTGGAGCACAAATTTTATGTGTAGAAATGCACAAAAATTGCAACAAGTAGCAAATATGAACTCATAATTTTAAAAATACGATGGGTTCAGTGCTAAGAACCTTAAAAATTGAATCCATAAATCTGAAATGCTGGATGGATCCCCTTTTGTTGTTTATAGACTAGCACAGAAATTTCAGAGGTTTATTGCTATCGCGTTTATTCAAGAATTTGATAGCTCCACATATTTTTCCAGTCAAGGATATATAACAATATGAATTCGCAAGGATTAATCACAAAGTAGAAATGAACTATGCAGGGGAAAGGCTAGAAATTTAGCAGGATCTTTACCTTCAGGTGGCTGTTTAATTCCTCTTCACTTCCTGAATTTAAATTTTCCTTTGTCCTCCTTAGCTTCCATTTGTTCAATGAGACTATCTTGTTGATAGTCTTGCTTGGAAATTGAAACAAGAGAAGGGCTAAACAATATGCAGAGAAAAGTACCCAACCAATCACAAAACCTTGGATGAATGAAGAAAAATCATTCCATATCCAAGAATCCTCACATCCATCCCCACAAAGCTCTGGATTGTCTGCAAAACTTGATAGACTATGTAATAGTCTATGAAAATATTGTAAATATTCTCTTCCTTATGTATAGCAATTAGGTCCTATAATTTAGCCTAGTATCATTCTGATAGTGAGATACCTACTTTGTATATAATAACTTTCATATATCAATACAAATTACAGATTGATTTCCTACATGGTATCAGACTAGGTTTCTCCTAAAAACCCTAGCTTCCTAAACCCTAGCCGTCCACCTCCCTCTTCTCCCCTAACACTAGCCGTAGCCGCCACCCCTTCCTCCTCCCTCTTCTCTCTTCAATGACTGACAACAAAAAATTCCATTCTGCTTTAATCGTCACGAATGTGAAATCTTTAATCCCAATCACTCTAGACATGGAAACCGACCATTATCACGAATGGGCGATACTATTCAAAGTTCTAGCCCACGTCCACTCCGTACTTGAACACATCATACCACCAACTGACAACACTGAACTCACCGCGTACAACGCAACAAAGGCGGCTAACCTTCCGCTCTGGAAACGGCTAGATGTGGTGGTCCTTCAATGGATATACGCCACCGTATCCCATGATATTCTTACCTCTATTATCGTGGCGGATGATGTTGCAGAGAAGGCTTGGAATCGAGTTGCTCAACTTTTCCAAGATAACAAGCACTCAAGGGCAGCATACCTTGAAACTGAATTCACCACCACAAAAATGGTCGACTTCGGCTCGGTTATGGCCTATTATAATAGGCTCAAGTCTCTCGCGGATCAGCTTGCCAACGTGGGGTCGCTGGTGTCCGACCAACGTATGGTCTTACGCCTCCTTGCAGGCTTACCGGAGACATATGCACACTTTGTCACCACCATCCAGCAGAAGGATGTGCTGCCCTCTTTCTCTGAAGTGTGCTCCAGACTCAAGCTCGAAGACGCAGTAGCCAAAGAACGTGCCCGCGATTCCAGTCCCGCGGCTCTACTTGTTGATAATGATACTCCCTCCCTGCCACCTGGCGGCAACAATAATTCAACTAACCGTTGTGATAATAATCGTGGCAGGAATTCTAACAGGAACAAGGGAAAGGGGAACAACAACAACAACAACAACCGCGGGAATTCCGGCCGTGGCGGTAGCGGACAGACCAGCAATGGCCAGTGGCCGACGGGATAGCCACCGGCAGGGGGCTACTATTGGCCTGCCTGGCCGCCCCAGCAGTGGCCAATGCCCCCCTGCCCGTATCCGACGAGACAGTGGCAGCAGCGTCCCACCATATCGCGGCCCGACAGCGGCATTCTCGGTGCGGGTCCACGACCTCAGTAGGCCTATTCCATGCATGGTCCGACCTATTCTGGGTACACTCTGACAGACGTGAAGGCAGCCATGCACACTCTGTCCATGCATCAACCGGTTGATAATTGGTACATGGACACCGGAGCGACTTCCCACATGACTGCCAACTCAGGTACTCTCACGTCTTATTTTAATTTGAGCAATAATTCTGGAATCATTGTTGGTAATGGTAGCACTATTCCAATTCGAGGCTACGGTCATACATCCCTACCCCCACTTAATCCTCAACTACGTCTCCGAAATGTCTTGCATGCTCCAAATTTCATCAAAAACCTTATTTCCGTACATAAATTCACTAAGGACAATAATGTTTCTGTTGAGTTTGATCCTCTTGGGTTTTCTGTGATGGATTTACCGACGGGGATCCACCTAATGATATGTGAGAGCACCGGGGAATTGTATCCTATCATTGCCACAAAAGGGACCACTCCACCATCCACCTTCATTGCCGCATCACCTAGCTTGTGGCATTCCCGACTCGGCCATCCGGGAAATGCTATCCTTAGTTCTCTTCGTAGTAATGCCTTAATTGAATGTAATAGGGCCCGAACTTATTTTTGTACCTCTTTTCCTTTGGGGAAACATGTTAAATTGCCATTTTATGATTCATTGTCATTTACTACTATGCCGTTTGATATCATTCATAGTGATTTATGGACATCTCCTGTTTTAAGTTCTAATGGGCACCGCTATTATGTTTTCTTTCTTGATGATTATAGTAATTTTCTTTGGACTTTTCCAATCTCTAACAAGTCCCAAGTCTATTCCACTTTTCTATCTTTTAAGGCATTAATACAGACTCAATTCGAAAGAGACATTAAAAACATTCAATGTGATAATGGGCGGGAGTTCGCCAATGGGCATTTTCAATCTTTTTGCGCTTCAAATGGTTTAAATTTCTGATTTTATTGCCCCCATACCTCTCCTCAAAATGGCAAAGCGGAAAGAAAAATTAAATCCATTAACAACATAATGCGCACTCTTCTTGTCCACTCTTCCATGCCCCCCTCTTTTTGGCATCATGCTCTCCAAATGGTCACATACCTCCTTAATGTACTTCCCACCAAAGTCCTTGGGTATAAATCACCAACGCAAGTTCTCTATCAACGAACCCCCCTCCTATTCTCATCTCCGGATTTTTGGGTGTCTATGCTATCCACTTTTCCCATCTACAACTATTCATAAGTTACAAGCAAGATCCACCCCGTGTGTATTTTTGGGCTATCCGTTGAATCATAGAGGATATAAATGTTATGATTTATCCACCAACAAAATTATCATCTCAAGGCATGTCATCTTTGAGGAAACTCAATTTCCCTTCTCCAAATTGCACTCACCAACCCCAACTTTTTATGATTTTTTGGACCATGGGATTTCTCCATATACCTTGCATTTTCTGTCAGAGCCTCCTCCACCCGTCGTTCCCTCGATCCAGCCCCTCCCCCCCACTGCCGAGCAGCCCCTCCCCCCCCCGCTGCTCCACCCGTGACTGCCCAACAGCCCTCTCCCCAACTGCCCAGCAGTCCAACCTCACGGTCACTGCCCCACAGCCCCTACCCCCCAGTGCCCCACCCGTAACTGCCCAGCAGCCTACCCGCATGGTCACTAGAAGCCAACATGGGGTTTTTAAGCCCAAACAATCGTTCAACTTAAATACTTCTAGTACTCTCTCCATCTCGCCTATCCCACGAAATCCTGTCAGTGCTCTAAATGACCACAATTGGAAAGCTGCCATGGTTGATGAATATAATGCTCTAATTAGTAATAAGACATGGGAGTTGGTTCCACGTCCCACTGATGTGAATCTTATTCGTTCTATGTGGATTTTTCGTCATAAAAAGAAATCTGATGGTTCTTTTGAGAGGCACAAAGCTCGTCTTGTCTGTGATGGCAGGTCTCAACAGGTTGGAGTTGACTGCGACGAGACTTTTAGTCCGGTTGTCAAACCGGCTACTATTCGCGCTGTCTTGAGCATTGCACTTGCACACTCTTGGCCCATTCATCAGTTGGACGTCAAGAAATCTTTCCTACACGGTAATCTTAATGAGACTGTTTATATGCATCAACCTATTGGGTTTAAGGATCCAAAGCATCCACATCATGTCTGTCTCTTGAAGAAATCGTTGTACGGAGTTAAGCAAGCTCACCGTGCATGGTTCCAACGCTTTGCAGACTATGTCTCCACTATTGGTTTTCACATAGCTGATCTGATCACTCTCTCTTTATTTATTGTCGAGGTTCTGACATTGCTTACATTCTGCTATATGTTGATGATATTATTCTCACAGCTTCCTCAGATGCTCTAAAAAAATCCATCATGTCTCTGCTTAGTGCGGAATTTGCTATGAAGGATTTGGGCCCTCTAAGCTATTTTCTGAGTATTACTGTTACCCGGACTTCACACGGCATGTTTCTCTCTTAGAAAAATTATGCAGCAGATATTATAGAGCATGTGAGCATGACTGCCTGTAAGCCAAGTCAGACACCGGTCGACACCAAAGCCAAACTTGGTGCCACGACCGGGCCTCCTTGCGATGATCCCACCCAATATCGTAAGTTGGCTGGCGCGTTGCAGTACCTTACATTCACAAGACCAGACATCTCCTATGTGGTTCAACAAGTATGCCTTCACATGCATGATCCAAAGGTTGCACATATGCATGCTCTTAAACGCATAGTCCGATACATTCAAGGTACTATTGAGTTTGGTCTCCATCTGTACAAATCCTCCATTGCCTCTCTTGTTTCTTATACAGATGCAGATTGGGGTGGTTGTCCACACACTCGCCGCTCCACATTAGGTTACTGTGTCTTCCTTGGCGATAATCTCCTCTCATGGTCATCCAAACGGCAACCTACTATGTCTAAGTCGAGTGTCGAGGCCGAATACCGTGGCGTCGCTAATGTCGTCTCTGAGTCCTGTTGGTTTCGCAACCTTCTTTTGGAGTTCCGTTGTCCCATCTGGACAGCTACATTGGTTTATTGTGATAATGTTAGTGCCATATACCTACCAGGTAATCCAGTTCAGCACCAACACACTAAACATATTGAGATGGACATACATTTCGTACGTGAGAAAGTTGCCCGTGGAGAAGTTTGTGTTCTTCACGTCCCGTCCCGTTACCAGATCGCAGATATCTTCACTAAACGTCTTCCGCGCGTGCTCTTTGATGATTTCAGGGATAGTCTAAGCGTATGACAACCTCCCGCTTCGACTGCGGGGGTGTGATAGACTATGTAATAGTCTATGAAAATATTGTAAATATTCTCTTCCTTATGTATAGCAATTAGGTCCTATAATTTAGCCTAGTATCATTCTGATAGTGAGATACCTACTTTGTATATAATGACTTTCATACATTAATACAAATCACGGATTGATTTCCTACAAAACTATCACTCTCTGAAGTTTGTTTTCTCCATATTTTGAGAGACTAATTCCTGCAAAATCTTGAACTAAAGTAGATGGAGATATTTAGTGTTGACTGAGTCCTCCTTCAAGATGAATTAATGGCCGCTCATCAATGTCTTTTTTGGGTACTTTTCAGTCTACTGATGGACTTCTGAAAATGAGGCAACTTAAATTAAGGAGAAGCACCGAAAATTAAATCAAAGTGACTAAAAAGCCTCATAATTAGTATTTGTGACACATTTGACCAACTCCAAGTCAAGCTCAATTAAAAATTTGATTACGTTAATGAGGGTCTAAAATGTAATTTTTAAAATTTATTAATCTTTTTAATCCTTTTCCCACCCCTCCCCCTCGCCTGCCCCCCTCCCCCCAACAAAAAAATAAATAAATAAAAAGTTTTGATATTTTTATTTTATTTTTTCACCAGTCCCCCCTCTTCCTCCCACCCCTCACCCCCCCCCCCCAAAAAAAAATTAACAAAAGTTTAGAATTTTTATTTTGGTTTTTCACCAGCCCACCCCCCCTCCTCTCACCCCTCACCCCCTCCGCCCAAAATTTTTCTTTTTGTTTTTACACCAGCCCCCCTCCTCCTCCCACCCCTTACCCCCTCCCACCCCCACCCCCACCCAAAAACAAAATTCACCAGCCCCCCTCCTCCTCCCATCCCTCACCCCCTCCCCCGCCCCCCGTGCCCCAACACCCCACCACCTCCACCTTCCAAAAAAATTGATTTTAAAATAAAACGTTTTGAAAAGTTTTTGTTTTTAGTCCCTCCACCCTCGACAAAAAAATACTCCCTCTGTTTCAATTTATGTGAACCTATTTCCTTTTTAGTCCGTGCCAAAATGAATGACCTCTATCTTAATTTGGAAACAAATTCACTTTATGAAATGATTTACAACCACACAAATATTCAACACTTATTTTGAACAACAAGTTTCAAAAGTATTCACTCTTTCTTAAATGTCGTATCTAGTCAAATGAGTTCATATAAATTGAAACGGAGGGAGTAATTTCTTTAAAAGAAGTTTTGATTTTTTTTTTTTTTGGGTTTCTTACTCCACCACCCACCCAATATTTTTTTAAAAGTTTTTGTTTTTGATTTTTTGCACCACCCACCTCAAAAAAAAAAATCTTGAAAAGAAGTTTTGTATTTTTTTTTGTTTCTTACTCCACCCACCCCACCACCCCCTCCCCCTCCTCCTCCCCGACTCTTCTTTTATTTAAAAAAAAAGTTGCTCAAAAAAAAAAAACTCACTTGATTTATGTAATTTTAGGATCGGATTTCATTCGTGTAGCACTGGACATTACTTTATGGGTTATTTCCGTTCATTTGGTAAGTAAAATAATGTTGTTTTATTCAATTATTCATTTGGGTATAGCTGCTCATTTTCCAACAATTTATAGTAGCAGTTACAATTGTTGCAACAAGTGCTAAAGATGTTGTATAAGAGCTCCTAAATTTATTGCAACAGGCATTGTAGTTTTTGCAACACTTGCAACAATTTATGCAGTTGTTGCAACTTCTGTACTAATCTGTTACAACTACTGCTAAAATATATATTAATAATTTAGCCTGCTTGTTGCAACAACTGTGAAAGCTGTTGGACAGCTTCTACTCTTTCCAATAACTCACTGACTTGTTACAACAAGTAGACTTCTTGTTGCAACAACTACATTAGTTTTTGGACATACAACTGTTGGATCAGTTGTAACAACAACTAAGTGATCAGTTGCAACAACTCACCTAAGTGATATGTTGATCTTGTTCAAATCACAAATGTATGCTCTGTTGTTAATAAATTGCTGAAAATTTTCAATAAGTAATGAATATATTGTAACAGCTCTGTAACATGTTGGGGTTTTTCCAACATGTAACCGGACTTGTTGCAACAACTAGTCAGTTGTTGAACATACCACAACTGTTAATTTGTACTTTTGGAGCCTTAAGGGGGGTTGACGAACAATTATTTATAAGTCTGTATTTTATGTTCTTGGTGGATTATAGTGGATGATCATTATGAAATTTTTGTTATATATATATATATATATATATATATATATATATATATATATATTGTGTGTGTTCAGTATCAATATATTATATGTTCAGTATGTATTTCAGTTGTTCAAATTATGTTTAGTAGTTTCAAACAAGTTATAAAGTCATTGCAATAATCAAGGAAGTTGTTGCAACAGATTCCTCACCAGTTATAACATCTTCCTTATGTTCAGTAGTTTCAAACAAGTTACAAATCTGTTGCAACTGATTTCAAATCTGTTGGTAATAAATAAAAAACAGTTGTTGCAGATGTTGCAACAGATTTCCCATCTATTGCAACAAATTTCCCATCTATTGCAACAGATTAAAAAACTATTGAAAATAATCAAAAAGTTGCTTTGAATAAATGGTTACAACAGCTGAGTAATCTGTTGCAACGAATTTCTGACCTTGTCGGTAAAAATCAAACAACTGAGTAAATTGTTGCAACAACTGAGTAATCTGCTGCAACAAATGGCTCAGCTGTTGCAACAAATCAAATAATATGTTGAAGCTTTTGCAACAAGTTACTATTATGTTGCAACAGATGACTCAAATGTTGCAACAAGTTACTCATCTGTTGCAACGGATGACTTATCTGTTTCAACAATGTACTTAGTTGTTGTAAAATACTCACAGTTGATACCCAATTTTGTCCCTCCTTTATTTAATTTACCCGGGTTTGTAAATTTACTAACGAGCTAAATACTTTATCTTTCGCGATATTTTATTGCTACTACTATTAATATCACTACTTTTATTTTCAACATTATGAGCATTACTTTATCATAAATTTTAAACGGTTAGTCATCGTTTCGTTTTCGGGTTCGGATTCGTTAAATTAATTAGAAGACAACACTTTGTAAAATCCTTACTTTCTATATACTGAGTACTATTTATCTTCACAGAATAGATATTGTACTAGTCACTAAATTAGAAGCCCGAAGATAATTAAAATAGCGGAGGAAGGACTAACAATTTTCAGCCAATTAATGGCCCGAAATACCAATACAATATTATTCCCTATCCAAATAAATAACCTACATTTTAATACCCAACCCACATTTATATCAGCCCATATTTAAAATTAATAGGCCAGCCCAAACGGACCAGCCCAATTTAATTTCGACCCGACCCAATTCCTAAAACAAAACCTAACCCTTCCGCTTCCCTCATCATCATCTCCTCCTTTCTCTCTCTCTCTTCTCCACCCGCATCTCCCTCGTCTCTCTCTTCCTCCTCTCCCTTCTCATCTCCCTCTCTCTACCCACCTCTCTTCTCGCCATTTTCTCTACGCCCGCCGCCTCCCTCCATCTCTTTCCCTCACTCTTTCGCTCCCTCTCCTTTTCCGCCGCTCCTTCCCTCATCACCTTCATCGTCACCTACACCTCTGACACCCCACTTCCCTCTGCTCCCCACTTCGCCTGACACCCCCACACCCTCTGTCTCTCACCTGCCATATCCAGGCCTGTCCCCCACGCCTGTGCTTCGTCTCTCTCATACGCTCCTCCCTTTGCCTCAAATACAAACGAATCCCTATAAATGTAATCGGGGGGTGAGAAGAGAGGGGGGGATTCTTTGTTTTGACAGACCCAACCATCTTCCACACTTGATTTTTCCCTTTTCCGGTGAACTTTAGCCGCGACAAAGGGGTTTCCAACAAATTCGATTTGATTTTCTTTTTTTTTTTAAACTTTATTCTGCGGATTTGTTGAGTTTTAGAACTCAAACGAATTTGAGTTCATCCTGTTCAAAACATAGATTCGACGACTTCGACGCCTCAGTTCATTGCGCACAAAAAAGGTAAACTCGATACACACATTATTTACAGTCTGTAGCTTCTGTTTTGTTTAGATTTTAGCTTATTCTGCTATATTTTCAGTAGCTATGTAGTTTCTCTGTCGTCGTGTTTTTTTTTGTGTTTGATGTTTGGGAGCTGTTAGGATAGATTATTGATTGCCAAATGAATTTGAAAGATGTATACTGTAATTTGGATGCTTTAGACTGAATTCTTAGGATTTAGGACCTATTTAAAACCGAATATACATATGGTGTACAACGAGCTATCAAGATAAGGCGAAGGTATACACTCGATATACGTCTGATATACGCACTACGGCGTGTATATCTTAGGTATATCATGTATATGATTTAAAACAAGCTAGTACTGTCCCTCTTTCACTCCGTCTGTTTAAGTGGTATACCTTGTCATGAATGAAATCTGCTTGTCGTGTGTATTTTGGCATAATCTTGTGTTATGGTTTGAAGATTTCAATCGACCTTTTTGTTCGATTGTTCATTGGACTCTCCTTTTGATTTCTTTAATTATGATTCAACATTTTGCTCCATGAAGAATTGGCAGTGAGCATATTTTCAACCCCTAACTAAAATGATGTTGGTTTCAAAATATTTGATTGTTCTTTTTGTATGCCCATGTTCTAAAAGCTTCTTGATCGCTGTTTGTTGTTATACTTGGATTCTGTTTAAAACCCCTGCATTATAGTAATGTAACGAATCCATGAAATCCCTCCACTATGATATAGCTGGCTATTCAATTCTGAAGCCTATTTTGGGCTGGAACTACTGCTGCATTTTAACCATTTCACAGCTTCACCTTGAGCCATGAAGTTGTCGTGGTTCAGTCATTTTTCAGCATTTCCTCTCTTATTTAGACTCCATTTATGTCATCGTAGTTAATCATTTCAAGTAATTAACTTGTTTGCCAGCCTCCAACTCTTTTTGTTTGTAAAACAAAAATGATCAATCAAGCATCTTTTTTCTTATTTTGTGGTTATGCTAAAGAGCCTAGTAGGTTTGTGGTTTGAGATTTTCACTTTTTTCTATCACAGTAGCAATCATTATTAATATTCGCGAAAGTTCTAGCTTGTATTAGTGTGGGATTGGGACTGTTTTCCCTGTTCTTATAGGAAATTTAAGTTTGGTGAAAACATGTTAACCCAGTAATGCCTTTCTTTCCTTTTTTGTTATTGGAAATAATTCAGAAATATGCCTTCCAGTTACCTTTTCCTTGTCTGTTGACATGCCACAGTTTTCAAGTTTACCAGATCCCATCTTTAGCTGAGTTCTTCTCCTTTAATATTCAACTTCGGACTACTTGAGTTGCATTAAATGTTAGAGTTTTATTTTTCAGCTATAGTCGGTTATGTTACAAATCCTTTCCTATCCTATTTTTTTTAATCAGTTTTTCCCCTTCTGATATAAAGATATGGAAGATGTTTTGACAAAAGGTCTAACTTTTCTTTGTTTTGGCTGATCACCTTTTGGAAACTGGTTGATTTGAAATTATTTGGATTTATGTATCTGGTGATGGTTCTTTCATAGAATGTCTACTTCCCTTTGAGTTTTACGTCTAAAGTACTGAGACTAATGAATAGTACATCCTATGTTTAGCGTCCAAACTTTAACGTACAAAGATATTTTCATCTCTGTTTAACTGTGCTCATTTCGTGAATTAATTATTAGAGTATATAACTGTAAGACATAGCAGTGAGTAGTGAGTTGTTGCTGTTCGTACTTAGTACTTTTGTTATCTTTCGCTATGTCTTCTTTAACTATGCTGGACTTTTTCATTAGTTCAATATGCAAGTCATTTGGCATGAATGTCTTGCGACGTAGTTTATTCTCATATTTACTTGCTAGTAGACCATGATGATGTTAATGTCTCCTTCCCCGTTAGCACGTTGAGACTTGTTATTTCCTTTCGTTAAGAATGCTATGCTTAGTTTCAACTTCTAGCGTATTTGTTTTGCCCTTCAGTGTTTGTCATCTCATTTGGGTTGATTTGTCTGTATGAATATGAATTCTTCTTTTAAGTAATGCTTTATTTTGTTTAACGAATTTCATAGGAGCAATAGTTTTTTTGGGGGGCAAGCCAAAATATCTTTAGCTTTGCTGTTGGATGTTTATCCCTTCTTTTTTCATTTTACATTAATTCTCATTATAGGAGAAGATGTTCTCGATGACATTGTAGAACTGACATATCCAAATTTGAGAATTTTCTTCTTTACACTTTTAAATATTTGAATTGTCCCATTAATTTCTTATTTCCCCTTCTTTTTTGCATGTACATTTTGGGGAGCAAATGGAGTCCCAATTTGGGACTCGTCGTCCTTCCACATTCGATGTTAGGCGGAGGCCCAACGAAACATTTTTATCGAGTCAGCCCTGTTCGCAGCCAGATTAGAGAACAAAATCTGGGCCGAAGTCCAATAAGCGATGAACAGTTCGCAGCGACCCATTAAGGCTACTGGGCCGAAGCCCAACAGTAGCATACATCGATAGTCCTAAAACGGCTGAGCCCATTTAAATCATCTCGCTTCTCCATTTTATTTCTTCCGTACATTTAACTTGTATTGTATGACTAACATTTTGTTTGTTAATTTAGATAACTTTAGTAACATTAAGGGTTTGAGTTTAGTTATGGGTAGTTAATTCCACAAATCACATTCACTTCTATTTTTAAAATTATTTATAATATCTATAATATATATACTTTTTAGAATGATTAATTTTCAAAATAGCATAATTACATCTTTCGGCTAAGGGAATCATAATTTATGCTTACTATTTTAGAAGTCTAAAACGTCATAAATCTTGCACTAACGTTAGCCTATTCTAAGAAATAAAAGCTAATTAGTTTTAACGGATAGCTTCTCCTTTCACTCTAATTCCTCTCCAACACTTGAAATACATATTTGTTCGAAACAATTTTAGCACAATATATTTATATATATATATATTAAACTATTAGTCTTTATATGAAACCTTTAAAATTTATTTAACATTAGTCTTACAATAACTCTTTTAATTTGTGAGTCGGCATAACTCACTTTTTTCTTCAAATACCTATAAAACATCATGTATCTTATTACTTTTAGTTTATTTTAACTAAACTTTTTATGCAACTATTATTTTCTACAAGTTTTTACTTTAAATAACTTTAGGAATACTTATAAGATATTCTCTTAAACATTTAAACACCACATTTACGCTTAGCCTAATTAAATTTTAGTCCGGTCGGTTAACCATTGTTAATGGGTCTTAAAGGGTGCCTAATACCTTCCCTTTAGACTAATTGAACCCTTACCTAGAATCTTAAATTTCGCAGACCTTAAACAGAGCTAACTTTAGAAAATGACTTTAATAAACTTTAGGTGTCCTAATTCACCATAAATAATTAGGTGGCGACTCCTTAAAACAAAACAACAAAAACGGGAATCTCCAATACGTCATACTTCTAATTTAACTCTACCGGGTTAAAAAAAGGGGTGTGACAGCTTGGCGACTCCACTGGGGACTCACTTAGGTTCTAACCATAACGGACTTAGTTTAAATAGGTTTTGTGTGCTTATTTTAATTACTTTATTTGTTTGTTAACTGTTTTTACATGCTATTAATTGTTTGCTTGATATAAACTGTTTGTTTGATATAAACTGTTTATATGTTACTGCTTTGATAAACTGTCATTCCGTTCATATTTCTTCCACTCCTGGAAAATTCACACATATTCACACACTCAAAACGGCTTCGCGGTTCGCGCCCGTTCACTATTAAATTACCTTTAGTTGGATCGATCTTGTGGATTTAGTCGATCAGCGGTGCAGTCGACGGCCACGGACTTTCCACTCCCAAGTTGTCCGCTTGGGGGAACCTTGCGTCATAGGAAGCCAATTCTTAGTCAGCCTAAGATAGAGCTAAACCAACACCTTATTAGGAGCATACATTTCATGACCTAGGAGGTTTAATACCCTTGGTGTATTAAGCTCATTAGATAACTTTACCCAAACGTCCAAGCGAGTTCACGACCCCGAGTGACACTAATCATATTTTATGTGCATGTTTGAAGGATAAATGTGCCTAAATATTGACTATTTGCTCTAATTAATTAAACTTTAAGAGGGAGAGAATGACTAACGTTTCTATGACAGGTATGGATTTGCATTGGAGTACAACAAACGACAAAGATCAATGACATCACAAACGGAGCTGAAATTTAGATATAGGAAATTGTATTTACTTTACTCAGATTAGGAAACACTTTATGTTGTATTCATTTGACATGTAATAAATATTACATTATCTTGTACTTTATTTGAGAAATAGAACCTGTTTAATTAATCAAAGCAACGGGATGACGTATTATGGCACACTCTACCCTTCAAACAAACGATAGGCCTACCTCTGGCACAAAGAGGTCACATGCATATTAGGACGGGTTATTGTTTGATATACTTGTTTGGACAACTTGTTTGACTTTATTTGATGAATTATTTGCTACATGTCTTACTTGACTTTACATGATCATGACTTTACCTAGATATGTTCACGAGACTAACATCATTTATACTTTATGTTTCTTTTATCTTATTCCCAAAAAAAGAGTTGATTCGTGTTGACACTCAATGGCCGACCATCCTTACATCACAAGGTCAAAGACATCATCGTTACCTCAACGCAGCAGGTTTGTTCAAGGAAAAGCAAATATTACGTCTGATCCAGCCGTATCTATTTCAACTAGCCCGGAAAGCATCATGGTTTCTAATGACCCTCCCGAGATTTTTGAACACGGAACTACTATTCAACGGGATGAACATATCGCCCGCCTGACTCAAGAGATTGAGGATCTACGCAGAGAACTGAATCGGGTTAAAAACATGACCAACTCATCTGTTACACTCCAAAGTCCACCTCCTGAACCTAGGAGTGTCGCACCAAACCCGCCTCATTTTCCATCACTTGAACCTTTAGTTCCAGAACATTTTCCTCCACAAAACAATGCACCTGCCAACAACAACTTACCTCCAATCACCTCCGCAAATCCACCAAATCCATCGCCCATCTACACCCCTCCACAGAATCAATCACCCATCTACATTACCTATGCCGCTCCTGATCCACCACCCGTCAACCCACCAAATCAATCACTAGGTAATACTCCTTACATTGCTTTACCCACCAACACTAACCCACCACCTACAATTACTCCTCTAAACCCACCAAACCAAGTCCTTACATACTTTGGCCATCCACAACAACCTTTCTACCCTTACCATTATGTTGAACCCTACCAAGATCCACTATTCCCTTACCCTGTCTATAGTACTCAACCAAATTACTACCAACCCCGAGCACCTCAATATCAAAACTTACGTCCATACCAATTTGCCCAAATTTCCACCCACCGAAATCGACCACATACCACACATAGAGCCCGTCCAAACCCTGTCATAAAAAACACCCGTGATTACACTCAGTTCGCTGAACCTTTGTCTTAGCTATTTGAAAGACTGAAAGCGGCAGGCGTGGTGCAACCTATTGAAGGGAAAATTCTCAATCCTATCCCAAAATGGTTTGATAGTTCCAAGCATTGCGCATATCATTCTGGAGTTCCTGGGCATGCCACTGAGGATTGCTATGGCTTCAAAAGCAAAATCGAAGCCTTGATTAAGGAAGGAACAATCCAGCTCACTGGAGCTCGACCCGATATGGATCGCCATCCCTTTTCCTACTCACGAAAACGCCAACGTGAGCATGATAATTATCAAAAAGTTGAGAATCAGAAGGAGGTTGTTACGCCAATTGGAAAAGATGGAGAGAGGCGTGTCATCAACTTTTTGTTGCGCCCGTAGGGACAATCTAAAACAAGTACCAGTGAAGATCGCTGCTACAACTACTCACAACACCAAGGCACTGACAATGCGGGGTGCCAAACCAGGAGAGACTCTGAAGAATTGGACTTGTACTCCGTCTCTGATTCGCCGGTAGTCTTGGTAGCATGAACATGTAGTGAACTTGTTTTCTTTTATTGATGCTTGAACCGTACCCAAAATTTTGTTTGTTTTGCTTCATCTTCTGGAAGCTTGAATTGCAAAAACTATGAATGCATTTCTGATTCTCCTTAATTATCTATTTTCTACTATACTTATCAAATTTGCCAACTCTACGATTGTGACATGAACGAATAGACAAATCCTGAGAGAGTAACAAAGAAACTAGGGGACAAGACAAGATTCCACTCGAGAAATTGAAATAGCCGATAGGTGACAACATAAGCCTAAAAGCTAGCAATTCAAGAAGAAATCAAAGTACGACATTAGGTTAGACAACCTAGTTTGAAACCTTTCCTTTAGTTGCGAACTACGCTTGACCTGATTCCTCGGTGGATACGTAGGCAGCCCACATAGGGACTCGGTCATACTAGGTTAGAATTTTTGCCATTCACATGCGTACGAGCTACGTTCTGACCTGATTCCCGAGGTGGGATACGTAGGCAACCCACATAGGGTTCGGTTGCCTTATAACAAAAAAAAAAAAATTCAAAATATCTTATGCGTCACGAACTACGTTCGGACCTGATTCCTTGGTGGATACGTAGGCAACCTATACAAGGTTCGGTCACAACATAGCATAGATTTAGTATACCCTCCAGAATCAAAACTGGGGCATATTTTGGAAGATTAGACAAGAGAAAAGTTGGACATCGACACTATTAAGGCTACTAGACAAGAATAGTACACACAAATGACCTTTCAAAGTTCTCGGAAGTGTCGCAATCGAAAGTTAGCAGGACTATCTTACAACTTGTATACATATATTTTCATATATATCTTTCCTTACATACATACACTTACGTATATATTTTTCAAATGGAAGACTTTCCTTCAATTGTTTCACTACTGTTCATCTACCAAGGCTTGGACGGAGATCACAAGATCCAAACAAACAAGACAAATGGAGCGCCAACAACGTCAAACTTCGAGTCAACACGAATCAACTTCCCCCTCCCAAACTAAGAATTTTTCTTTGAGTACAAGAATTAAAGGACCGCAAGATCAATAGTCAAGTCTATCAATCACGACCGAAAAACATCATCTGGCTCAATATGGCCTCGCCTCAAAAGCCAAACGGCTTTATTTCTAAACTCTATCTTTAATTTTATTTTATCAGAACAACTTTATGACTTCATTAACGAATATACCTGTTTTGTAGGTTAAAGACGAATCAAATCAGGATTACGCGTCATTAATTCAGCCTGTTGCGATAGCGTCGACTTCATCAGCCAAACGGCTATGCTATCACTTTACTACATACTTTATTACCTTCTTTATCTGTTTTAACCATTTTGCCTGAACTTTACAGGAATCAACATTAAGTCTCCGAAGACAACCGGAGGGATTTATCATCAAATCTCCGAAGACAACCGGAGACATCACATGGCTATACGGCCTCATACGCACAAGCCGGACGGCTACACTATGACTTTACCCTCTATTTTATCATTTATTCTACCAACTCTAACAATTTTACCCTGAACTTTACAGGAATTATCATTGAGTCCCCGAAGACAACCGGAGACACAGCATCAAGTCCCCGAAGACAACCGGAGACATAGCATCAAGTCCCCGAAGACAACCGGGGGCATCATTCGGCTATACAGCCTCATATGCATAAGCCAGACGGCTACACTATGACTTTACTCTCTACTTTATCATTCACTTTACCAACTTTAACGACTTTACCCTGAACTTTACAGGAATTATCATTGGAGCCTCCGAAGACAACCGGAGACATCATCCACTTTACAACTTTGTCCTGGACTTTACGGGAATCATCATCAAATATCTGAAGACAACCAGAGACATCGCATGGCCACACGGCCTCATACGCATAAGCCAGACGGCTACACTTCGACTTTACTCTCTACTTTATCATTTACTTTACCGACTTTAACAAATTTACCCTGAACTTTACAGGAATTATCATTGAGCCTCCGAAGACAACCGGAGACATCGTTTGGCTATACAGCCTCATCAGCATATCATTGAGTCCCGAAAACCATCGGAGACATCACCCGGCTACACGGCCTCACCTGCATAAGCCAAACGGCTACACACTTATTTTACTCCTTACTTCATTCCTTTATTTCATCATCTACCTTACCACTTTAATGAATTTACCTTAAAATTCGCAGATATCATTTATCATCGAGTCCCGGAAGACAGCCGGAGACCTTATCACTATCATCTGCAAATGCAACTGGAAATATTATCACATCCTCAGCATACGCATCACGCATTCATTCAAGTCCCTGAAGACAATCAGAGACAACATTAGCCACACGGCTTCACTTTCATTCCCACACTCATATTTACTATCATTTTACACTCTTTACAGTTTTACACTTTCAACTCTATTACTAATTTTGACATGAATTTCAGTTTTGGCAGAAAACACAACCTGCAGGGACGCAACACAACGTGGACTTTATCTTACGCAGTGAACTAGGGAAAACATGCTGAAGAGGAATACCAAACTCATAACCAAAGGTCACGGATCTATTCTCGAACTCGATTTCGCCTATGTCCACAAACACGTGATACATAGGTTAATTGCTTTTTCACATCCTCCGCTAAAACTCTACTGAATCTACTCTTTTCACAATCTCATATTCCTTTCTACATCCCCAGTGTCTCCATAACTCAACACTGGGGCATTTTTGAAGAATTCACATCGTGCTTAGTAGAGTCCTACTCAAGGGTGTATTGCTCGCCACGTTTATAACCAGGAAACTATAAGCATATGTTCCATTTTCGTCGCCTGTCTACAATCCTTGCAAAGTTATAAAATTCATAAATAACATTCTCCCAACAGGGTTCGACCATAATTTTCCATAATTCCTTCGGTCCTCATATTTTCCATCAATTTTCCTAAACCGTACTTTCTTACAAACTCATATTCGTCAGTCCAAAAAAAATTGGCTACTACATCAACTTCTTCGCCCGAAGACTCTTACATCATCTCCGGTCGAAGAGGGGCATCTGTTGACACCCAATTTTGTCCCTCCTTTATTTAATTTACCCGGGTTTGTAAATTTACTAACGAGCTAAATACTTTATCTTTCGCGATATTTTATTGCTACTACTATTAATATCACTACTTTTATTTTCAACATTATGAGCATTACTTTATCATAAATTTTAAACGGTTAGTCATCGTTTCGTTTTCGGGTTCGGATTCGTTAAATTAATTAGAAGACAACACTTTGTAAAATCCTTACTTTCTATATACTGAGTACTATTTATCTTCACAGAATAGATATTGTACTAGTCACTAAATTAGAAGCCCGAAGATAATTAAAATAGCGGAGGAAGGACTAACAATTTTCAGCCAATTAATGGCCCGAAATACCAATACAATATTATTCCCTATCCAAATAAATAACCTACATTTTAATACCCAACCCACATTTATATCAGCCCATATTTAAAATTAATAGGCCAGCCCAAACGGACCAGCCCAATTTAATTTCGACCCGACCCAATTCCTAAAAAAAAACCTAACCCTTCCACTTCCCTCATCATCATCTCCTCCTTTCTCTCTCTCTCTTCTCCACCCGCATCTCCCTCGTCTCTCTCTTCCTCCTCTCCCTTCTCATCTCCCTCTCTCTACCCACCTCTCTTCTCGCCATTTTCTCTACGCCCGCCGCCTCCCTCCATCTCTTTCCCTCACTCTTTCGCTCCCTCCCCTTTTCCGCCGCTCCTTCCCTCATCACCTTCATCGTCACCTACACCTCTGACACCCCACTTCCCTCTTCTCCCCACTCCGCCTGACACCCCCACACCCTCTGTCTCTCACCTGCCATATCCAGGCCTGTCCCCCCACGCCTGTGCTTCGTGTCTCTCATACGCTCCTCCCTTTGCCTCAAATACAAACGAATCCCTATAAATGTAATCGGGGGGTGAGAAGAGAGGGGGGGATTCTTTGTTTTGACAGACCCAACCATCTTCCACACTTGATTTTTCCCTTTTCCGGTGAACTTTAGCCGCGACAAAGGGGTTTCCAACAAATTCGATTTGATTTTCTTTTTTTTTTTAAACTTTATTCTGCGGATTTGTTGAGTTTTAGAACTCAAAAGAATTTGAGTTCATCCTGTTCAAAACATAGATTCGACGACTTCGACGCCTCAGTTCATTGCGCACAAAAAAGGTAAACTCGATACACACATTATTTACAGTCTGTAGCTTCTGTTTTGTTTAGATTTTAGCTTATTCTGCTATATTTTCAGTAGCTATGTAGTTTCTCTGTCGTCGTGTTTTTTTTTGTGTTTGATGTTTGGGAGCTGTTAGGATAGATTATTGATTGCCAAATGAATTTGAAAGATGTATACTGTAATTTGGATGCTTTAGACTGAATTCTTAGGATTTAGGACCTATTTAAAACCGAATATACATATGGTGTACAACGAGCTATCAAGATAAGGCGAAGGTATACACTCGATATACGTCTGATATACGCACTACGGCGTGTATATCTTAGGTATATCATGTATATGATTTAAAACAAGCTAGTACTGTCCCTCTTTCACTCCGTCTGTTTAAGTGGTATACCTTGTCATGAATGAAATCTGCTTGTCGTGTGTATTTTGGCATAATCTTGTGTTATGGTTTGAAGATTTCAATCGACCTTTTTGTTCGATTGTTCATTGGACTCTCCTTTTGATTTCTTTAATTATGATTCAACATTTTGCTCCATGAAGAATTGGCAGTGAGCATATTTTCAACCCCTAACTAAAATGATGTTGGTTTCAAAATATTTGATTGTTCTTTTTGTATGCCCATGTTCTAAAAGCTTCTTGATCGCTGTTTGTTGTTATACTTGGATTCTGTTTAAAACCCCTGCATTATAGTAATGTAACGAATCCATGAAATCCCTCCACTATGATATAGCTGGCTATTCAATTCTGAAGCCTATTTTGGGCTGGAACTACTGCTGCATTTTAACCATTTCACAGCTTCACCTTGAGCCATGAAGTTGTCGTGGTTCAGTCATTTTTCAGCATTTCCTCTCTTATTTAGACTCCATTTATGTCATCGTAGTTAATCATTTCAAGTAATTAACTTGTTTGCCAGCCTCCAACTCTTTTTGTTTGTAAAACAAAAATGATCATTCAAGCATCTTTTTTCTTATTTTGTGGTTATGCTAAAGAGCCTAGTAGGTTTGTGGTTTGAGATTTTCACTTTTTTCTATCACAGTAGCAATCATTATTAATATTCGCGAAAGTTCTAGCTTGTATTAGTGTGGGATTGGGACTGTTTTCCCTGTTCTTATAGGAAATTTAAGTTTGGTGAAAACATGTTAACCCAGTAATGCCTTTCTTTCATTGTTTGTTATTGGAAATAATTCAGAAATATGCCTTCCAGTACCTTTTCCTTGTCTGTTGACATGCCACAGTTTTCAAGTTTACCAGATCCCATCTTTAGCTGAGTTCTTCTCCTTTAATATTCAACTTCGGACTACTTGAGTTGCATTAAATGTTAGAGTTTTATTTTTCAGCTATAGTCGGTTATGTTACAAATCCTTTCCTATCCTATTTTTTTTAATCAGTTTTTCCCCTTCTGATATAAAGATATGGAAGATGTTTTGACAAAAGGTCTAACTTTTCTTTGTTTTGGCTGATCACCTTTTGGAAACTGGTTGATTTGAAATTATTTGGATTTATGTATCTGGTGATGGTTCTTTCATAGAATGTCTACTTCCCTTTGAGTTTTACGTCTAAAGTACTGAGACTAATGAATAGTACATCCTATGTTTAGCGTCCAAACTTTAACGTACAAAGATATTTTCATCTCTGTTTAACTGTGCTCATTTCGTGAATTAATTATTAGAGTATATAACTGTAAGACATAGCAGTGAGTAGTGAGTTGTTGTTGTTCGTACTTAGTACTTTTGTTATCTTTCGCTATGTCTTCTTTAACTATGCTGGACTCTTTCATTAGTTCAATATGCAAGTCATTTGGCATGAATGTCTTGCGACGTAGTTTATTCTCATATTTACTTGCTAGTAGACCATGATGATGTTAATGTCTCCTTCCCCGTTAGCACGTTGAGACTTGTTATTTCCTTTCGTTAAGAATGCTATGCTTAGTTTCAACTTCTAGCGTATTTGTTTTGCCCTTCAGTGTTTGTCATCTCATTTGGGTTGATTTGTCTGTATGAATATGAATTCTTCTTTTAAGTAATGCTTTATTTTGTTTAACGAATTTCATAGGAGCAATAGTTTTTTTGGGGGGCAAGCCAAAATATCTTTAGCTTTGCTGATGGATGTTTATCCCTTCTTTTTTCATTTTACATTAATTCTCATTATAGGAGAAGATGTTCTCGATGACATTGTAGAACTGACATATCCAAATTTGAGAATTTTCTTCTTTACACTTTTAAATATTTGAATTGTCCCATTAATTTCTTATTTCCCCTTCTTTTTTGCATGTACATTTTGGGGAGCAAATGGAGTCCCAATTTGGGACTCGTCGTCCTTCCACATTCGATGTTGGGCTGAGGCCCAACGAAACATTTTTATCGAGTCAGCCCTGTTCGCAGCCAGATTAGAGAACAAAATCTGGGCCGAAGTCCAATAAGCGATGAACAGTTCGCAGCGACCCATTAAGGCTACTGGGCCGAAGCCCAACAGTAGCATACATCGATAGTCCTAAAACGGCTGAGCCCATTTAAATCATCTCGCTTCTCCATTTTATTTCTTCCGTACATTTAACTTGTATTGTATGACTAACATTTTGTTTGTTAATTTAGATAACTTTAGTAACATTAAGGGTTTGAGTTTAGTTATGGGTAGTTAATTCCACAAATCACATTCACTTCTATTTTTAAAATTATTTATAATATCTATAATATATATACTTTTTAGAATGATTAATTTTCAAAATAGCATAATTACATCTTTCGGCTAAGGGAATCATAATTTATGCTTACTATTTTAGAAGTCTAAAACGTCATAAATCTTGCACTAACGTTAGCCTATTCTAAGAAATAAAAGCTAATTAGTTTTAACGGATAGCTTCTCCTTTCACTCTAATTCCTCTCCAACACTTGAAATACATATTTGTTCGAAACAATTTTAGCACAATATATATATATATATATATATATATATATATATATTAAACTATTAGTCTTTATATGAAACCTTTAAAATTTATTTAACATTAGTCTTACAATAACTCTTTTAATTTGTGAGTCGGCATAACTCACTTTTTTCTTCAAATACCTATAAAACATCATGTATCTTATTACTTTTAGTTTATTTTAACTAAACATCATGACACTCACTCTATTGATCACTAAATATTATTGATTTCCGTTGTTTATTACTAAATATGGGTGAATCTAGTAGTTCAAATCAAATCACTCTAATGATCACCCGATTTAGTACATCATGACTTTGTTGATCATCTGTCCTGAATCTAAATACCATCAAATTGATTAAGTATATATATTGATCAGTAAATATTATTGATTTCCTTTTTTTATCACTAAATATGGGTGAATCTAGTAGTTCACATCAAATCACTCTAATGATCACCCGATTTAGTACATCATGACTTTGTTGATCATCTGTCTTGAATCTAAATACCATCAAATTGATTAAGTATATATATTGATCACTAAATATCATTAATTTTCTTTGTTTATCACTAAATATGGGTGAATCAAGTAGTTCACATCAAATCACTCTAATGATCACTCGATTTAGTGCATAGTGACTTAGTTGATCATCTATTTGTTTACTCAAAGCGCCATCAAATTGATTAAGTATATACATTGATCACTAAATATCATTGATTTCCTTTGTTTATGACTAAATATGGGTGAATTTAATAGTTCACATCAAATCGCTCTAATGATCACTCGATTTAGTGCATAGTGACTTAGTTGATCATCTGTCCGACTCAAAATACCATCAAACTGATTATATATATATATTGATCACTAAATATCATTGATTTCCTTTGTTCATTGTTAAATATGGGTGAATTAAGTAGTTCACATCAAATTACTCTATTGATCACTAGATTTAGTGCATAGTGACTTAGTTAATCATCTGTCATGACTCAAAATACCATCAAATTGATTAAGTGTATATATATATATATATATATATATATATATATATATATATATATATATATATATATATATATATATATATATATATATTGATAACTAAATATAATTAATTTCCTTTGTTTATCACTAAATATCATTGATTCTCTTTGTTGATCACTAAATATGGGTGAATCATATCATAGTTGTTGCAACAATTGCAGTATCTATTACAACAATTACAGCATCTGTTGTAGCAAGTAACATAGCTGTTGAACAAGACATATCACTTGTTGGATAAAACACAACAAATTACCTAGTTTCTGCAACAAGTCATTCCACTTGTTAGAAAAATTCAAACAACCAACCTAGTTGCTGTAACAAGTCGTGTCACTAGTTGGACAAACCCCAACAAGTAACTTAGTTGCTGCAACAGATTTATTAATTGCAACCAGTCTTGTCACTTATTGGATAAAGTCCAATAGATAAATGGTTGTTTCAATAAGTCCTCCTATTTGTTGTGATATGTTCAACAACTAACTAGTTGTTACAACAAGTCGTGCTACTTGTTGGAAAAAACCCCAACATGTTACAGAACTGTTGCAACATATTTATTACTTGTTGGAAAATTTTCAGCAATTTATTAATAACAGAACATACATTTGTGATTTGAACAAGATCAACATATCACTCTTAGTTGTTGGTGACAACTTCGGTTGTCTCTGTTTCATCCAACAGCTGTAACATATGTCCAAAAACTAATGTAGTTATTGCAACAAGAAGTCTACTTACTGCGACAAGTCAATGAGTTGTTGGAAAGAGTACAAGCTGTCCAACAGCTTTCACAGTTGTTGCAACAAGTAGGCTAAATTATTTATACACATTTTAGCAGTTATTGCAACAGATTAGTACAAAAGTTGCAACAATTGCATAAATTGTTGCAAGTGTTGCAAAAAGTACGACAACTGTTGCAATAAATTCAGAAGCTCTTACACAACATCTTTGGCACTTGTTGCAACAACTGTAACTGCTACTGTAAATTGTGGAAAATCAGCAATTATACCAGATGAATAATTGAAATAAAACAACATTATTTTACTTACCACGAACCCCTACTTACCAAATGAACATAATAATCCATGAAGTAATTCCCAATGCTACACGAATGAAATTCGGTCCGACAGTTACGTAAATCGGGTGAGTTTTTTTTTCTTTTTTCTTGAGCAATTTTTTTCTAAATAAAAGAAAAAAAGCAGCAACAAAAGCAAAAGAGGGGGAGGGGGTAGGACTGTGGGTGGGTCGAGTAAGAAACAAAACAAAAAAAAAAAATCAAAACTTCTTTTCAAGAAGTGGGTGGGTGGTGCAAAAAACTAAAAGCAAAAATTTTTTTAAAAAAAAAAAATTAATTTTTTTTGTGTGGGTGAGTGGAGTAAGAAACCAAAAAAAAAAAAAAATTCAAAACTTCTTTTCAAGATTTTTTTGGGGCGGTTAGGGGGTGGGGGGGGGGGGGGGGAGGAGGGGGCTGTAAAAAACCAAAAACAAAAACTTTGCAAAACTTTTTTTTTTTAAAACCAAAATTACTTTTATTTTTGGGAGGGTGAAGGTGGTGGGATTTTGGGTCAGGGGAGTGGAAGGGAGGGGGTGTTGGAGGAAAAAAAAAATTCAAAACTTTTTTTTTTTGGTGGGGTGGGGGGGGGGGGCACTAGTGTGTTTGTTTTTTGGGATTTCTTTCCCACCAATTTTAGATAATTAGGATTTTATTAAGTTGGGTCAAAGTGTTAAAAATAAAACTTGGGGCAAAGTGTTAAAAATAAAGCTTAGGGTCAAAGTGTTAAAAACAAAACTATTGGGCAAGTCCAAAACTCCTTAATCACTAATAAAAAAATTATCACCTCTACTCAATAAAAAATACTTACGTTACCTCCACTTAATTACGAAACTTAAAAGTCACTTATAATTAAATGCCCCGACTAATTTACATAAAATTACTATAGTGCCTCGATATTTATAGCAATCCTTCTAAAAAGGGGCGGAGCTAGGTTGGGCCGAGGGGGTTCATCCCCTTTGACGAAAAATTACACTGTGTATACAAGATTAAATTTATTTTTTATGTATATATAGTAGTGTTGAACCACCTGGGCTTCTTTATATATTTATTTCTTTACAATTTTGAGCCCCCTTAGTAAAATTTCTGGCTCCACCACTGCTTTTAACATGTACTCCCTCCGTTCACTTTTACTTGTCCACTATTAAAATAGATTTTCACATTTACTTGTCACTTTTAGCATATCAAGTAAAGACAATTTATTTTTTCCTATTCTACCCATAATATTAATTACTCACTTCAAATCATTTTTCAAATCCAATAAAAATATGTCTCAATTAATATGAGTACATTGGTAAATTAAGCACTTCATTTATTATTTCTTAAACAGCGTAAAAAGCCCAAAGTGGACAAGTAAAAATGAACGGAGGGAGTACTTATTCTAGTACATGTACGTACTTTAATTCTAGACTTCTCATATCTCTAGTACATGAACAACTTTCATCTTTCCTAGTTCATAAACAAACTAAAATAATAGATTAACCCTTTTAATTCATGAACTAAGATAATTCATGTATCAAAAAATCAGAAAGTTATTTTCTTCTTCCAACACAATGTTCGCTTTTTAACAACTACTTCCTTACATTTATCAATCCCCTTTTCTTTTGCTTCAAAGTCTACCATTTTGGGAATTGAATTTTCTGTAGTTCCTTTAATTAAAATTAACAATCATTGTCATACTTGAGTAGTACAGACCTATTAAATACAAGCATTGGATAAATCCTTTCAGAGAATTAGGGGCATGCTATAAATAACATTTCAGTGTTGTACATTTCTTTAGACATTGAATAATGTTACATCATGAGGATCAATTGAACAATCATTATAACATTACAATAGAATCCAAAATACATGTGTTTAGAAGTTGGAGCTTGCTAGGCCAGCCTCCGAACAAGTAAAAGAACCAATAAAATTACATCACTATTCATCTTATTTTTTTCTAGGTACATATAATGCAAATTCAATATTCGTATAGAGTTTATTGCTTCATTCTGTATGTTTAATTACAAATACATTTTTATATATTTTGTTCTTATTTATAAGCAGCCAGTAAGTTCTTCAAAACCAGAAGTTCTTCCTCCAGCATTAACACATGAAGCTTTAGCTGAACCATCTTTGTAACTAAGTTTCACATCTTCAAGTGTTATTCCAGTACATGGATTCGTTTTGCTACAATCTATTTTCACTGCAACTTCTATAGCCGATGTTCCATGTATGTCTTGATACGTTACATCACTTATCTTCACGCCCGAGCCCTAGAATAGAAAATGAGTAATGTAATTAGATTACGAGAACATGATCTAATTTTATCACTAATCTTATCATTATTGTGCTAAATTGAATAGCTCAAACGTTACCTGATGAGGACAACTTTCATGATTAGGGCAGTAATTTTGATCTATGAGGATTGGGTTTTGAACATTAGCCATAACAATATGCTGAAAGAGGACACCTCTAACAAAGCCACTGCTAGGCCTTGCCCAAGTTTTCACTCTCACACCATTATCTGTTCCGGTGAAAGTAACGGTCTTAACTGTCACATTTTGAACTCCTGCCTCTTGTAACTTCCAGTCTAAACTTCCAATGCTGCATCGAACACATTAATTCTTAGTTGATAGTAATCATTATATAAACTTAATCAATTTTTTAAGTATTTAATTTCTATACATGGGTAGTATAAAGATTTTCAGGTCATTTAAAAGACAACTACATGTAAATATATGCATAAGAGGTGAAATTAGTAACCTGGAAAATAAGGTTAGTGACTTTGCTACTACAAGTTAAAATATGTTGATTGTGAAATTATCTTTATACAATCAATATATATAGGTTAAATTTTTTAACGAAATAACATACTTTAAAATGTTTATAAAAAATAGAGAGGATGTTTTAAATAGTGTACTACAAGTATTATGTGCCAAACCTGATTCCATGGCCAGGGCCACAAGCAATGCTTTCGATCCATAAGTTAGAATTTCCAGGGCCAATTGAGATGCAATCATCTCCAGTACCAATGCGTGAGTTCATAATGCTGACTCCTGATGATGATTGTACATGAATTCCATCGGTGTTGGGGCTATTTCCTGGAGCTGAGACTCTCACTCCTTGTAGCTTCACATTATGGCAGCCATCAACCAAAATATGGAACATTTGACTATTTTGTGCAGTTACTCCGTTGATTATGATTTTATCCGAGTTGTAAAAGGCCAGTGCCTGCACCAAAATTCAATGCACAAAAGATTATTGTGCTAGTTTAATTTGACGTAATAACGATCCAATTCTTCTTTGGCACTACGGGTATGTTTGATGCATGAGAAACCATTTTTCCAGAAGATTTTTTTTTTTTCACGAGGAAGTCATATATATTAGCTGGATTTTTGTTTCTTTCGTACTGGGAAAATGACTTCCTTACTTAGCTTATTGATGGAAGTCATTTTTCTCACAAGTATTTTAACCTTTTAACTTCTTTTTATTTGATCATCCAATAAATAGTTACGTACTACATATAGGAGTATCAATATTTTGGATTCAAAAGTTTTGCCTAAATGCTCTCACATTTTGGAAGTAATATTATTATTATTATATATTTTCTATGTACGTACTAAACACTGAAAACATTTTTCATGGCAAACTTTACATACCGTAGTTCCCTTAGGACATTTCTTGCCAGAGGTCTTGCAAGCCCAAAGACCAGCACCTTGTCCATCAAAAGTTCCACCATAGATAGAAACTCCGGTGACTTTTTCGAACTTTATCCAATTTCCAGACTTGCCAATCACATTATAATCAGAAGGAGCTAAGAGAGTGCCATCAATGCGTATAGTAATAGCGTTGCTCTTGCATGTTTCGCCCCTGAAGTATGCCTTGCGAATCAAGTAACTTCCACGTGGCACGTATATAGTGGCCGCGCTAGTAGAAGCACAGGCTGCACTCCATGCACTCAAAAAAGCATTTGATGAGTCTGTTTTGCCATTGGATTTTGCTCCATAATTTTGGACATTGTAAATGGTATTTGCTGCTAATGATAAGTTGAAGAGAAAGATCAAGAAAAGTGGGAATATTGCTAAGAGACTAAGTTTGCACATCATCATTTTGCTAATGGAAAATTGCTAAAAAGTTTTTTGAGGGATTCAAAGAACTGATCAAATGGAGGTGATGAGGAATTGGAGTAGTTTAGGGGGATATTTATAGGCTTTGGATTGATGAGTTGTACTTTCATGGATAAATTTAAGTTAAAAAAAGTAAAGACTTTTTAATAGTTACTTTTACACTTCAATGAAAGTTGGGTTTTCTTTCCAAATTGGTCATGTTCGGGTTTGGGAAAATAAGACTTTAAATCATCGATCCAACATATGCAAATCACATGACCAATTCTACAATTGTTGGCAACTTATTTTAAGGAGAAAAGTGAGGGGAAAAAGAGCAATCAAATGGCGAGCTTATGTTTCTTATACACTAGTAAATTTGCTCGCGCTTCGTGCGGCTTGAAAGTCATCTTAGTAGTTTTATATAATGAGATTCATGAAAATGAAAAAGTTAGATATAAAACACAAGAAATATAATTGTGGCACCTTTCATAGGCTAAGAAATCTAATTATTTTTTTCTCTTACTTTTTCTACTCATTCATTTAGCTTTAGTATTTAGTATATGTAAAATGTGCTGCCACTATAATTAAATGAGTTTTTTCAACGAATTAAAACTTAGTATTAACTGTTTTGCATGCTACCTTTAGTATTTCCATTCTTCTTTAATAGATTATTTAAAATTTAATAAGGTTTCATTGAATTAACGTTTCTGTATCTTAGAAAGATCAACTAATACTCTTTCACAGTCAATAAATAGTCAGTAATTATAACGTTTAATTGTATGACTGTGCGTCTGCTACTACGCTTCTTATGTTTTGTCATACCTTTTTCTTTTCATTTTTTAAATTTGTCTGGGTAGTGATTCCCTGAGCAGTAGAACTATAAATATCTTGTACTTTTTCTTTTACAAAGTAAGTTTACAAAAAATAAAAATAAAAAATAATTTATATTAATCCCAGAAAGCATTTTCGTAAAACATAAATTTCGAAACACTAATCCAACATAAAATCAAAGCGTCACCTACACGTTCATTCTAAACAATGAAGTTAAAAAGACAGAAAGAAATAGTCACGGTAACATCATAAGTAAAACGCCAATAATTGATAATAAGCTTCCTAAGATATCGTATTTTTCCCTAAGATATCTTCTCTATATCGAGTTAACATTTTATTGAACTTAACTTATATTTGTTGAAATATCTAACTAAGCATCACTCTGCAAGTGTATGTCTCTCCCAATTCTAGACTATAGACGTTCCAAACAATTACTACCCTATTTAATATGGAATATCATAACTTCCAAATTTATTACACATTAAATTTAGGGAAAAATAACCTTGGACTAATGAATCGCATTAGTTATTCATACATAAATTGAATTGACTTGAAAAAAGAAAGAATTCTTCGGCGGTATGTCACATATCTAGCTAGCTAGCAAACATTATAGAGAAAAGGGAAAAGCTATTCTTTATCCTTTTGAAAATAAAGAGATTTTAATTACTAATCTATTTCCTTGAAAATTATCACAAAATAGAAGTCAAGAATCTAAATCTTTTAAAAATTATCAGAGAATAGAAGTTAAGTGTACAAAATATGTCATAACATACAACTAACTGGTTTTTTCCACAATCTTAAGTAGTCCTTATTTTCACAAAGAATACTGAACATCTCGATCTTCAAACATCTTCTTTGTTCCCGAAAAGGGAAGAACAAAAGTTAGACAAAGAAATTCAATACAAACCATCTAGGGATATATTGAACTAGTATATTTGTCCGCGCTTTGCGCGATCATGGAAAATATTAAAATATGGTTGAATAGTAATTAAGGACTTAATTTTTGTTAAAGAAAATGAGCATACGTGAATTTGAAAAGGAAAGATAAAAAAAATGAAGAAGACCGTGAACATACCAAGCAACATGAAGAAATTGAAGTCCGACTCAACTTCTGTGGAAATGGACTCGTGCTTTATTAACGTTCACCAACTTTTGTACGCTCTCAACTTCGTAGGCACTTCACCTAAAAATTGGTTATGCAACAACTGAAGTATTATTTTGTTACATATTGTGTGAATGTTTCATTCCGACTTGAAAAAACTGGTAGAGATCTATTTTATATGTTAAAAAAAACTCTCAAACAGCTTCTCCTAGTCAAAATATAGAGAAAAATTGTAGAAAAGATGAAAAAAAATTAGTAAAAAAATTGGGAATTCTTTCATACTTCTGTGGCGAAGGACATTAATTACGAGAAATCCTTTAACTCTAAAATTGAAAAGCCATAGGTTTAGATTAAAAATCGAAAACCGCCGGCGGAAGAACAGAAATAGGAAAGTTCGGGAACCACAAAGTCCAATTGAGAGGGAGAGAGCAAGAGATAAATAGAGCAAATTAGAGTTTACATCGATGCATAAATATTTTAGTCCGGACTTGAGAAAATTTAATATAACTAAAGAAATCTTCCTGTAAAATTGAATGTAAATTACCAAAAACCATTGACACCCCTAAGCAAAGTCTTGTATTATTGTTATAATCAAGGTTTGGGCTGACATTCACCTTCAAAGCACATAGCATGCACCCTTCTTCGTTTTTACAGCAAAAGAAGATAACTGATGCAATAAATCTAAAATGCTAATCTTCAAAAACATAGTATAATCTCTTTCTTAACAGAAAAATGATTGGAGTCTGTCTATTCGATGGCCATAATTCGTAACCATCAAAACATTTAAAAGCTATTGGGCTTAAATTACTTTAAAATGCACAACATAAGCAACTAATTTCAATTAAATGAGATGCCATATTCACCAGGCCATTAAGCAAATGAATCAGTAAAAATTTCTTAAAGCATATATTACCTAATCAAATTTGCTCCAAAAGTACCGAGGCATTAATCTTCATATTGAGAAGAACTCCACCTAAAATCAAGTAAAAAGCACATTATTTTCCTTAAACAAAGGAAAATGAAGCAAGGGGAAATAAAGAAACTAATTCCCGAAATATAAATAAATTTGTCATAGAAAGAACATTTAGTCACGAAGAAAGCTACGAAGACTTCCAAAATCCAGCATTTTTGTGATAAATTTTGACTTCCCATTATAGCAGTTACAAAAACCATTCAAGGTGGAATTAAAGAATTAATGAGGTAATTAAATTTCATATTAAATACTATGTTATAGTAGCATTTCAAGGTGAATATTTAGAGAATCAATGATAGATGTTTGAGCTTTCATTCCGAGGCTTTTCGGCTTCCTTATTAACTGACCTTTTTTTTTTTTTTGCTTTTTATCTTTTAAACATAAAAAGTATAAAGATTTAATATGATGGGAATAAAATAGACCCGCAAAAATAATATTCACGGTATTAGTGATAAACGCGGAACACTAACTTATGGTTAAATCAGCAAGAATAAAATGCAGCAATAATGACACCAAGATTTTATGTGGAAACCCTTCTGAATAAGGGAAAAACCACGGCCAAGAGGAGCAGCTGATATCACTATAGAGGAATTTTACACTGTGTAGTAACGAGTACAAATACTCCTAAGACCACTACACCCTCAAAAGAAATAACACTCTTTTGATTTTCTCACCTCACTACAATATCACTCACACTCTATTTTTCTTCACAGACTATTTTCTTACAGTCTATGGAATACCTCACTTTTGCTCTCACTCAGATGTATTGTCTGAGATTTTGGTGTGTTACAAATGAACCATAAGCTGCCTATTTATAGGAATGAATTTCCTATGGTGAGGTAAGCGCTTACATCACGATTATGATGAGGTAAGCGCTTACATCATGAAAATGTGAACAAAGAAATTGGCTTGTTAGCCAAGTCCACAATTGTTGCCAATGTATAATTTGTCAAAGGAAGAAAAATCTTCCTTTCTTAAAATATGGGATAGGGGACTGGACCCCACAAATCTCCCCCTCCAGTCCCATTCACCTGAAGGAGGGTACACTGGCTTCTAATTTGAGTGCATGCCGACAAGTTCTTTGCACGATTCAAACTTGTCTCTCGGTACCGCCTTGGTCAGCATATCTGCAGGATTTTCATTCGTGTGAATCTTCTTGACTTGGAACAATTCGCTCCAATTGCTCACGAATCCAATGATATCTGACATCGATGTGTTTTGTTCTCGCATGGTACATGGAGTTCTTGCTCAAGTCTATTGCACTCTGACTGTCACAATAGACAACATACTCCATTTGCTGCAATCCAAGTTCTTGAAGGAATCTCTTGAGCCATATCATCTCTTTGCCAGCTTCAGTAGCCGCAATATACTCCGCTTCCGTTGTAGATAGTGCAACACACTTCTGCAACTTTGACTGCCATGATATAGCTCCCCCTGAAAAAGTAAACAAATATCCAGTAGTGGATTTTCTGTTATCAAGGTCACCTGCCATATCAGAATCTGTATAGCCCTTCAAAATTGGATTTGATCCTCCAAAACACAAGCATTCATCTGATCTTCCTCTTAGATACCTGAGTATCCACTTCACAGCTTCCCAATGCTCTTTCCCTGGATTTTCGAGAAATCTGCTAACAACACCGACTGCATGAGCAATATCTGGTCGAGTGCATACCATTGCATACATTAAACTTCCGACGGCAGAGGAATAAGGAATCTTGGCCATTCTCTGTTTTTCCTCTGTTGTTGTAGGACACATCTTTTTGCTCAATTTCAGATGACCAGGAAGAGGTGTGCTAACCCACTTAGCACTCTTCATATTGAAGCGCTCTAGTACACGTTCTATGTACTTTTTCTGCGACAAATAAAGCTTCTTTTCATCTCTCGAACGAGTAATTCTCATGCCCAAAATCTGCTTAGCATGACCCAAGTCTTTCATTGCAAAAGACTTACTCAACTGTTTCTTCAACTCGTCAATCCTGGAAGCATTTTTGCCTACAATCAACATATCATCCACATATAGCAGAAGGATGATAAAGTCACCATCAGAAAATCTTTGTACAAACACACAGTGATCTGAAGAAGTCTTCTTGTAGCCTTGCTCCCCCATAACAGACTCAAACTTCTTGTACCACTGTCTGGGAGCTTGCTTCAATCCATAGAGACTCTTCTTGAGTTTGCATACAAGATTTTCTTTACCTTTTTCCTTGAAGCCTTCAGGTTGTTCCATATAAATCTCCTCTTCTAAGTCACCGTGAAGAAAAGCAGTCTTCACATCCATCTGCTCAATCTCCAAATCAAGACTAGCAGTCAAACCAAGAACTGTCCGAATGGAGGACATTTTCACGACAGGAGAAAATATTTCGTCAAAGTCAATACCTTTCCTTTGACCAAATCCCTTAACAACCAATCTAGCTTTGTATTTGGGCTTCAAGCTGTGTTCTTCGGCTTTAACTTTGAACACCCACTTGTTCTTCAAAGCTCTCATGCCCTTAGGCAAGTTCACCAACTCATAAGTATGGTTCTCACGCAGAGATTTCATCTCATCTTGCATGGCTTCAATCCATTGATCCTTGTGCTCATCTTCCATGGCCTCCTCATAACATTCAGGTTCTCCCCCATCAGTGAGTAATACATACTCATTAGGTGAATAACGGGAAGAAGGAACATGCTGTCTAGTAGACCTTCTAAGTGGAATATCTGACTCATCCACGACTTCATGAGTAGGAGCATCTACTTCATCAATAGCAGCATCGTTATCATCATCAACATGCTGATCTGGAACATGATTCTGGGCATCACCATCGTCATCGAGCCCACCAACTTCATCAGCATTTGTATGAGGAACTTGATCAAGATTAACTAAACCTTCAGAACTTGAAGATTTTATCTTCTCCGCTTTGTTAATATCTTCAATGGTTTGATCCTCCATGAAGATAACATCACGGCTTCTCACAACCTTCTTCTCAATTGGATCATATAGCCTGTAACCAAACTCATCAAGGCCATAACCAATGAAGATGCACTGCCTTGTCTTGGCAGTTAATTTCGACCTTTCATCTTTAGGCAAAAGCTTTACAACCAAACACTTTCAAGTGGTCATAGGAAACATCCTTGCCATACCAGACTCTGTTTGGAACATCACTTTGCAAAGCAACCGCAGGGGATAGATTAATAACATGTGCGGCGGTCAACAATGCCTCACCCCAAAAGGAATTCGACAACTTTGCTTCAGAAAGCAAACATCTGACTCTTTCCATCAAGGTCCTGTTCATCCTCTCTGCTAAACCATTAAGCTGAGGAGTCTTAGGAGGAGTCTTCTGGTGTCTGATACCCTGTTGCTTGCAGTATTCGTCAAACGGTCCACAATATTCACCACCGTTATCAGTACGAATACACTTCAGCTTCTTTCCAGTTTCTCTTTCAACTGAGGCCTGAAACTGCTTAAAGACACCCAACACTTGGTCTTTAGTCTTTATGACGTAGACCCAAAGTTTCCTTGAGCAATCATCAATAAAGGTAGCAAAATAAAGTGCACCACCCAAAGTCCTTGTCTTCATTGGACCACATAAATCTGAATGCACCAACTCAAGCAACTCTGTCTTTCTTGAAGGAGGATGAGACTTGAAAGAAACTCTATTTTGTTTTCCAGCCAAGCAGTGCTCACACTTTTCTAATTTAGCACTTTCGAAATTTGACAATAATTTCTTTTTGGCCAGAACATTTAGTCCTTTCTCGCTAATGTGGCTAAGCCTCTTATGCCATAACGTTGAAGAGCTATTGCTCTCAACTGCATTCACCATATCAACACAGGTAGAGGCCGTAGTCCAGTATAGACCACGACGCTTTTCGCCACGAGCCACAATCATGGAACCTTTAGTAAGCTTCCACTTTCCAGCACCATTGGTACTGACATATCCCTCATCATCCAAAACACCAACAGAGATCAAGTGCAAACGAACATCAGGTGCATGCTTTACATTGTTTAAAACTAGTTTAGTTCCAATACTAGTTTTCAAACAAATCGTTCCAACACCAGCCACCCTGGATACAGTCTCATTACCCATACTCAAAGTTCCAAAGTCACCCGGAGTATAGGATGAGAAAAATTCCTTCCTTGATGTCACATGAGATGCGGCACCACTGTCCACAACCCAGCTTGACTCATCACAAGCAATATTTATCAGATCCGTATCAAGGACAGTAACAAGATCTTCTGTAGTGACAGCGGCAACACGATTGCCATCTTCTTTCTTTTCCTCCTTTTCTCTATTCTCTTTTTTCAAAATCCGGCAGAACTTCTTTGTGTGCCCTTTTTTCCCGCAATGATAGCAGTCAATATCTTTAAGTCTGCTTCTGGATTTGCTTCTATGATGTTCTCTATTTTGAGAACCACGATTCTTGCCTCTCCCCCTAGTGTCAGTCACCAAGACATCTGATGAGGAGGAACCTTGAGATTTTCTTCTCATCTCTTCATTTAAAAGACTGCTCTTGGCAAGATCCATAGAGATCACACCATCCGGAGCAGAATTTGATAATGAAGTTCTAATAATTTCCCAAGAATCTGGTAGGGAACCAAGTAGAAATAAGCCTTGAATTTCTTCATCAAAATTAATACCCATAGCAGATAACTGGTTCATGATCCCCTGAAAAATATTCAGATGATCTGTCATTGCGGAACCATCGTGGTATTTTAAACCCAACATTTGCTTTATCAGAAACATCTTGTTATTACCAGTTTTTCGAGCATACAAACTTTCAAGATGCTCCCATAGGGTCCGAGCATGTGTCTCTCCAGAAATATGGTTCAACACATTATCGTCAACCCACTGTCTAATAAAGCCGCAAACCTGCCGATGCAACAAATTCCACTCTTCATCTGATTTATTATCAGGCTTTTTATTTCCAAAGACAGGTTGATGAAAATTCTTGACATAGAGCAAATCTTCCATTTTGCCCTTCCAAATGGCATAATTTACGCCACTCAAAGTAACCATTCTACTAGTGTTGGCTTCCATCGTTTATCACAAATACAAATCTTATTTTATTCGAAGACCAAAGTAATTCTTTTCTGATGTGGAAGTTCAGACTGTGCTGCAACCACAGAGCATACTCAGACAGAACCTTGGCTCTGATACCACTTGATGGGAATAAAATAGACCCGCAAAAATAATATTCACGGTATTAGTGATAAACGCGGAACACTAACTTATGGTTAAATCAGCAAGAATAAAATGCAGCAATAATGACACCAAGATTTTATGTGGAAACCCTTCTGAATAAGGGAAAAACCACGGCCAAGAGGAGCAGCTGATATCACTATAGAGGAATTTTACACTGTGTAGTAACGAGTACAAATACTCCTAAGACCACTACACCCTCAAAAGAAATAACACTCTTTTGATTTTCTCACCTCACTACAATATCACTCACACTCTATTTTTCTTCACAGACTATTTTCTTACAGTCTATGGAATACCTCACTTTTGCTCTCACTCAGATGTATTGTCTGAGATTTTGGTGTGTTACAAATGAACCATAAGCTGCCTATTTATAGGAATGAATTTCCTATGGTGAGGTAAGCGCTTACATCACGATTATGATGAGGTAAGCGCTTACATCATGAAAATGTGAACAAAGAAATTGGCTTGTTAGCCAAGTCCACAATTGTTGCCAATGTATAATTTGTCAAAGGAAGAAAAATCTTCCTTTCTTAAAATATGGGATAGGGGACTGGACCCCACATAATATTCTTAAATGCCTTTCTCTTTTAACTGGGCAATGAATGTGAACAATTATAGATTTAATGATAGAGTGAGTTTAATTTTTAGCAATTATTTTGAGGGTAATATAAGATGAAAAAGTTCAAAAAATTGAGAAGAAAGATAACTATGAATGGTGGCCATAGAGAGGTGTCACATCACTTTATCATTGCCTAGCTTTATATTATATATAGATTTAAGGATGGCGTTGGTTACTCGAAATGAAATGTCATCCTCATAAATATTACGTCAAGGTTCAAATATAACTGGTCTCATGTTCCAGAAATACTCAATATATAAAAATAAAAATAAAATAGAATGTACCAACCAACCTGAAAAAAAAAAATATTACACTACGTCGATTTATTCGCCAAAAAATTCAAAAACAAAAACATTGGAGAAGCATTGCCTTCTAAAACTAAATAAATTATTGTTCTTATGCTGAATCACGAAGTCCAATATTTAAATGTTCCAACAATGAAATGAATTGACAATGTTAAAATGGGAAAAAAATCACATTCTAACCTCTTTGTATATGTCTTTGGCCAGGGAAGGATTGAAGTTATACTTCGTCTAAATAATTAGAGATCCAAAGGAATGTTGCAGACCTCTATGTTTCTCTTTTCTTTATTTATATATTCAAGTATTTTAATTTGTAATTATTGTTATGTTAAAGCTCAAAATTAAATGTGCACTAAATGACGAAATAAAGAGTGGAAATGAAAAGTTTAATTCTTCTCACCTGCCCATCCGTAAATGAAATAAATAAGAGAATATAAATGTGATGTAATTAGATTTTTCATTTTATAATTAGAGAAAAGGCCAAAAAAAGGGGAAAAAAAGATAAATGGAAATGGAGGCCATAGAGAGGTGCCACACCACCTTATCTATCTCTAGCTCTATATTAAATATAGATTTGACTATTAATTAAATGTCTTAGAATGTTAGCAATCTAGTTGTGTTCTGTTGCATACAAACATTAAAAAGATAGAAAAATAATGCCCATAACGCTTTGTAGTCTTCCTTTTTGCATTTAAAATAAAAACTTGTCCAACGGACTCTTAAAGAGGGAAACATAAAATAAGACACAAATTAAAAGCGCCTATTGCGACGTTTCTAATAGAATAATTAATCTAAAATAGTGTCGTTAATCCAACCGCTTAAACTAAAAATAGTTGGCGATTGTATAATATATATAATCCACATTTAATATATGTATAATCGTGTATAACCAGTGTATACCGGCTAGAAAAAGTAAACAGTGAATTTGACCAGTTATTTTATATTGATCCCTTTCTAAAATGCGTTTATATGTTAAATACATACTTCAGAAGAATATTTTGATTAAAGGAATTGTTGCTTCCATGTGTTATATTCAAACTTTTACCATTTTTTGCCAACAATATCACATGCATGGAATTAATTATGATTGAATACAAGAAACTGATTAAGTAAAGAGATTAGGGTAAAAAATTAGGTGGATTTATACTATGTTGACTTTTGTTTATGGATAAGGAGCTTATACTAATTGCATGTGGTTCATGGATTATTTTACGTATATAACTTGTACATGTAAAGCCACACATGTTTAATTAGGCAGTATATAACTTGTACATGTAAAAATCTAGGACGGACCAATTCACCTTATTATATTTAGAAAGATGAACTTTATTTTCCAGGTAGCCATGTTACAATCGTTGAAATCAGAAATGGCTGCATTTTACACATTAAACATGTCAAAGAATTTACAACTTGTTGAAAACTTGGAACCTAAATATATATTTGTCTTTCAGGCTACAGCGCGTGTACTTGTGTTATATTTTATAAAAGTTCACTTTCCTCTCTGATCCAATTTGTGATTCACTGAAGGTAGTGTGTGCAATCCTTTTTCAAAAGTTTGTCAATCTAAAAATATGTCACTGCTGCTTGATCCGGCCTCTCTAGGTTCACATCATAGCTATGATTTATTCGTTTATTAATATCTCAAAGCAACAAATTTGTTTTCTTCTCTTATAAATTTTAATTTTTTTTTTTTTTGGCGGAGGCCAACTATATGTAATTGGTTTATTGTTTGATTTGTTAGGTGGGGACGATGTGGTGGGCGACGGTGATGTGATAATTTATTTGGTTCACATTTCACCATTGTAAGCTAATATGAGCAGTAGATATATAATAATAATTTGTGTAATAGTTGAATTTATTGTTTTCTCACTCTATATTTCAGACTATACGAGAGATAAGCTCATTTTTTCCCGTTAGACAGGTTAGGATACAATGAACTAATTCTACAAAATATATATATACACACACACTTGTTTAATTCGTCTCAATTTGTTTGACGCTCTTTTCTTACTTGTCAATATTCCTAATATTGTAACATTTTATATTTAGAAAATAATTTGTTATTTTCTTACGCCTTTTGTCATTAAAACACGATCCTACAAGATTAGAAATGACTTATTGGACGTGATCCTACCAGAGACAATTTGAAGTAGTTTCCCTTATAGGGTACTTTAGTAAAATATTTCAATTCCATATGTTGACCCGTACTGTTGCAGGACAACTACATTAACTCTTAGATTAGGAATAAGAGGACGTTTTGCCACACGATTTAGGAAAATACTGCCAGTAAAAAGTTCATTATAAAATGTTTATAACCACACAAATGTTATTACATATATTTGACTATAAATTTCAAAAGTTTTTTTTTATTATAGTTTTTTTTATGTCAAGTCCAACTATGACAAATAAAGTGAAACAAGAGGAGCTAGTCCTGACTGACTAAAAAAAAAAAAAAAGAGTGCCAATCAAATTGAGACGAATGACGTTCATTTCGATTGTAAAATTCATTGTATCCTTGCCTACCTAACACGAAAAAATGAACTTATCTCAGGTAAAGTCCGGATGAAGAGCAACAAAACAATACATTCAACTGTTTGAATAAATAATATCTAGTGCTCATATGATTCCCCTACCCCCCCCCCCCCCCCTCCCTGCAGCCAAAATGGGGAAAAGAAGAAGAAGAAGAAAAATAAAAGAAGATATTAATAAGAAGAAACGAGAACAATAAATTGATACTTTGGGATATTAATACACGACGAAAATTACATAAATGTCCCAATTTATGTGGTGGTTTTCGAGAATCAAAATAGTTCTTCGACCGCGATACATTCATATATATGTTCTTTGAATATTTTGAATGGTAAATTATATATTATCATTTAGTATAGTAATTTTACGTAGTTTTCAAGTATATAAATTCTATTTCAAAAATTTTAAAGATTTTATGTCTAAATTAATTCGCGATCAAATTTGAAAAGTTCAACTCTTAAAAATCGAACTATGATACGTAAATTGGGATAAGGGAGTATTATCTTGTCCAATATGGAACAATTGCGTGCCGAAAGGAGACGTGGAAAGGGGGTTATTGCATATTTCATGCATGCACGTTTTTGGGATTCGATGTTTCAGGTTGGCTTTTATTAAAGTATGTTAAAGTCAGTTAAAGCGATGATGTGAATATGTGGTGCAACTTTACTAATTCAAAGATTAATTGGTCCTTCCTAGTTTTTTTACATGTAGAAGTTACGCACGTCAAATAACCACGTGTGGTTTTGTTAAAGCTAAACTATATAGCTAGCAATACCTTGTAGGCCATCTACACCCCTATTGGCCTAAAACAATGCATAATTTAACAGTCAACTTAGGATAAATCCATTCGAACTTGTAATAGTATCCACCTAATCTATTTTTTGACTCTATTCCGGCCTTTATCTAGTTCCTAAGTCAATCGTAATTAATTCCATGCGTGTGATATCGTTGCCAAAAATTGGCAAACGTTTGAATTTATCAAATGGAAGGCAACAAGATCCCTTAATCAAAATATTCTTCATAAGTACATATTTAACACATAAATGGATTTTAGAAACATCAAAATGGGTTCTCTGTCTTCTTTTACGTTTTCAGTTTTTAAGAATCTGTTGGACGAGTTTTAAATTTAAATTGAAAAGGGAAGGCTACATAGCGTTATGGGCATTATTTTTCTTTTTAATGTTTGTTTGTATGTAACAGAATACAACTCCATTGCTAACATTAAAAGTCATTTAATTAATATTCAAAAACTTTTTCCCCTCAGTTTTCTCCTTAAAGTAAGGTGCCAACAATTTGTTGATTTCCCCATGTGTTTGCTTATGTTGGATAGTTATCTGAAGTCTTATTTTCCCAAATCCCAGCATGACCAATATGGAAGAAAAACCTAACTTTCATTGAAGTCTAAAAGCATCTATTAAAAAATCTTTACTTTTTTAACTTCTTTTTATTCATTAAAGTCTTATTTTCCAAAATCCAAAGTCTATAAATATCCCTCTACACTACTCCAATTCCTCATCATCACCTCCATTTGATCAATCCTTCGAATCCCTCCAAATTGTTCTTAGCATTTTAGCAAAAACATGCGGATGAGCAAAATGACTCCATTAGCAATTTTTCCACTTCTCTTCATCTTTCTCTTCAACTTATCATTAGCAGCAAATACCATTTACAATGTTCAAAATTATGGAGCAAGAAAGACTTGCCTCTAATAGGTTTCAGCGCTCAAAAGCAAGAAAGACTTCTTGTTTACAAATACATGCATAATGGAAGCCTTCATGAATGGCTGCACTCTAACGAAGAAAAGGCCAAGGTTTTGGACTTCCCTCTGAGAGTTAAAATTGCACTTGGGATAGCAAAAGGCCTGGCTTGGCTTCATCATGGGTACGAATTACACGTTACACACGGAAGCATAAGCACAAGATGCATCTTGCTAGATCAAAATTTTGTACCGAAAATATCCAACTTTTGGGAAGCCAAATTTTGGAGTAAGAATGACTTTGCATTAAGTTGGAGTCTTTTCCCAGTAGCTGAATATTCAGGTTTAGGTTCTTACAAGCAAGATATCTACTGCTTTGGTGTTGTGCTTCTCGAGCTTGTAACAGGGAACGAGCCACATGAATTGACCAGCTCGAGAAAATTTTCACTATGTATTGAAAATATTTTGATTGAGTATAATTAAAGTAGACAACAATTTGTTTTTGTTTCTTATCTCTAGGACTTTGATTAAAGTAGAAGTATTACTTTTACTTTATGTCTTTCTTTTACTATTAGTTGAACCAGAATTTTTAACGAGAGAATTCAAAATATAAAGAAGTTGACACATGAAAAAACCAAAACGGTTCAATATATAGTATATATACTTTTCCAAAATTATCCATCTACATTTTTTTTTTAATTTTTCCGCCGTAGGTGGCGTCTCCCTTGTATTGATAAAGACATAGAGTACAGCAAAGAGGCAAGGGGAGCTTAGCAACCACCCTTCCTGGGGTTAAACGGGGTTACAAAAAATTCCCCATTACCCGAAAAGTTGCAACAAAAGAATCATATGTCCCTTCCTATAAGAACAAAGATAAAAGAGATGAAGGAGGCATATGTAGCAAAAGAATAAGCACTATGCAGAAGAAATCCTTAGCGGCTTCTAAATTGTATCTTAACATGCTTGCGCCTGAACAATGGCATTTGGATTAAATCAAGTCTGAAGGGGCCGAGAGCCTCTTTTGGGAGGTTATTACAGTTGTAGACGATCATATCCTGTCCCCTTGTGCTCACTTTAGCCATGGCATTCGCTACTTGATTCCCTTCCCTAAAACAGTGTTGTGCCACCACATTTATCTGAGAAATAATCTTTCTAGTCTCCTCAATAATATGGTACAATTGCCAAGGTACAACACAAGCATAGTTCAACATATCTACGACAAACTTAGAGTCACACTCTAAAATGACATTTTGCAAACCATTCTCCTTGCACCATCGAAGCCCAAGGAGGGCAACCTTTGCCTCAGTGTAGTTGTGGCTGCCCATATCTAAACGTTTTGCAAAAGCCATATATACATATGGCCAGCGAAATCCCTGATAACACCACCTGCCCCGGTGTGACCATCACTGTATTTACTACCATCCGTATTTAATTTTACCCAATTCAGTTCGGGCCTTTTCCATTTAATAATGGTATATTTGAACTCGTCTCGAGAGTTGATGAGAGTATTGCAAATCTCTGGCCAGCTAGAGTCCCGGTTGATGTTCAAATCATATTTAGCCAGGATCCATTTGAGATGAAAGAGAATTTGATAGACAATTCTGGAAACATACATCTTTTTCTCACCGAATTTAGCGGCACACCTAGATTTCCACAACTCCCAGATAGTGATCATTGGTAAGACTGTTAGAATTTCCTTGTGGACTGAACTAAAATGCTTGGCGCTCCTCCATTTCAACAACATAGCAATAATAGAAACATCCTCCCAAATGATCCCGAGAGGGGCCCCAAAAAATTTCCACACTTTAGTTGCACAGTCCCCATTTACAAAAGCATGTAGCATAGTCTCTCTTTGTGGCATAAACAACAATGACATCTAGAGACAAGTGAAATGTTGAATCGCAATAAAATGTCATCGAAAGACAACTTTCTTTTGAGAGCTCTCCATATTAGGAAGGAAATTTTAAAGGGGAGAAATTTATGCCAAAGCTTAGCAAGAGTGTTCATGTTATTTCTGGACTGCCTCAACATGTTCCAAGCATATTTAGTAGAAAACTTACCTGACACTGACGGCATCCAAATAGCAAGATCTGGAATATCAGGATCACCAACCTCAATGGAATTAATGAGTTCAATAATATATTCAGGAAGTTGGTGAAGCTCAGGAAAGGCCCATTCTCCATCGATTCTGGCATCTTTCACTAGTAACTTTAAATTTGCCCCTGCTGTCTCGACCATAAGTGCTAAAGCCCCTTGACCGGTTCAGTTGTCCCACCATAAACTAATATCTCCCCTATTAATCCTCCAGAGGATATTTTTTTCAGCTTCCACTTTTATCTACATGAATTTCTTCCAACAATGAGACTGCCCAGATTGATATTTTCTCTCAACTGGTCCAACTCTTTTGCACTATTTGGCAAGTAGGAAATCTGACCATAAGGATCTGACCGATCGAAATCTCCACCATCTTTTGTAAGCAAAACTCTCCGATATGTCCATAATTCTTCTAAACCCCAACCCTCCTTCCTTTGTAGGATAGCATAATTTGTCCCATGAAGACCAATGGTATCGATTTTTCCCATCAGAGGATCCCCAAAAAACTTTGGCCAAGTAAGCTTCAATTTGTTTTATGACAGTCTTGGGGGGGGGGGGGGGGGGGGGGATTAATAGCAGCTAAAAGATGAAGGGGTTGGGATTGCAAAACATGTTTGATGAGCACCGCCCTTCCCCCTAAATATAAAAGTTTACCTTGCCAGCCATTGGTTTTTCTTACAATTTTGGACACCACTTCATTGAATAAAACAATCTTCTTTCTTCCCACACAAAGGGGACACCCCAGATAAGTTATAGGAAAATCACTATGTTTGTAGCCAGTAGAGAGTTTAAGCGCCCGGATTAGATTATCAGCAGTAGCTGGAGCCACTAAAAAGCATCTTTTGTTGGCATTGATCAGCTGACCCGAACACTCCTCATAGAACCTAAGTTGTTGAAGGACCAGCTCAATAGAAGACCGAGTTCCAGATGTGAAAATGATCACATCATCTGCATAAGCAAGATGAGTAATCTGAGGGCCACGAGGCTGCATTTGAAAATCGAAGAATTGGGGATGCAAAGGGAGTTTGTTTAACTTTGCTTGGAAAAGAAAGTAGAGGTTAGGAAAAGAGTTAATAGCAAGAATTTGGGGCATAACCCTCATCTAATAACTTGAGCTAGGAATAGGAAAGTTAAGTTCGATGAAGGGTGTCAATTACGTCCCCTTAGATGTAAACTTAATTCATTTGTTCCTCTTTTTAGTCATTGCTTAAACAAGGTCAAGAGTTAGAGAATTCACTTTCTTGTGATTGCTGACTATTACGTCTGTGGCTACAACAACGAAAAAAAAAAATAACAAAGAGAGCACCACTTCCTACTAAAAACAATAGTGATTCTTTCCTAGCCAAAATTTGCATAGATCAAAATATATTTCATCAATATAACTTGAAAATATATTTAAGAAGAAAAGAAACTATAGAATAAGCAAAAACATTCGCAAAAAGTATATTAACAAAGAAGAATAAATCCACCTGATGTGAGGCGTGTATATTTTTTTTTTTTTTTGTGTGGCAAATAATGAACATGTATGATACATTAAAAGAATAATGATTTTACTAAAAGAAGAATTCATTAATTAACTTGAAAACTTTCTATAATGCAAGGTGACAAATAACATAAAAAATAATAATAGTCCTATCAAAAAATAATAATACTTTTGATCTATTGGAGGTTGGCTGAAGTAAGCCAAGCAGAAAAATTAATGAATTTCTGATAGAACTAAGAGAAATAGGACAATGTGATAACATAATCTTTTACATTAACCATATGGACCATGAGACTGGGATAGAGGCTTGGCCCATCCAAAACTCCCATCACGTGAAACATTCCTACATATTATTTTACTACTATATATAAGTGGGAATTAAAAGTTTTATATCCCTCACATTGAACTTTGATCCAATGAAGCTTTTACATGTGGCTTTTGTGTCTTTTTCCTTATTGCATATTCTTACTTTTACAATTATTCTTTTTTTTTTTAAATGATATTTCACTTGGGCTTTGTAATTGGTTAATATTATATATAGTAACTTTTTAAGAATTTATTTTTTGCTCCTTATTAAATTATTTTTACTCCTTTATCTCAAAATAACCCCTCTTTTGGAATTTTTGTTGTTGTGTTAGATGATTCTAGAAGATGAAAACATGAGTTTTGTTAATACAGGTGAAAAGAAAATACATCTTTAAAATCTTAAATGAGTTCAAGATAAACGCAAAATGAGTTTGATGTAGGGCAGAGCTAGAGTGTCGACAACAGTTTCGATCGAACCCAGTAACTTTGGTTCACAAAATTTGTATTTAAATGATAAATTATTAATTTAGTATTGAATGACTTAAAAACTAAGAATACAGAACCCATAAATTTCAAATGTTGGCTCTACATCTGAATTAAAGTAAATAATTTCGTTAACAATGAAAGTTAAAATGTTTGAGACTAGCACGGACCTCATGAAACTAGTATGTATAAATACAACTATATCAAACTAGTATGTACAAATACAACTATATCTATATCTATACATCTGAAATGTGGGAACTGACTACTTATAAAACACAACATACAAAGAAGAGCAAATATGACGAATGCCTGGTGCATCCAGAATACGTTAAGGCTGTGAATGAAGGCATATGTTTTCAAGTTAAGGTTGGTTTTATAATATATTTTGTATTTTTGTTAATTTAGATAATTACTCCAATTTATTGCAATCCTTCTAGTAATTAAATTAAGCAGGGTAAAAATGTCGTTCAACATTTGGTGGACATTTTAGTAATTCAACATTTGATGATAGATTATTTAGTTTATTAATTATTAATAAAAGTTTTTTTTTCTTCAAGAATAAATTATACCTGCATATGAATCTGTAAATATTTTTGATACAATAACTTGGAATATAAGAGGAGTTAAGTCCAGAGGGGCTTTCCAAAGACTTAAATTTCTTACCAAAATGCACAAGCTTCAAATAGTTGCTATTCTAGAACCCTTTATAGATAAAGATTACATAAATCTACACAAGAGATGGATAGGTATGGATAACTGTTGTAGCAATATAAATGGTAAGATCTGGATCTTCTGGACTTCTTTATTTAAGGCCTTAGAAATCTACAATGACCCTCAACAAGTCACAATGGAATTCAAACAGAAGGATTATGCTGAAGTTTTTTGGATGACATCTATTTATGCCAAAAACAAGGAACACTTGAGAAGACCTCTCTGGGAAAGCTTACAAAACTGTAGCCAGATAATTAATGGCCCTTGGTGTTTATCTGGAGAATTCAATGTTATTATGAATGCTGAAGAGAAGAAAGGAGGAAGCCCTCATAGGATGCAGAAAAGCTGGGATTTCATTGACTGTATGGAAGAATGTGGCATGGTAGATGCAGGTTTCTCATGTCCAAGATTTACATGGTGTAATGCAAGGGACAAAAGGCATAGAATATGGAAACGATTAGACAGGGTTCTAATCAATCAAGAGTGGACTGCAAAGTTTCCTAGAATCAGTATAGAACATCTGGCAAGCACAGGATCTGATCACACTCTGTTGCTAGTTAAAAGCTCAAATACTGAATTCCAAGGAGTAAAATACTTCAAATTTCTTAATTTTTGGACTGAACATCCTAATTTCAAGGCTATTGTGGAAG